>NC_052150.1:31940196-32247696 GCF_902713615.1 Scyliorhinus canicula | reverse complement strand
ACTACACATTATTTAGTGTAATCAGGTGCAGAGATGCAAATCCTTGTTCTATGACCACAGTTTTCTTGATACTTGTTTAGTCAGGGCAAAACATTACAGGAATGGGCAAAACAGTCCATAAGCTTTTATACCCAGGTTTCTGTGGGTGACTAGCAGAGCATCATTAGTACAGCAGAGTTCTCTGATCAGGACATAATGGACCAAATCCTCTGAGGGATTGCCACTCTCTCTCTCTGTGTCTCTCTCTCGCTGTATCACCGCTGGATTGCTACTCCGCTCCCACTTCCTTACCTTGCACTGATGCTCCAGGTTTCATGCTCACATGAGGTCTCGGGCCTGAGAAATGTGGAACGTACTTAATCCTGAAATCCTTCCCTTCTGATGTAGAAAATTGGAGGAAACCCAGCCAAGGCCCCTTTTTACAGTATTAGTTGCCACATACAAGTATAAATGCCCCAAAGCCTCTTTGACAAGTGAGAAGAGAAGTGTGCAAGGTAAGTGGTGAAGAGTGTTGGGGAGGGGTTAGTAAGGGGAAGGAGCACCCAGTCTAAGAGGGTTGGAGGTCGAGGATTGCCTCAGCCACGAGAGGCCTCAGCATGGGCCCAGGTGGAGCTGCTGTGCCGGGAGAGTAGACCCCCATATTTCCTGAGTGCTGGAGGGAAGGGCCCCCCCACTCCTGACTCCAAAGAGCAACTCGCAGAGTCAATCCAACCCCTCACTCCTTGAAACTTGCAGTCAGCCCCCACACTCAGGCCTCACTGTACCAGGCTCTGGTTCCTCCCCCAATAAAAATCCCACTCCGATGTGGCCCTCCCTCCAAGCAATGACTTCCTCTGTAGGCAGTGTAGCAATGTTGGCAGTAAAATTATGTACTCCATCAATAGATACTTGCTAAGCTAGTGGCAAAAGTCATTCCCTATCCAGGTTAGTCATTCAAAAAAAATGTTTACTTCCATGGCAATAGAATGTAACAAATATAACAAATGCCCAAGAGCATTTATGACCACATCAACCACTTATTCTCAAATATTCTTCCTGCCTCTTCAAAGAGTCAACACCACGCCTAGTGCAGGTAACTTCCTGGTAGGCTATTCTTGCATACCCACTAACAGGGGCTGGTTTAGCTAACTCGGCTAAATCGCTGGCTTTTAAAGCAGGCCAGCAGCACGGTTCGATTCCCGTACCAGCCTCCCCGGGCAGGCGCCGGAATGTGGTGTAGCCATCTAAGATGGACACTGGGCTACAAAATGGAGAACTGCTAAGGCTGCAGGGAAAAACAGTCTTAGCAAGGACAAGCAGTTTGCAGAAGATTAATTTGCATTCTGCACGTACAGAAACCAGTTTTTGGCCAGGTGCAGAGTTTCAGGCAACGGTGCAAATGGGAACAGATCTGCATAGTAATGAGGTGATCCAGATCCAGACCCCGCACAATAGAAACATTTAAGTATCAATGGATACTTTTGCGTAGACGCCCAGACAGAATGGCGCCACAGTAACCAACACAAAGAACCATAGGGACCGCCCCACCCATCGAGGAACGACCCTCAGATTGGGGGGTTTGGAAGATATCGATTGGGAAAGGCCCAATCGATACATGGCAGGTAAAAGAACCGCCCCAAGGGGGCATGGACTTCTAGGACCTATAAGAATAGACCCCGCACATGGTTCGGTCTGCTTTGCTCCGGCTCAGGTCTGTTGCTTCCAGACTCCGGCCCAGACTTGTTGCATCGCATCCTGACTCCAGTTTCATCACCGGCCGTTGAGCATCAGCCATCGAACTGTAAGTGCCAATATAACGATCGCTATGTGATCCAGACCTTGCTAGATCCTGACAACTTTAAGAATCTGAGAGTTGCAGACCAAGAACGGGACGAAGGCCTTGTCCCCTGACCTTGCCTGTTCCTGTCTAGATAAGTATTTTAGTTGTTTAGTATTAGGAGTAAGTTAGTCTCTTTAGCGTATGCATGTGTATTTATTATATTTGTTATAATAAATATCAATCGTTTGGACTTACTAATCGGTGTACAGATTTATTACTTTGAACCTGACCTTGATATACTTGTGACGGTGTCTAAATACGGCACCTGGCGACTCCGAGCATAATTACACATACAGAGCCATAGCAGTGTTAAGCACACGGCCTTTAAACGGAGGCGTGTTAATCACACTCCAGTAAAACGAGCAACAGTGGCGACTAGGGGCTTTTCACAGTAACTTCATTGAAGCCTACTCGTGACAAGAAGCGATTTTCATTTTCATTTTTTCATTTCAAACATATCAATTCAACTACAGGTAATAGAAGAAGATTTTGGGGAGGGGGGGGAAAGAGAGAGAGAGAGAGAGAGAGAGAGAAGAAAGAGGAAAGGATGGCGAGGCATTCAGAATATACTACTTGCTAATCCTGACTATCTAATGGTGCACACCAGCTGGGCTGTTCTGTTGCATTATTTCATTTAGCCTTGTCTGAGATTTGAATTATTAATTAGAGCAGCGAGTCCCATGAGGATGAACAGAACATTCCATTCCATTGCAGACAAGACCCACTGTGACTGCCTGTCAGTGCTTCAGCCACAAAGGTCAGCCAAAATATAATAAGTCCAAGCTGATCCAACACACAGCAAGCCTCAGTGGGCCAGAAGTTAATGGCCATGTGCAAGTTCCTCAATCTATCGAGTCAAAGTCAGAAAGTCAGTTTACCACCAACATAAAAACATCTCTCCATTCAGATCAGAAAATTCCCTTTTGCAGGTTTTGGGTTTCTCCTGAACATCTGCTAAGGGAGCGGAAGACTAGCCTGCTCCCACGCTGCTGTCAATAATTTTTGATAGTCACAAGGAAATGTAATCCAGGATGGTTACAAACAATTTGCCCCTCAACTCCCTGTATGCAGCTGCCCAAACATCATAGAAAAACGCAAAGATTCACCACATCTGGAAGCAAGCTCCAAGAGGAAACCAGGTCTATTCCTGTGGTATGAGCATGTTGATGCACCAATATATAACGCATCTTGATCATTCCATTCTTTAAATTCAAAGTCTGATGCTTTTCCATTCCTAAACTGTTTACTTTTTGCAGACTCTTAAGCACCGTTGCATTCTATTCCAGATTGTATATTTTAAATTGCAATTACAAATGGCGTCAAATTTTTAAATCTGTCAGCTACAATCATTAAGTTGTAGCCATGCTGGCCACGCAAAATGGACACTGAGCCAAACTAAAATGGAAGACAGCAGGGAAAGCCTGTTTAGTGAGAACAGACAGCCTGCTCTCAACTAATTAGCATTTTGCAAGCAGCAAACCAGTTTTCTGGCCAGGTGCAGATCTCCAAGCCAAAGGTGTTAATGGCAAAACGCTTAACATTCTGATGAGGCAGCCCAGATCCAGGCACACACAATGGCAACATTTCCATCTCAATGTAGCACTTAATTGGTGGAGCAGACAGGATGGCACCAGAGTAAAGAATATCGAAACCACCCCCCAACATCGAGGGAAGCCCCCGCATTGGAGGATTTCGAAGGTAGCCGTTTGGAAACGTTCCAATCGGTACCGAAAGGTAGAGCCCGCCTAGAAGGGGGCAAGGACATTAGAGAGGGGTATAAAAGCAAATTCCCCACAGAGCCCGGTCTGTTAAACTCGTGCTCCGGCTCTGACTGACATCTTGCATCCTGACTCCAGCCGTTGAGCACCAGCCGCCGAAACCGTAAGTTCAACGCTCGCTACGCGATCCAAGCCCACTAGACCCCAAAGTACCAGAACGCTTGCTGAAGGCTGCAGTACAAGACCAGGACGAAGGCCTCGTTCTCTGACCTTGCCTGTTCCTGTTAGATAAGTATTCTGTTCACTTAAGTTTAGTTATAGCTTAGTCTCTTAGTGTGTGCATGAGTATTTATTATAACTGTATAATAAATATTGATCGTTTGAACTTTACTAATCGGTGTATCGTCTTTATTACTTTGAACTTGACCTTGGAATACTTGTGACGTTGCCTATACGGCAACTGGCGACTCCAGAGCTAAATAATTACATAGAACAGAGCCTAGTAGTGTTAAGCACACGTCGAACTCGGAGGCGTGTTAATACACTCCAATAAACGCGTTTTACAACCACAGTAAAACGTGCAACATTTAGTGGCGACTTCCTGACGGGACACGGTTGTAAGTGGAAACCCCACACCGTCCAGGACCCTGAAATTTGAATTAGAACTCCAAATTGCAGAGAAAGAAAGAGATCACAAGTATTCAAGGTGTTCAAAATAATAAGCGAAATTCGGAAGTGTGTTTAGTGCATGCGTACTAACAGGGCTGTAAGGTAAAACTGAAAGCTTTTTGTTGCGACAAACTTTCGGTAGTTTTGTGATCGGAAAATAGCGTAAGCCGTACCCTTTTCTCGAAACACCACCCCAACAACCCCCTGTTCCAAATTATACAAAGAGAGTCAGAGGAAATGGCCATGCAGGCAATGGAACGTCTGATGGATCCAGCAAAGTTTGTGGTCGCAGCGACCAGCAACAGTAGCAGGGTAGGCCAGTGTCCCACGTGGGAGCTGGAACTCCGCAAATATTTACAAGGAAAGGGATGGCCCCTTTGGAAAGAGTTTTGTGCAAATGAGGAGACAGGTCCCGGGAGTATAGGTCATACTTGGTGGGAGAACCTCTCTCAAATACACAAAAAGAACCTAGGTAAAGCACGCAAGCCGATGGCGATTGTGTCCTGTTTGGCACAGTTGCGAGGCGCAGAGGAGGTCATCAGGACGCTCCGGACAGATTTAGAAGAGAGGAATAGGATGAGTAAGGTCGATGTCAGGGACATCGAGAAGGAGAACCTGGATCTCAAAGGGAAGTTGGCAGAGAAGGATAGAGAGGTGGATGATGCCAAGAGGGCTCACCAGTCTTGTCTAGCTCATCTGAACAGTTCCCAGACCCAGTATGAGAAAGCCTATCAGGACGTGCAACGTGCCGTTCTGATAAGACAGGAATCGGAAAAGCAGGTGGAGGCATTGCAGAGGCAATGTTCTGATCTCAAAGCAGCTTTGAGAGCACTCCATGCTGCAACGACCGAACAAAGACAAAGCACAGTTGACCACGCGAAATGCAGGAAACAGATTGCGGAACTGCAATCTCTGCTTTCGGTGCAGAATGGCTTCCAAAGCACCTTTGGAGCACAGTTAGATGGGGAAAACGCCCCAGATTGGCAGGAATTAAGCGAGACAGCGCAGCGTTATGTTCAGGGAACATGTGCGCCCGCAGCTCAGCAGAAACGACAGGCACCCCAACCCCCCACAGCTCAGACCACAACCGCACCCATGAATCCCGTAACCACGCAGAGAAAAGCCGAATCAGAAGGCGCCCCAGACATAACTTACACCACCCCTTTAACAGTAACCCAGCTAAGGGACACGTGTGAAAAGATCACTCCGTTCCTCCCCACCGCAGACCCCCACCAGTTTTTCGCTAAAGTAAAGCAGCAGGCTACCATGTACGGCCTGGATGAGAGAGAGCAGGTTAAGCTCACCGTGCTGAGTTTAGACCAGAGTGTAGTAGCAGCCCTCCCCGACCCACAGAACGTGGCAGGAGGCAGCCTAGAGGAGATGCACACCGCCATTTTAGATGCCATCGGGTACAATAGAGGTGACCCCGTAGAAGGATTGAATAAGTGCAGGCAGAAAAGATCCGAACACCCCACAGCATTCGCAGGAAGGCTGTGGATTCATTTCAGCGCAGTTTTCGGACAGCTAGATAGAGCGCATTTAACCCGCGAAAACATGGTTAAGTGGACGCGCACAATTATCTCACACGCAACAGAAGCAGGACAGAGCGCTTGCAATAGCTATGACCCCTCAGAAGAGGCCCATAACGAAAAATGGGTCCTGAAAAGATTGTCCCGCGCTTGGGAGCAATCGCTTCAGGCAAAAGGAAAAGTTAGATCCCCAGAAGAGGCTCAGGCTGCTGCAGATATCCAAGCAGTCAGAGAGCACCAGAAGCCCGCATGGGTAAATGAAGGCAAGAGCAGCCCTCAACAGAAAGGACAGGAATGCTATAACTGTGGACAGTTAGGGCATTGGGCAAAAGAGTGTAATGCACCCCAGCGATCTCAGAGAGGCCAGCAGACAGGCACTCTGAACCGCAGTAAGGCAAAACCCATCCACAATGTGATAGTACAGTCAGGACCCACCAATGTGGACGAGACGAACTGACGGTGTTCGGGCTCCCCCACTTGGGTCTGTGACACACTATGGGACTCATCAGGGAGGCCCGTAGTCACAGCAAAAGTCAAAGGGAAGCCCATAGAGTTACTGTGGGACACAGGAGGATCCCGCACCACCATTAACTCTACGACCACGGCACACGCAGACACGTGGCCGACCACCTCCACCATCACACTTAGCGGGTTCACCGGACACTCGCAGCAGGGACATATCACAGCACCCGTAGCGATCCAGCTAGGGAACATTAGCACAAGGCACCCCGTAGTTCTAGTAAATCTTCCCCGGACGGCAGAACACATCCTGGGGATAGATTTTATGAACGCTCTCAGCTTGTCGTTCGACCCAGTGAACCAGTGTGTCTGGCGAATGGCTAGATCAGACAGAGCCCCAGCCACCCTCACAGTAGGAGACTACGCTAATCGGATTAGCGCAGTGGGAGAGTACTCATTCAACCTGACTACACTCCACACCGACCGACAAATTAAGGCCCTACTAAACAAACACAGGACAGCATTTGCAAGTCACCGTCATGACTGTGGCAGAATGACTGGACAAGTTCATGTTACCGGACAGGACCCCCGACCGCAAAAGCAATATAGATTTCCCCTTGAAGCAGAGGTGGAAATAGAAAAGGTTATAGGTAGCTTATTGGACCAAGGTGTACTGAGAACGGTAGCCTCCACCAACAATGCCCCTATTTGGCCAGTGAGGAAGCCCGATGGATCATGGCGTCTGACCATCGATTATCGGGAACTCAACAAAGTAACCCCCGCAGTAGCCCCAACGGTAGCTACTAGTCCCGAGACCATGCTCAAGCAGGGTCTCAACGCCAAGTACTTCACGGTATTGGATATCAGTAACGGATTCTGGTCCATACCATTGGCAAAAGCGTGCCAATACAAATTCGCATTCACTTTTAAAACTCAGCAGTACACGTGGACATGCCTCCCACAAGGATTCCACAATTCACCCTCCATTTTCCACCGACAGCTGGCAAGTGGATTAGAGAAATTTTCCCGACCCGAATGTCTGGTACAGTATGTAGACGACCTACTACTGCAGACAGACACAAAGGCAGAGCACATTACGCTTCTGGCCGAACTCCTGGAACTCTTAACTGAAATTGGCTGTAAAGTTAACCCGAAAAAGGCCCAAATATTGGAAAGTAAAGTGATGTATTTGGGATCAGTCATCACGCACGGCAAACGCGAGATCGAATTCAAAAGAATTGATTCGATTGTCAAATTGCCCCTTCCCCAGAATGTTTCAGCCCTCCGGTCGTTTTTAGGACTGGTTGGCTATTGTCGGAACCACATAGACGGATTCGCGACAAAAGCCGCCCCACTTTCAGACCTCCTTAAGAAAGGAGCCCCCTGGGAATGGCTTCCGCAGCATACAGGCGCTGTGGAAGAGTTGAAACGAGCCCTTAGTGCAGCACCCGCGCTGCTAGTCCCCGACCAACTTTCCCCGTACGCAATCGAGGTAGCTAGCACAGATCTGACCCTCTCGGCCGTGTTGCTTCAGGAACGGCACGAGCAGCTAAGACCAGTGGCTTATGCCTCCCGACTGTTAGACCCGGTAGAACAAGGATTTTCAGCCTGTGAGAGGCACCTCCTTGCTGTCTTCTGGGCAGTACAGTACTTTTCATACATAACCGGACTAAACCCCATCACCATTCTAACCGAACACACACCCACACAGCTACTACTAGACGGTCGACTGAAGGACGGTTCAGTTAGCCAGATTAGGGCAGCTAGGTCAGGGGTGGGCAAACTTTTCCGTGCAAGGGCCGCATTCAGAAATTCACAATTCACAAAGGGCCGCATAGTATATTAAGTAAAATAATTACGTCACCCGGTTATGATTCTGGGCGCCTCATATAGAACATAGAACAGTACAGCACAGAACAGGCCCTTCGGCCCTCGATGTTGTGCCAAGCAATGATCACCCTACTCAAGTCAACGTATCCACCCTATACCAGTAAGTAACCCAACAGCCCCCCCACCCATTAACCTTTAAAAAAAAATTAAAAAAAAAAAAAAAAAAAAATTTTTTTTTAAAATTTTTTTTTTTAATGACTTGGTGGGCCGCAGAAATACCTTTGGCGGGCCGCATGCGGCCCGCGGGCCGTAGTTTGCCCACCCCTGAGCTAGGTGGACCCTACTTTTACAAGGACGGGACATTACAGTAAAACGGACACGCACACACACATACTTAGCAGACAACCTCCAATACCCCGGACAGCCCCATGACTGTGAAATTGTAGCTCCCCTGCATAACACAGGACCCTTTTTAGCAAAAACACCCCCCAGGAAGATAGGGAACCCGAAACAAAGCCCCCAGCCCACAGACACGTGTGGACCCTTGAGGATTTATGTAGACGGTTCCTCCACAGTTTTAAATGGTGAGCGTATCACAGGATGCGGCATCTATGTCGAGGACGCGCAGGGGCGCGCTCTCGAAGAGATAGCTCTTAAGTTACCAGGTCACTTAGGCGCGCAGGCAGCAGAGCTAGCAGCCATAGCGTATATAGTGGACCACCCCGATTCTTTCCCCAGCCCAGCAGACATATATTCAGACAGCTTATATGTATGCAATAGCCTAACAGATTTTCTGCCCCTGTGGAGGACACGAGGTTTTGTCTCCGCAGACGGAAAACCCCTTCCATCAGCCCCCTTACTCCAGCATATCCTAGAGAAAGCGAAGGACAGGACCTTCGGCATTATAAAAGTTCGCAGCCACCATAGGTCATCACCCCCTGGGAATGTAAAAGCCGACGCATTGGCTAAGGCAGGTTCCAGGAGAGGACACTTATGGACCCCCCCAGCTAGCGCACCAGCTAGCGCCCCTGTGAGCGCAGTCCAAGTCTCACAGACAGAGATTAAAGATCTCGTAGCAGCACAGAAACAGGACGGAGACCTCAGGGAGGTTTTCAAGGGAAACTTTGTGCCTGCGTACGAACACTTTAAACACACACTGACCACACATGAGGGTGTGATCATTAAGGACCAACTTTATGTGGTCCCGAAGCAGGACAGGAATCAGATGATTGCCTTGTTCCATGACGGACACGGGCATCAGGGAATTGATGCAACAACGAGGCACCTCAGGCAACTCTGTTGGTGGCCTAATCTCAGGACTGATGTCACACACTACATTGAGAATTGCCTGATTTGTGCTCAGAATAACCCGGAGCGGTATTCTAAGAAGGCACAACTTCGGCATACTCGCCCAGTTAACGGCCCTTGGACAAACCTCCAGATCGATTTTATAGGTCCATTGCCCCCTTGTAGGAATGGCTATAAATACGTTCTGGTGGTCATCGACACCTTTACCAAATGGGTAGAGGCATTTCCCTCACGAACAAACACAGCTAAGACAGCTGCAAAGATCCTGACCCACCACATCTTCACGAGATGGGGTTTACCCCGAAGTATCGATTCGGACCAGGGATCTCACTTTACAGGACGGGTCATGAGGAACGTCCTGACAATATTCGGTATCAAACAAAACTTCCATATTGCGTATCATCCACAGTCCAGCGGGATTGTGGAGCGCATGAATCGGACTCTAAAAACGACCCTCAGGAAAATGGTTCAAGAGAATAATTCCACATGGGATTCAGTGCTCCCCTTTGCACTTATGTTCATAAGGAACACTGTCTCCACATCGACAGGATACACACCACACACACTCATGACCGGACGCCCTATGAAAGGTACAGAATTCCTTTTAGGACTGGACATGACAAGCCCCGAAGTGACGGCCCTCACACATGAAAAGGCAGTTAAAGATCTAGTTGAGACTGTGAGGTCTGCACAGATCGCAGCCGCAGTCCAGCTAGGGAAACGCCGACAGCAACGTACTGCCTGTTTCAATAAGACCGTCCACACCACAGAATTCCAGGTTGGGCAACAGGTAATGTTATCTGTTTATAACCCCAGCAGTTTTTTGGCTCCAAAATATTCCGGTCCCTACTCAATTTCGGACAAAATTAGCCCCTCCGTTTACAGGATAAAGTATCCTAATGGGAAGACCGCGTGGTTCCATATAAACCAGTTAAAGGCATATGGAACACAGGCCAACCATGCTCACCATGTCCTGCTGGATGCAGCAGAACACTTCACCCCGCCCACCAGAGACACTTTTCCACCATCCCCCTCACAGACCAGTTCATCCACGGACTCGCCCACGACTCCGCCCACAGACCACTACAGACCACGCCCCGACACGCCCACAAGCTGCCACAGCAGAGACAGCAGGACTGACACTGACTCTGAAGACAGCGACAGCACACAGCCATACAGCCCACACTGCACCAGCTACGACCCCGACTCCAGTGACCCCATGGAAGTCACCTACCTCAAATATCCAGAACCACCACCCGACCCCGACTACCCCGACAACACACTCGACACTACACAATGGCACAGGGACAATTCCTACAGACTTGTCCGCAATGATGAAAGTGACCCCCGGTCACACAATTCCAAAGTTTCATGCCTGATCCACACAAGGGTGTGGGATCCGGGAGAGCAGGACGACACGGTGTCTGACTCCCGACACGGCAACCCCTTTGTGACCCTGTTCACAGAGGCAGAATCAAAGTGAGGTGTCCAGATGATGTAAAATAGGAATCGTTTGAGGGAAACGATGTCCTTTCTGATGGAACCTGCACGTATGTTTGTCTTCGTTTTTTGTTTGTTTGTTTTCAGTACAGTAAATGGTTCAGCTGGAGGATGGACATCTTCTTTTCAGCTGAAAAGATTGTGACCACCTCACATACACGTTAGTTTGTCTGCCGAAACTTTTGAGAACTTCGGTTTGATTGGAGATCTTTTCCAAAGTTGTACGGCCACACGCCAAATAGTTTATCTGCAGATATCTCTGAGAACTTCAGTGATGTCCTCAGTTGGAGCATCTTGGCTCCCTTGGTTTTTTAGGTGCCCCTCTATTCGGCGGAATAGAGGCTGCAAGTCATGGTAAATACATTCATACCCGTTTTTCTCTCCAGGTTACTCAGGCAGTGGACAAACGGCACTGAGGACCCGCCCTGTCTGAGAACCAACCCTTGGTCAGCCAAGCTCGGGTATGGCACAGCACGCCCTACCCGGGGATCCCATCCAACTCGTACCCGTCGCGGCCCATACGCAACTCATTCGGATGTTTGTTTCAAAGTTTGTTTTCATTTTACGTTAGGTAGCCCTTCGGCCGCCATCCCACATGCTATTTACATCCGGGAACATTCGGATGGTAAATCAGCAAAGCCTGCGAGACGGCTCGCAGAAGGAAGGATTGTTAGGTGTATGCTGGTCTTTAAATTCGCTTTTTGAAAAAAGAAAATGAGGGGAGTCACAGGGTGTGACTTAGCCAGTCATTTTAAAGGGTCAATTGGGTTTTGAAAGACAGATGCACTAACAAGTAAAGGTCTTAAACTGTGTATTGACAGATACTGTGCTTGATCCCAAAGGTTTCAAAGGACGAGACAGAGGTCGAAGCCAGGATTGTCAATACCGGAGGAAGAAGGAAGAGAAAGAAGAAGAACAGCAAAATGATGGAAGCCCACTTATTACTGTTTAATGTCATATGTATATGTGTGGAAACAAGACACGTTTCCCCCACAACCCCCACCGTAAATGTTTCAATTACAGCAAACCCCCAATGCTCAGCTCTGATCAGCGAGGTTCAGACCTGGTGTACTAAATTCATGACGTGGTACTCCATGTCCTATATAATCGAATCACTGTTGGTGATCGCGATCCTCATCATACTAGTGCAGACCCTCAGGTTGAGGAAATGGAAGAGGAGAGCCTCTCGTTCCAGCACCTCACCCATCTATAGAGTTCAATCCCCCATCTTCGGATTCCACCAAACCCCTCAACCCCTCACTGATTACAACACTCTGTAAATAAAAATTCAGCCATGTATTATATTGTTCCATACTCGACTGCCGAGTTGGGAAGTGTGATGTTGTGGTGTGAATGGTTAAGATTTTAGAGTGATGAAATGTTAAGTTAAGGTTAAGGTTAATAGTGATAGGTAGAGGTTCCCAGTTGTAGTAATGCATGTCCCTTTGACATAGGGCCAAGTAGAGATGTTAGTTAAAATTTTTCTTCTTCCCATAGTTTAAGAATAGAGTAGAACAGGAACTGGCAAGAGGTCAGAACACAAGGAAGGCAAAGTACATAGGTGATCCTTCACAATAGTATGATTGTGAGGATCACAAGGAGGGAATGTAGCCATGCTGGCCACGCAAAATGGACACTGAGCCAAACTAAAATGGAAGACAGCAGGGAAAGCCTGTTTAGTGAGAACAGACAGCCTGCTCTCAACTAATTAGCATTTTGCAAGCAGCAAACCAGTTTTCTGGCCAGGTGCAGATCTCCAAGCCAAAGGTGTTAATGGCAAAACGCTTAACATTCTGATGAGGCAGCCCAGATCCAGAGGCACACAATGGCAACATTTCCATCTCAATGTAGCACTTAATTGGTGGAGCAGACAGGATGGCACCAGAGTAAAGAATATCGAAACCACCCCCCAACATCGAGGGAAGCCCCCGCATTGGAGGATTTCGAAGGTAGCCGTTTGGAAACGTTCCAATCGGTACCGAAAGGTAGAGCCCGCCTAGAAGGGGGCAAGGACATTAGAGAGGGGTATAAAAGCAAATTCCCCACAGAGCCCGGTCTGTTAAACTCGTGCTCCGGCTCTGACTGACATCTTGCATCCTGACTCCAGCCGTTGAGCACCAGCCGCCGAAACCGTAAGTTCAACGCTCGCTACGCGATCCAAGCCCACTAGACCCCAAAGTACCAGAACGCTTGCTGAAGGCTGCAGTACAAGACCAGGACGAAGGCCTCGTTCTCTGACCTTGCCTGTTCCTGTTAGATAAGTATTCTGTTCACTTAAGTTTAGTTATAGCTTAGTCTCTTAGTGTGTGCATGAGTATTTATTATAACTGTATAATAAATATTGATCGTTTGAACTTTACTAATCGGTGTATCGTCTTTATTACTTTGAACTTGACCTTGGAATACTTGTGACGTTGCCTATACGGCAACTGGCGACTCCAGAGCTAAATAATTACATAGAACAGAGCCTAGTAGTGTTAAGCACACGTCGAACTCGGAGGCGTGTTAATACACTCCAATAAACGCGTTTTACAACCACAGTAAAACGTGCAACAAAGTCACTTGTTCAAACAAAGTAATCATGAAATCCAGCACTACATTAAAAATAAGACATTTAGAAAAAAAATTAAAGTTGAAGAAGCAAAGAAGGAAAACAGTCTGAAATACTTGAAAATGTGCACACATTCAAAATGTTATGGTTCCTAAGATTCAAAACTTATGTAGGGCGGCGCAGTGGTCATCACTGCTGCCTCACGGCGCTGAGGACCCGGGTTCGATCCTGGCCCCGGGTCACTGTATGTGGAGTTTGCACATTCTCCCAGTGTCTGCGTGGGTCTCACCCCTCCAGAACCCAAAGATGTGCAGGGTAGGTGGATTGGCTATTCTAAAAATTGCCCCTTAATTTAAAAGAAATTAGGTACTTTAAATTGAAAAAAATAGAGTAAAGATTCGATACTTAAATCATGTTGGGTACTTTAATCACTCCCTGCACTAGATTCATCAACAGAGAATCAAGAACTGTCATAAGCTTCTAAGTCTGCACTGGGCAATTATAGTAACCTCTGATCAATCTTAGTTTTAAAAGGAGAAATATACATTACACAATTTCAAGATGCCAATATAAAACAATGTTCGGATCCCGGACAAGAAACCCAACAATTTTCAGTTTGTAAAACTGTAAGCAAAGGATACTTCACCCCAGGATTGATAATATTGACCAATAGGTGTATTAATAATACTGACCAATAGTGTGTATTTGTGTTAAAACAAACTTTAATTTAAAAACAGAATCAATTCCATTGGCAAAGTAACAGCTTTATAGTTAACAGTTCAAACAGCTCTCAAAGAAAAGGAAAATCCTCAACTGACTCGCTACACCTGCAACTATATACATTTCAATTAAACAAACTACCAGTTACAAATAAAGTTAACAATCAAGTTTACTTGCTTCTCTTTGTGCAAAGACCTTGGAGAGAAGCTACCAGGGACAAGCTGAAAGTCCGATGGCAAACTGCAAAACTACAGTCAGACCTTGCTCCACTTATTTACATCATAAGGTATTCTTCAGTTTCCTCCCACTAAGATGGCCCATGAACTGTTTATCCAGGACTAAGCACCGTCCTTCAAATTATCTACACCCCTTCTGAAGCGGGACAAGAACCCGGAGCTGTGTGGGTCCTACCGGCCGATATCCCTGTTGAATGTGGACGCCAAACTGCTGTCCAAAATGTTGTCCTCCAGGATTGAGGATTGTGTTCCGGACATTATTGGGTAGGACCAGACGGGGTCTGTTAAGGGTAGGCAGTTGGTGGCCAATGTAAGAAGGTTGTTAAACGTGATCATGACGCCCCCGGAAGGTAGGGAGGTGGAGGTAGTGATCGCAATGGATGCAGAAAAGGCTTTTGATTGCTGACCACTGCCTTCAGTGCTTCCCAGACTATCTGTGGGAGGTACTGGGACGGTTCGGATTTGGGCAGGGCTTTATTGACTGGGTCAGGTTGCTGTATAAAGGCTCCTGTGGCAAGTGTATGGACGAATAGGACAACATCGGAATATTTTAGACTGCACCGGGGAACAAGACAGGGATGCCTCCTCTCCCCACTGTTGTCCGCGCTAGCTATAGAGCCGATGGCAATTGCTCTGAGTGTTTCAAGGGGTTGGTATCGGGGTGGGGGGGGGGGGGGGGGGGGGGGGGGGGGGGGGGGGAGAAGAGATGTAGCACAGTCTTGCACTATGCAGACGACCTGCTCCTGTATGTATTGCACCCATTAGACGGGATGGAAGAAATCATGAGGATTCATGGGGAATTTGTCCGGTTTTCGGGGTACAAGCTAAATATGGGGAAAAGTGAGATGTTTGCGGTCTAGACGAGGTAACAGGAGAGGCGATTGGGGGAGCTGCCGTTTAGATTAGTAGGGAGAAGCTTTAGGTACCTAGGCATTCAAGTGGCGCGGGAATGGGACCGGCTGCATAAATTAAATCTGGCCCGGCTAGACGACCAAATGAAGGACGATTTTCAGAGCTGGGATGCGCTCCCGTCGTCATTAGCTGGGAGGGTGCAGACCGTTAAGATTACGGTCCTCCCGAGATTCCTGTTCATGTTTCAATGTCTCCCCATCTTTATTCCGCGGTCCTTTTTTATATGGGTCAACAAAGTGATCTCTGGCTTTGTTTGAGCGGGCAAGACCCCGCGTGTAAGGAAGGTAATGCTTGAGCGGAGTTGGGGAGAGGACGGGCTGGAGCTGCCAAATTTTAGTAACTATTACTGGGTGGCGAATACAGCCATGATCAGGAAGTAGGTGGTGGGGGGAGGCGTCGACATGGGAGCGTATGGAGGCGGCTTCATGCAAGGGCACCAGTTTGGGGGCATTGGTAACGAGGCCTCTGTCATTCCCGCCGGCACGGTACTCCACCAGCCCCATGGTGGTGGCGGCCCTGAGAGTCTGGGGACAATGGAGGAGACATGTGGGAGCAGGAGTCTGGTCCCCAATCGGTAATAATTACCGGTTTGCCCCAGGAGGTATGGATGGGGGGTTCCAGATATGGCGGATAGCAGGGATTGAGAGGATGGGGAATACGTTTATAGAGGGGAGCCTTGAAGGCGCTGGAGGAGAAGTTTGGGTTGGCGAGGGGAAACAAATTCAGGTATCTGCAGGTGCGGGACTTCCTATGGAAACAGGCGTCAACCTTCCCGCTCCTACCTCTAAGGGGGATTCAGGACAGGGTAGTTGCCACAGGGTGAGTCGGAGAAGGGAGCATCTCTGACATTTACAAGGAACTTCTGGGGTCAGAGGAGACGCAGATCGAGGAGCTGAAGCGCCAGTGGGAGGAGGAACTGGGAGGAGAGATAGAGGATGGTCTATCGGCGGATGCGTTGAGTAGAGTCAACGCATCCGCAACATGTGCTAGGTCCAGCCTGAAACAATTTAACGTCGTTCACGGGGCTCACATGACAGTGGCCCGGATGAGCAGATTCTTTGGGGTGGAACACAGATGTGCAAAATGTGCGGGAGGACCAGCGAACCATGTCCACAAGTTCTGGGCACGTCGGAAGCTTGGGGGATTTTGGCAGGGGTTTGCAGATGTCATGTCCACGGTGTTCAAAACAAAGGTGGCACCGAGTCCAGAGGTGGCAATTTTCAGGGTGTCGGAAGATACGGGAGGCAGAAGTTCTGGTCTTTGCTTCCCTGGTAGCCCGGAGACGGATACTATTAGCTTGGAGGGACTAAGAGCCCCCGAAGTCGGAGACCTGGCTATCAGACATGGCTAGCTTTCTCTGTTTGGAGAAAATCAAGTTCGGCCCGAGAGGGTCACTGTTAGGGTTCACCCGGGAGGTGCAACCGTTCGTTGACTTCTTCACGGAAAATTAATCGTCAGCAGGGGGGGGGGGGGGGTGGTTAATAAAGTGGGACCTATAACGGAGGGAGACGGCTTTTGCACTATGTTTATAGTTTCATTTGTGGTGCTGTTATAATACCAAAAAATACCTCAATAAAATGTTTATTAAAAAAAAACAATGATTAACACACTTTTACAACTCCTTAATCACAGCTTTAGAAGAAATACTGTGTGTATCTTAAACCGGGGATATTTATAACATTATTGCAACAAAATATACTACAGAACAATTTCCGACATTTTTCGCAACAAAAACACACTTACCAGAAATGCAGGTGAAAATGCTCCAATTATAAAAAATATCATATTTTCCATGTTGATATACTACTGGTAACCTGTGTCTATATACTTCCTGTTTATACCATCTTAACTGAGACAATCACCGTAGTTAGCAGTTTCCATTGCTGGAAGTAGGGACATCATCAATAAGGTGAATCATGTGGACTCAAAACATTAACCGTTTCTCTCTCCACAGATGCTGCCAGACCTGCTGAGTTTATCCAGCATTTTATGTTTTGATTTCAAGAACTGCACTCAGTCCTTCATCAACCAAAGGTTGACCAAATCAACCTGAAATGTGAACTTTGTAAACCCACAGCAAGTTGCTTTCCTCGAACGGTTTAATACATAAGCACAGTGTTCCATCGCAAAATTGAACTCTGAATGCTGTATGCCATTTCAAACAGCCTCCTGAACAACCAGCACAGAGGAGTGCATCACAGCTTTAATCGCCTATTTTGCCAAGTTCTCAATTGCAACCATGTCATTATGTGGAAGGATACCAAAACAAATGAATTGACTGACAAGTACATAACATTGACACAGACATTAGTTACTTACTTGGTGTGAAAGCAAATCTGTGTTTGCATAGTTCACAGTATTCCTTTCTGCTGTGTTTGAGCCACTGAACTAAACTAGGAGAAAAGGTAAAAATATTAGCACTGTCAAACATAGACAAGTATTAATTTTTTTTAAACAAGAGGACTTAAAATATTTGCGCCATAATAATTTTGCTTATACCGTAAAAGTTCACAGGAAGCATTATTCCCACATTGCAGTTTAATGAGGTTTGTCATCATTTTTGTTCATCAATGCATCTTCACTTTGCACACTATATTCACTCACTATGTGTAAGCAAACACGCAACCGCATACAATTGATTGCAGCAGTCACACCTTGCATTATTAACTGCTGCATTTATTGATAAACCTTACCAGATTCATGTGCTCTCATCTATCAAGGCATTGTTGATTTATTTTATACTAATTCGGTGACTAGGTATCAATTAGCTTAGTTCTGAGCTCGTCCTCAGTTAGTAGGACACCTGCTCAGGCTAGAAAGTTTTAGGTTCATACCCCTCTACCAAATTGAGTACATAATCTAGGTTAATGCTTCAAAGTAGTACTGAGGTAGTGCCACATTGTTGGAGATCTTCAAGTCGATATTAATTGCCGGGTAACAGTGGACTTCTCTTGCAGATACTTGATTCTGTGGAAGTGTCTAACTTATTGGATATCTCTACTAAAGTGACATCACAGTGGCACAGGGATGATAGGATTGAATTAATTTTCTGCGCTGTTTCGTTCTTCTACCACTGCTAGGTTCACATTTGGGGGGGGGGGGGGGGGGGGGGGGGGGGGGGGGGGGAGATTTCAGGGGAGCGAGAGCTCAAATATTCAGAGGTAAATAATCTAAATGTGTCTTTCAGATGCCGATAGATAGTTTTACATGCCCAACTTCATCTTTTTTATTTTATATTTCCGATATTTACAATTTCAGTTTTTCTATCTAATGTTGCTCCAATTACTCAAATGCTTCACTCATTAGATGAACCTTGTAAAATTCATACAGATCGCTTTAGAATTTATATGGAGTTTCATTTCTCATCTCAATTGTAAACAAAATTCATTAGTTTTAATCATATTTATAAAGTTATTCGGCACAATAGAATTGAGATGTTGTGCGTGACTATTTTCAAGAAAGCTAATGGCGACAGAAAATTGCCTCATTGTAATGTTACTTACTATTTTATAAAATAGTATTTTGCATAAATGTAAAAGATTACTGCACATTATATTAATCTGATCCAACCTACCACTCTTGATGGATAAATTTGATACTGCCAGTGCACACACAAGGATGGTAAAGTGGTTTGTCTGGTGTCCCCTCTGACCGACATACTCGGCATATATCTGTTGAGGTAGAAGAGAAAGGGTGTCTTGGTATTAAGTCTTACCAAACTCTTAGCGCGTTTAGCTTATTAAGTTATTCAGTTCCAACATTTATTCTGAAAGTTCAAACTAAATGAACGTACCCACTGTGATGAGCAGTATTTTGACACTTAATTGTTTCTAATGGATTGTTAGCAACCTGCTTACACAGACCATAATCCACTGAGGTTTCTGGAGACGTTTAAAGATTTTAATGAAAGACTGCTTAAATGGATTTTATTGCTGCAACCATTCAACTTGAAAATTATACTTGTAGCAGGAAGAGAAAACATGATTGCAGATGCATTATTGCGACTTTGAGATGCAAGTCATAGATTATCATAGAATTTACAGTGCAGGAGGCCATTCAGCCCATCGAGTCTGCACCGGCTCCTGGAAAGAGCACCCTACCCAAGGCCAACACCTCCACCCTATCCCCATAACCCAGTAACCCCACCCAACACTAAGGGCAATTTTGGACACTAAGGGCAATTTATCATGGCCAATCCACCTAACCTGCACATCTTTGGACTGTGGGAGGAAACCGAAGCACCCGGAGGAAACCCACGCACACCCTGGGAGGACGTGCAGACTCCGCACAGACAGTGACCCAAGCCAGAATCGAACCTGGGACCCTGGAGCTGTGAAACAATTGTGCTATCCACAATGCTACCGTGCTGCCCTGGAATGTTTAAAGTTGGGAAAAGAAAGGCTGAAATGGACTATACTGTTTGCATGCATGAACATGTTGATATATCTTTTAGTGTAATAGTGGTTAGTATTTTAGTATTTAAAGTTGAAAATGACTTTGGAAAATGAAGCCATCTTTCCATATTGCTGGTTCTTTTTTTTAAAAATAGGTTGACACGAATGCAAGGCGGCAATTCAGCCCTTTGAGCCTTCTCAGCCATTCAATCAGATTATGGCTGATCTCTTCCTGGTCTCAAAGCCGCCTCCCTACTTGTTCCCCATAAGCCTTTAACCCTTTTTTTAAAAAAAAATCAGAAATTCTCCCTTTTGAAACTATTTAATGATTCGGACTCCACCGCACTATGGGACAGCGAGTTCCGCAAATTCACCATCCTCTTCGATAAGTAGTGCCTCCTCATCTCAGTTTTAAATCTCCCGCCTCTCAACCTAACCTATACCTGTGACTTCTTGTTCTAGATTACCCCACAAGGGCAATATGATACATATGGACAGTAGGTCTACTAAAGCTGTGACTAAGGTGTCGTGAGAGTGTAGTAAATAGGGATTTTGGAGGGGAAGTATTCTGCTGATAGATTGGAGAAGTATTTACTTGTTTACAGATAGCTGGCCAATGAAATTTTGTTTTGGTTTGGA
Organism: Scyliorhinus canicula; assembly: GCF_902713615.1. Lineage (NCBI taxonomy): Eukaryota > Metazoa > Chordata > Chondrichthyes > Carcharhiniformes > Scyliorhinidae > Scyliorhinus > Scyliorhinus canicula. The sequence goes on along the minus strand of NC_052150.1, from coordinate 32,227,412 downwards.
GGTCTCTGGCGTGTCGATAATTTGAGGGATACTGTGTTTGGTCCTGGCTAAACAGGTTTTGGGACACATGTGGGTGGAGACAGAAGAATGTCGTAATGCTTTGGGTACAGATGTAATTAAGGGGAGGGGTCAGGTCTGTCTGCAGTTTCAATTTGCCACAGGACTTTAGCCTGACAGGAAATGTCCTCAGTTTGTTCCTAGAAGGTTCTCTCCAGGAATCTGCAGAGTAAAGCAAACAAAACCTGATTGTTAAATTTATTTAGAAGTGGTATTTGAACTATATAGATTTGCTTAATTAAAATATTTAGTGGCAGATTTATAAAGTGTGTCAGAGCTCCCTCTTTGATTTAAGAACTGTTGACTGTAAAGCTGTTTATTTGTTGTTTGTTAGTGTGATTAATTCTGTGCTTAAAGTTTGTTTTCTCACGGTGCCGAGGTGACAGGTTCGATCCTGGCCCTGGGTTACTGTCCGTGTTGAGTATGTACATTCTCCCATCCCTACAACCCAAAAAATGTGTGGGGTAGGTGGATTGGCCATGCTACGTTGCCCCTTCATTGGAAAAATAAATAATCCTAATGGTCAGTGTTATCACTCCTGTGATGCATTCACCTTTCTCTCAGTTTTATCAATTGCAAATAGTTGGGTTCTCATCCGGGAACCATACACAACCAACAAATAAATACTGAAGATTTCTGACTACCATTCACGTGCCTATATGTTTGGAGAAGAAGAACAATTGTTGTATTATTTCAATACTCGCCTTCATTTTGATTTAGAAATGACTCGAGTAGTAATACAAGACACTTCAATAGACTTGTTACAAGTACAGGTTTGTTATAAGACTGCTTCCGCAGCTTCTCCCCCACCCCCCCACCGATGCTTATTATCTTTTGTTGCCTAGCACGAGGTTGTAATTTCACTTCTTCTTCAGAATGGGTTAAAGAAAAATAAAATCAGGAGTTAAAGACTGTCTTGACTGAACCAACTAGCTCCTGTGCACTTCATCTCTGTGCAACACTGGCCTGAGATTACTATGAAACAAAGCATGAGCCAATTGATATTGCACATAACCAGCCAAGAAAGAAAAAAGCATAAGCTTTCCAACTGCTACCTATGCAATACAGTGCTCACTTCAGATGTGCAAGCCTGTAGCCATACTGTTGCACTATTGGTTGTTTACAAGCAAGCATTATTTTGTGCTGTGTCAATTGCACTGCTCGTCAGTAAACAGATTAGTGCAGAGCTTCATTCACTTATGATTTTTTAAATGTCATGAAATGTGAGACTGTGCCCACTTCCTCACGACACTAGAATGACGAATCGAATTCAGACTCTATTGTATTACAAAGTACCTTGTACAAACTGGGCACTTTTGAAACACAATTTCAGATCACTCTACACTTGCATGCCACGTAGTGACATCTCAAGTGACTTCTTGCCGGATAGGATGTTACATCACTAAGTCAGGAAGCAATCTGACCCCTGCAGTTGATCAATGAAAGACAAAATCACACTGTAAACCATAGAAGGGATAGTATAATTGTAGCCCAATACACAATTCACTGCTGGATCACAAATTAGTTTCTCTCACATTGCTTCAAAACAATGAACTTGTCTTCGTAAAAGCTACGACCGCAATTATCGGATGTAAATTTTGCTGTTACAAAGGAAACTCCCATCAACATTCCAGTGATCACTCTTCCCTCCCCATAATCACAGCTGAAAATCAGCAGGACAGAACAAGAGACTGTGCAGAATATATAAACCTATTCTACAATTTTATGGATTTTGGTTTTGCTTATGGAAAAGACAGAATTTCAGACGAGAAGAATTCAGAATACTAAAAATAAAATACAAATGTAAAATTATTTAAATGGTTTTGTATTGTGTGGCTTTGTATGTCGGAAACCAATAACTAGATTTTTGCATCTATTCAGCTACTTTAACTAAAATTATTTTTGTTGTTATATCCAAATATGAAAAAAATCTTATGTCTGCACATAGTTCCAGTCTACAAAACCTTACTTCATAAAATTCAAGTCTTTCCTTCTCTTTCCCCTGATCGGAGATGAACGGTCCGTGTCTATCTCACTGTGCCATTCCGTTCCCATCATTTCAAATTTTATTTCAAACACTACTTAATCTGCTAAGTTTAGCATTATGTAAAAACAAGTTTCCTATTATTAGGTTGTCTTTCCAGATGCAATGCTTCTGAAGTGCAAAAGTAACACTTGTTCTAAGGACAGTACATCTAATCAGTATTAAGCTTACGGTCAAGAAAGAGCATATAACACTTCAGTCATTATGGTAGTACTCCAAAAATGAACATGACACGACTTGGTGTGGGTAATGACTGTGATTGTTGCAGTACTCAACAGTATCTATTCTATTGATTGTGCATGCATGCAGCGAGATGCTTATTATGTGTAAACTCTGGCTCTTGCCAATGAAAGTTGGAAATGACAGAGAAAGGTCTATTAGCATGACTTCCAGTGGTCATATCCCATTAAAACAGAGGAGAATTTCACCCATCTGCAAGGGCGAAGTTCAAATTTGTGTGCAAAAGAGTATTCTATGTGCAGCGTAACATTGTCCGATCGCTTCTTCCCCAATTCCAGAAAACTATCTGGATACTTAAGGAATTCTCAAATAATTGATGTTTAATAGAATCTTTCACATCAAGCAAAATTTGAACTTATACACAGAAGACTTCACTTGCCAAGAAATTACTTAAAAAAAACACTGACAGCTCTGCATACAAGAGTTTCATAGAAGTATTGATTTCAGAATAAAAATTGCAATAAAATTTATACTGAAGGAAAATAAAGATGAGTGATCTTGAGGCTGATTAAATGTTTAAGAGTTATTTCAAACTCTACAATGGCAATGCTTAAAAGAGGCAATGCACAACCATCCCGATGTAAAGACCACCAGTCATCATAGAAACCCCATGGATGGAGGCAGAAAGTTGCAAAACCCATTTTACATATATGCAGTTGTTGCAAAGTTATGCTCCAAGTTTGTCCTGCATGATAAACAGGGCAGGTTTTGAACTCGGGCAAGACAGCTGGTTCCACAGTTCTGGGTCATTCACAGGCCTACATAAGAGTGCGTAAGTTCTGTGGGAGGCACAGGGAATACAGTGCATCAAAATCTGCCTCTTAAAGCAATGAAGAGTGCACAAATAGTTTTCCAGGTGCCAATCTAAATAAAACATCTCCAACACAGAAAATCGCAAAGCAATTGTGGAAACAAAATTATAGAAACAAATATAGCACTTTTCACAACTACTGGACATCTCAAAGTGCTTTATAGCCAATTAAGAACTTTTTGAAGTGTATTTGTCTATCACATTACTGTTGTAATGTAGCTAACATGGCAGCCATTTTGTACGTAGCAAACTTTGACAAACAGCAATGACTTGATAACCTGTGCTTTATTGTAATGCTGGTTGACAGATAAATATCGTTCATAACACCAGGAATAACTCCCCTGCTAATCTTGGAAATAATGCCACGGGATCTTGTGTCTAGCTCAGAGGGCAAACATTTACATTTGTCCAAAAGATGTCATCTCCAACAGTGTAGCATTCAATGATTCAGTGCAAAGGTAATTTATCCCTTGATGTCGATGCCAGTTCCTTAAAAAACTATCCAATCAATGCCACTCCCTTACTCTTTCTTCATAGTCCTGTATTTTTTTGCCCAAACTCCATTTTGAACGTAATTATTTAATCTGCTTCCTTTCAGCCAGTTCATTAAAAAATATTTCCCAGCCACCTGTAATAGGCATCTTCTGGTTGCACAACCTTCTGCCACTGGAAGTAACTTCTCTTCATCCACCCTACCAAAATCCTTACTAAATCTTCCTTTAACCTACTCTATTTCAAGGAGGACAAACCCAGATTGCTATCCCAACCACATAACTGAGTTCCCCACTCCCTGACCCTATTCTAATAAAGATTCTTCAGCACTCAATTCAATGCCTTGCCATCCTCCCTCCAAAGTACAGTGCCCACCATTAAGCACAATACTCCAGCTGGGGCCTAAGCTGCATGTTATAAAAGGTTTAGCTAGCTTCCTTGCTTTTGTGCTGTGTTCTTCTATTAGTAAAGTCAAGGATCCATTTACTAAAAATAAATATTTTTTAAAAACAGCCTTCTCAACCGTGGATGGCACAGTGATTAGCACTGCTGCCTCACAGTTCCAGGGTCCCGGGTTCGGTTCCAGCATTGGGTTACTGTCTTGTGTGGTGTCTGCACATTCTCCCCTCATCTGCGTGGGTTTCCTGCGGGTACTCCGGTTTCCTCCCAGTCCATATTTGTGCAGGTTAGGTGAATTGGCCATGCTAAATTGCCCCTTAAGTGTCCAAAGGTTAGGTGGGGTTACGAGGATGGGGCAGGGGAGTAGGATTGGATAGGTTGCTCTTTCAAAGGGTCTGTGCAGACTCAATGGACCAAATGGCCTCCTTCTGTACTGTAGGTATTCTATGATTCCAACTTGCCCTGCCACTTGGAAAGATTTTCATAGATAAACCTCCTGCACCCAGACAAATTTTCCCTCATTAACATGGGATGAATCCCTCCAGATCAGCTGACTTTTCTACTTGGGACAGCCAACCTTTCAAGTACATCCGCTCTATTTTTATTCTATTCAATGTCACTATTGCATCCTTCTTGAACATTGCATTTGTATCGAATAGAAATGAGGAGTCTGTCAAGTACTCCTTTAGTCACTCAGCCACTTCCTTCTCGTCCACAAAATTATCCTCTTTTTAGGCCGCTACCAACCACGTCCTTCCTTTGCCTACTCATATACAATTCATGTCCTTAAGATACTTTCAGGTTTAATTTTATCTTGGTGGCTAATCTAGTCTCATATTCTCTCCGATCACCCAATTCCCTTTCTTTGATCACCTATTTTCAACTTGTTTCTCTACTGTATTACAAACCTTACAATTGTCATAAGCCTCATTTTCCTGTGTCATTTTATCTCGGGGAGCATGAACATGGAATTCCCATCTTTCCCCATCAGTAGAACGTGTACACTCTGTACCTGACTCATTTCCATTTTGCAAGCCCTCCATTAAAAAATTAGCTTTTTATCTCCTAATTTTTAATTCCAATCCACCAGGTCCCTTTTCAACTCACTGAATTAATAATCTTTATTAGTGTCCCAAGTAGGCTTACATTAACACTGTAATGAAGTTACAGTGAAAATCCCCTAGTCGTCACGCTATGGCGCCTGTTCAAGTACACGGAGGGAGAATTCAAAATGTTCAATTCACCTAACAAGCACATCTTCCAGGACTTGTGGGAGGAAACCGGAGCACCCCGAGAAAACCCATGCAGACATGAGGAGAACATGCAGACTCCCCTGGCCCAAGCTGGGAATCGAACCCAGGTCCCTGGCACTGTGAAGCGACAAGTGATAACCACTGTGCCACCCCAAAGTTACCCATTCCCCAGTTGATTATATTTACACTTGATTGAACCTATTCTTCTCCATTGTTATTGTTTCCCAAATTCTCACTCATCAAAATATGCTCCACTTGCCCTACTTCATGCCGCAGAGCTGGATTCAGCACTGCTTCCCTCCTCATTGGACTAGAAACAGAATAAAGTGCTCAAGAATTATTTTGCCTTTGTCTTTTAGATTTTTATTGCAGTCTATATGAGAATAAAGTCTCCTACTATTACTGCTGTGTCGGTTTTGCATTTTATAATAATTCATCTACAAATTGTGTTCCTTTATCTCTTTAGCTACAACTGGTATAAACTTGAGCTTTCAGTAGTCAAAGCAATTGAATACAATTCATGCATACTGGGGAAAACAGTAGCAACTTACTCAAGCTTTCCTATGCAGTCCTTGTAAAAAAAAAATCACAAGAAGGAAAACCCAGAAATTTTGTGTCATTCTTTTATGTTCAAAGTCTTCCAGAATATATTCTGGAACATTCACTCCAAGCTGTTTGCGCATGTCCAGTGAAAAACAAGTTATGAATAAACCTTAAACAAACTTTCCCCTTGAAGTAATAGAACCACAATCTGCAAGTCCAATTTTGCATGTCATGGACATGTGGTCTGCTGTTATGAAGGGATTCCAAGTATTTCTCCTTTCCTGGGGAAAATAGAGGGGGAAAAAAAATCCAATGGTGACTGTGGATGCGCATACTTATCGGTAGCTAGCTTTGGAGTTGTGGCGTAAGACAGATAACCAGGAGCCGGACTCCAGATTCATAATTTGCTGAATGAAAGTATATATGGCATTGGTGAAGAGAGTCAGAAAAAAAAAAAATTGTGGGGTCTCCGGGGAGGGGTTGGCTGCCATAGAACATAGATCAGTACAGCATACGCCCTTCGGCCCACATGTTGTGCTGACTATTTATTCTAATCTAAGTTCAACCTAACCTACAACCTTCAATTTACTGTTGTCCATGTGCCTGTCCAAGAGTCGCTTAAATGTCCCTAAGGACTCTGACTCCACCACCTCTGCTGGCAGTGCATTCCACGCACCCACCACTCTCTGCGTAAAGAAACCACCTCTGACATCTCCTCTATACCTTCCTCCAATCACCTTAAAATTATGTCCCCTCGTGACAGTCATTTCTGCCCTGGGGAAAAGTCTCTGGCTATCCAGTCTATCCATGCCTCTCAGCACCTTGAACACCTCTATCAAGTCACCTCTCTTCCTTCTTCTCTCCAGTGAGAAAAGCCCTAACTCCTTCAACCTTTCTTCACAAGACATACCCTCCAGTCCAGGAAGCATCTGGTAAATATCCTCTGCACCCTCTCCAAAGCATCCACATCCTTCCTATAATGAGGCAACCAGAACTGGACACAAGATTCCAAGTCTGGTCTAACCAGGGTTTTACAAAGCTGCAGCAAAACCTCACGGCTCTAAAATTCAATCCCCCTGTTAATGAAAGCCAACACACCATATGCCTTCTTAACAACCCTATCAACCTGGGTGGCAACTTTGAGGGATCCATGTACGTGAACCCCAAGATCCCTCTGTTCCTCCACATTTCCAAGAATTCTGCCTTTAACCCTGTATTCAGCATTCAAATTCGACCTTCCAAAATGAATCACTTCACATTTATCTAGGTTGAACTCCATCTGTCACTTCTCAACCCAGCTTTGCATCCTGTCAATGTCTTGCTTTAACCTGCAACAGACCTCGACACTATCTACAACTCCACCAACCTCTGTCATCTGCAAACTCCCTAACCCACCCTTCCACTTCCTCATCCAAGTCATTTATAAAAACCACAAAGAGCAGAGGTCCCAGAACAGATCCCTGCAGGACACCACTGGTCACAGACTTCCAAGTGGAATACTTTCCATCCACTACCACTCGCTGTCTTCTTTCGGCCAGCCAATTCTGTATCCAGACAGCCAAATTTCCCTGTATCCCATGCCCCCTAACTTTCTGAATGAGCCTACCATGGGGAAACCTTATCAAATGCCTTACTGAAATCCATCCACTGCCCGACCTTCATCAATGTGTCTTGTCATATCCTCAAAGAATACAATGAGACTTGTGAGGCGTGACCTGCCCCTCACAAAGCCATGCTGACTATCTTTAATCAAACTATTTAAAAAAAAAATAATCATGAATCCTATCTCTCAGAATCCTTTCCAATATTTTGCTCACCACAGGCGCAAGACTGATGGGTCTGTAATTCCCAGGGATTTCCCTATTCCCTTTCTTGAACAGGGGAACAACATTCACCTCCTTCCAATCATCCGGTACTACTCCAGTGGAGAGCGAGGACGCCAAGATCATCGCCACTGGCGCAGCAATCTCCTCCCTCGCTTCCCATAGTAACCTTGGGTATATCCCGTCAGGCCCAGGGGACTTATCTATTCTGATGCTTTTCAAAATTTCCAGCACATCCTCCTTCTTAATATCAACCTGTTCGAGTCTATTAACCTGGTTCACACTATTCTCCTGAGCAACAAGGTCCCTCTAGGTGAATATTGAAGCAAAATATTAATTTAGCGCCTCCCCTATCTCCTCAGTCTCGAGACAGAAGTTCCCTCCACTATCCCTGATTGGCCCTACTCTCACTCTGATCATTCTCTTATTTCTGACATAAGTGTAGAGCATCTTGGGGTTTTCCCTAATCCTTCTCGCCAGGGCTTTTTCATGCCCCCTTCCAGCACTCCCAAGTCAATTTTTGAGTTCTTTCCTGGCTACCTTGTAACCCTTTAGAGCCATGCCAGATCCTTGCTTCCTCAACTTTACGTAAGCTTCCTTCTTCCTCTTGACTAGAAGCTCCACTTCTCCTGTCATCCAAGGCACCTTCACCTTACCATTCCTTCTTCGTCTCAGTGGGACAAAACTATCCAGTACTCGCAGCAAGTGCTCCTTAAACAACCCCCACATTACTGTTGTGCATTTCCCCGTGAACAACTGTTCCCACTTCATGCTCCTCAGCTCCCGTCTAATCGCAGTGTAATTTCCACTCCCCCAATTAAATACCTTCCCATACTGTCTGTTCTTATCCCTCTCCATGACTATGGTATAGGTCAAGAAGTTGTGGTCATCGTCACCAAAATGCTCTCCCACCGAGACATCTGACCTGGTTTGTTGCCAAGCACTAAATCCAATATGCCCCCCCCCCCCCCCCCCCCCCAAAGTCAGCCTATGTACCCGAGAGCACTCACTTACTGTTTCCCTCTTTTGAATATTCCTGGTGACCAATTTCAATGTGAAAACACAATATTTTTAAGGTCCATTAGAGTCATACACTATTAGAACTCCCAGTTCGCTGAAAGTTTAATATAGAGTTAATCATTGACATCCATCCTAACTGAAAACTTAGCCACGTTCATGTTTTCTTTACACTCATTCTGTCCTCCCAGTTTCCGTGTGATCTCTCATTATAACTCTAAGCATGTTCCATCAACAGAAAATGGGGGACAAAAATACACAGCACACAAATAAACCTTAATATCTACTGGAACCATTTCCTATGATGTATCACAGCTTATAAGTGAAAGCCAATATTAACGACAATGGATTAACATTTGTAGATAACAGTTATGTACACTGGTGACTAAAGTGCAAGTCTGAAATAGGAACATTTAACGAAGCATTTGACGTCTGCTGCATCACTTAACTGTTAGAAAGTTCAAAAGTTCTTTACACCAACTGCTTTAGATCCACAGGTTGATCAGAAAAAAATGATAGCGACAGATACGTGAGAAATTTCACTGGAGTACATCTGAAGGAACTATAATTTGCAACATGAATTCAATGGTTATATCCCTATCAGAGACAGTCTCAAAGAATTATGTTCACTGACATATTCCAGCAAATTTCAGATACAGACAAATAATTAGTGGATGATGGACTAGTCCAAAACCACACACTGAAGCAGAGAATGGTGAATACTAAACAAATCCCAGAACCATTCACTTACAGAGACCGACAGTTACAGGATGACTTACAGACTCACGTACTGGCCCAGTGGTGAACAAATACCAAACAAACATATTTCACATACAGACCACTTACCACTTGATATATTTGTTGTTTAAACGTGAGCATTATCAAAAACACCAACAATTTTGTACCTTCCTAGTTGCTGTGTTTAAGGTGGCTGTGGATTGTGTTCTTTCACCTCGTTGCCTGTATGCCAAAGCTACACCCATAGTGCAAGGGATCAAAAATACACACCCACCTATAACACAGACACACAAACTTAAAACCCACAGCTTCATCACAATATCAGTTTGATCCATTGTAAAAGTGAATTTCACAGGTCAAGCACAGACAGGGTAATTAAAACATTCACAAATCATACGTAGATACTGGGTGATCACAACATCCACATTCCATGCCTGGAAGTTTCAGAGTAAATCTATATCCAATTAGCAGAATAAAGAACAGGTATCAAGGAAATCTCCATTGTGTTGTAGTAACTGACATACTGCAAAAATGTACAAAAATGGTGGAAGATATAGGAGGGATGTCAGAGGTAGGTTCTTTACTCAGAGTGGTTGGAAGTGGAACACACTCCCAGCTATGGTAGTGGAGTGGGACACTTCAGAAACTTTCAAACGGTTATTAGATAGGCATATGGAGTGCACTAGAATGATTGGGAGTAGGTTGAATTGATCTTAGTTTCAGACTAGTTTGGCACACCATCGTGGGCCGAAGGGCCTGTACTGTGCTGTACAGTTCTATGTTCTATAAATGACTCCTCGTTGAGGACATTTCAAAAGAGAATATACAATTCAACCACAGTTTACAGCAATTATTCTTACTGTCAGAAGTTACAGCAATTTGGCTGAGAGATTAACAACAAATATAACAGAAGATAATAGAATCCTTGCAATGAGGAATAAGGCAGACAGCTTCAAAGGTTTAGGACCCACTGCCCTCTTTCACAACAATCGTTTCACCTGTAGTCTTAAATTGGGAAGTAAAATAGTTTGGAATCTAAAGTGAGCTTAAATTGGGTTCTACAGCGGTGGGATGTTCAACTCAAGACCTCTGAGTAAAGATGGTCCAAGGCAGTCGTCTTGTTTGTGTTTATGTGTTTTGTTAGCTGATAGGTGTTGTTTGAAGGGATGCTTGTATCATTGTTGCCTCACCAATTAGTAAGCCTAAATCAGAATACTAGAATTTCTTAGCTCAGCAATGAAGCAAAAGCAAATTACTCAGAACATGGATTTGATACTTTATAGCCACAAGCCTCAAAACTCACAAGTACATGCCTTCATGATATGCATACAAAATCAAAGAACAGTAAGCCAGCTATAAAGTCCAGCAAGGTCAAAGTCTGATTTCATTTTATGTTGAGTTACTGATTTCAGTCAGGACTTGGTGTTTCTACTTACCTTCTGGGGTAGGGAAAGAAAAAGTGGCTAGGGCGCCTTCCACTTAACTGCAATTCAATTTCAAAATTGTATGAAAAAAGTGGAGACAGGATCAGATCTCCCTGCAAAATTCCAATGACAAACCAATGATATTTGGGGAAATGAAGAATGAGCATTTGGATGAGGTGCTTATGGAATTTAACTAAATAAGGAATAAATATTGTCAGAAGCAGACAATAGGAAAGAAATTTAGTTAAAAATGGAGAGATAGGTACCTAATTAAATTTCATATTCAATGCTGCAACTCTGAGAAACCAATAATAAAACGTTGCCTGGTTAGAGACTCCTCAGGTATAAAACTATGATGAACCAGTTAAGAGCACCAAAGGGCAACATGTGGTATGGTAAACTAAGCAACAACAATATGGAAACCAGCATCAGCAGCAAATCTGTAAAAGCAATAAATCTCAATAATTCATACAAGGCTTTGTATTTGCTTGGCAAAGGTTCAAACTAACTGAACATTATATTAAAATCCTCAAGAAACGTATTGCACAGAAGTTTCACTTCAGGTCAAACTAACCCACATTTCCAAGTAAAACACATTTTTTACAGTCAAGTCAATTTTGCCAATGATCCCTGAAGATGCAAACGTTCTGAGGTCAACTTGTTTTAGCATTAAAGGAGCATGATTGAGCACAAAAAGGTAGCACAAAAAACAGATTTCGCGATCAGTAGAAAATGCTGCTAAACACTATTAAGAAATCATTCAAACCATACAATTAATTTCTGAAGCATATAAAACAATCCAATGCTGAAGCAGAGATCAGAAAGCAGCATGATTTCCTGCTTCCAATCACCACAATAATAATAATCTTTATTAGTCTCACAGGTAGGCTTACACTAACACTGCAATGAAGTTACTGTGAAAATCACTGAAGTCACTGGTACACGCACGTGAACAGATTAAGGATTGACTTTTAGGCTTTCCACTGTCAAAAAGTTTGATCATGATCATTCATGAAGAATGAGAACTTAAATGAGGTAGCGAAGAGTAGACTCTCTATTCTCCAGAACTATTCTAAAAATCAGTGCCTTTTTTTAAAGAATTAAATTGGAACAAGGATCCTCCGAAATACCTGTGCTGCTCCAATTCGCACCTCTTGAGGATTCCCAAATTTAATTGATCTACTACTAGTGGCTACGCCTTCAATGGTCATGGCCCTAAGGTGTGGAATTTCTTCCTTAAGTCTTTGCTTCTCTTTACCCCCTTATGACATTCCTTAAAACCTCCCTCTAAGGCCACACTTTTACTCAGCTGCCTAATATCTCATATTGCTGTATAAAGTTTTGGTCAATAACATACCAGTGAAGCGCCATATGAAATTTTATTGCTGGAGAGATGCTTTATAAACATAGTTGTTTTTGTTATTTCAATGGCACAAACAGTTCACCTTTTGCATCATCAAGTGGTGTAATTCAAACTTATCAACAATTCCTCAGACGTGGTGTAAAGTCTCAGAGCCAAAATTGTGTGCTTCCCCATATAAATTAGACGGATTACATAAGGAGTTGATAGGCAGGTTTCTCTGGCCAATTTCATCATGACTGTTTGCAAACAACGCTGCCATAAATAAGCCTGGAAGAAAATTCTCAGACTCTGCCAGTCACTGCGCAATACGAGAAGAAATTTTTTAACAAAATACATAATTCTAACATTTTAATCATGTGCTCAACTTCAGCTCTTTTCAGTGAAAATAACTGAACAGTGGGCTCTGGTCTTTTAATAACACAACAGCAATTAACCATAACCAATGGGGGAATGCCTTTGTGAATTACCAATTTTAGAACAAGTCCAGGGGACAGGGAACTGTAATGGCAATGGCATAGCCCATAAATCATCAGAAAATATAGAAAAATAATTGGCCAATCGAATTCATTTCTTTGAACAGATCATTTTGTTTGGGATATCATGGATTTCACTCAACTAATTTGATCTGGAGGACAAAAGAATATCTGTGACGATTGGAAATAAATTTGAGGTTGTAAGGCAAAACACAAGATACCAACCTTAAACAACAATCTTTATTATTCATAGAAAATGTGGGTCTTTCGAGGTATAGAAATGTAACAATTGGAATGATATTCTGGTGGTTTAGATCAGTGCTTTTCAAACTTTTTTCCCCCAAAACCGACTTTTACCGGCCGGCCAACCTTCGTGATCCACCATTTTCGTTTATCTTTAATGCGACAGGTGAATCTGCTGCTTGGTCCTCACAATCTCATTTACTTTGTTATTCAATGTTACATTTCTGCTAAGGACTTCAGCTGATGATTTAAGTTCTCACTACACCCTTTGAAGAAAGTCCTCAAATTCACCATGCTTCAAATGGCTTTGAAGTTTTGAGGGGTTTAAACTTTCATTTGCCATACTTCCCTGCATATAACGCACATGCGCGTTGTATCCCAATTTGTATTGGCACAATTAATAACGTCATACCTCAAGAAATCACCTTTATACTGCTTTGTTCTCCATTTCAGCTTTTTAAAAATAAATATAAGAGTACCCAATTATTTTTTTCCCCCCAATTAAGGGTTAATTTAGCATGGCCAATCCACCAACCCTACACAGCTTTGAGTTGTGGGGGCGAGACCCACGAAGACACAGGGAGAACACGGACAGTGACCGGGGCCAGGATCAAACCCGTGAGGCAACAGTGCTAACTGCGGCGCCACCGGTCAACTTCTTTGTAATGGATTGTTCATCAGAGGCCCTGGAGCTCATACTAGCACGACTTTGTCCTGTTGTGGACTCTCCTGACAGTTCACACTAACATTGCTTTGTCCTGTCGATGGCTCTCATCAGCAGCTGTCGCCAGTAGACTTAGTTGCGAGATCCTGGCCTGTTTGCATCTCTGGCCCTCTCTTCCTCATTATTAAACGATCCATTTTCAATCCTTCACAGTCCTGTTGGCTTGCTTGCTGGCAGCTACAAATTGGAGGAATCTCTCTTCTGGGCACGCAAAGCACGGACGTACAGGGACGTACACGTAAATCCTAATTCTTGCAGAATCTCACACATTTCATTGTGTGGACTAATTACAATAATCAAAACATGGGAGCAGCAGGTGGCCTGTCTCCCCAGCACAACAAAGAGAGTGCCAATGAAACCCGTTATACCTGCTGAGGTGCTAATCTGTCTCCTCAGGTGAACAATGGATTTTGATCAGAGACATAGGAACTGATCAACAACCTGAAATTGACTCATCAACGGTAACAAATGACCCAAGCACCTTTGGCTTTTGGAAAGTTTAATGTTACATTCCTGGACTCCCAGCCTGTTTACACTTCCAGCCTGTCAACACCAAAGTAGAACTCCAGAGGCCGACAAGTCCAAACCTTCCTGAAGCATGATTTTCTGAAAGATTCCTGCCATCACCTGTAGAATGGACCAGGTCTCTGGATACCAAACTTATCTTGCTGCATCATCACCAAATTTAAAGGCATTCTGCAACTTCAGGCAGTCAAACTCTCCTGAACCTTAACGCTTATGTGAAATAATGTCCATATATCGGCTTCTCTTTAAAACTTTATTTTTGCTGTAAAACATTTTTCTTTCTTATTGGGCAGCACAAGTGAATAGCACTGTGGCTTCACAGCACCAGGGTCCCAGGTTTGATTCCCCACTGGGTCACTGTCTGTGCGGAGTCTGCACGTTCTCCCCGTGTCTGCGTGGGTGTTCTCCGGTTTCCTCCCACAGTCCAAAGATGTGCAGGTTAGGTGGATTTGCCATGCTAAATTGCCCTTAATGTCCAAAAAGGTTAGGAGGGGTTATTGGGTTACGGGGATAAGGTGGAAGTGAGGGCTTAAGTGGGTCGGTGCAGACTCGATGGGCTGAATGGCCTCCTTCTGCACTGTATGTTCTATGTTCTGGTGTGCGTGCATACTGGTGAAAACCATTCCCTGGGTTTGGAAGTACGAATAAATAAATAATTCTGGTTTAACCTTAGAGGGTTTGCTGCAAGCCACTTTAAAATTGATTTCATAGACAGAGGGTTTGGGGAAACCTGCCATAGCCCTTTGCAAAAATTAAAACTTCTCTGCTTACGGACAAATGGAAAGAAAAATAGAGTATAGTTTGCCTCTCTCCCCTGTGCGTAACAGTACGACTAGTGGAAGACTGTTGTAAAAATGAGTGAAACAGGCCTGATTTATGACCTAATTATTGGTTAATTCTTATTCCATAGTCTATTGCTCATGCAAGATTTGAGAGTAATTGCTTTTGATAGAGGAGTCAAATCAACAATGCAACAGATCACATCACCTTCAAATCGCTCCATGGCACGGGTTCTCCCCATCTCTATAACATCTCCAACCCCCAAATCCTCTAATTCTGGCCGCTTGTGTGCATCCCCAATTTTAATCACTATTGGTTGTGCCTTCAGCTGTCTCTTCACCTCCTATTCCTCCTTGAAGACACTCCTGAAAGCCAACTCCGTCCAAACATTTGGGCATTGACCTAATATCTTTTTTGATTGATTTATTATTGTCACATGTATTAGTACACAGTGAAAAGAGTTGTTTCTTGCATGCTGTACAAACAATGCATGCCGTACATAGGGAAGGAAGGAGAGAGTGCAGAATATAATGTTACAGTTGTAGCAAGGTGTAGAGAAAAGATCAACTTAATACAAGGTAGGTCCATTCAAAAGTCTGATGGCAGTAGGGAAGAAGCTGTTCTCGAGTTGGTTGGTACGTGACCTCAAACTTTGGTATTTTTTCCTGACGGAAGGTGGAAGAGGGAATGTCCGGGGTGCGTGGGGTCCTTAATTATGCTGGCTGCCTTTCTGAGGCAGCGGGAATTATAGATAGAGCAGCAGGAATTATAGACAGACTTTTTATGGGGGATATATTTTTATAGGGGTCAGGTTATATTTTCTATTACGATGCCTCCGTAAAGCTCCTTGTGACAAAGTATATAAGTGCACATCGTTATTTTAAAAAACAGGAGCACTGAGAACTAACTCACTCAAATTGAGAGATTTTCAGAGTTAAGCAATCCGATTTCCAGCTGCTAAAATTAGAAAAACAGGAATGATCCCAATGCCTATCGTTTAAATCAGTCACTTGGCAGTGAGATAGTAATCCAGACTCCATCTCCAATTTCCCTTCCCCAAGCCTATCCAACATCAATGAAAATGGCTAATAGACACTGAATCGTGGTCCATCTTATATAAGAAACATGGGAGCGAAATTTCAACCTGTTCACTCTTCCTTGTTTCATTCTTGCAAACCACTAAATCTTTCTTCGGTTTCCAAGCTCCAAAATAACCCCAAATATCTTTCTTCTGTGTAGGCAGCACAGTGGCATAATGATTAGCACAAGGTCCCAGGTTCGATGCCGGCCCCAGGTCACTGTTCGTGTGGAGTTTGCATATTCTCCCCGTGTCTGTGCGAGTCTCACTCCCACACCTGAAAAGATGTGCAGGGTAGGTGGATTGGCCACACTAAATGGTCCCTTAATTGGAAAAAACAGAATTGGGTACTCTAAATTTATATTTTTTTTTAAACTCTTCTGTGTAGTATATGATTATCAAATGGGTGGCACGGTGGTTAGCCCTTCTGCCTCCCAGCACCAAGTACTCGGGTTCGATCCCGGCCCCGGGTCACTGTCCGTTGAGTTTGCACATTTTCCCAGTGTCTGTGTGGGTCTCACCCCCACAACCCAAAGATGTGCAGGTTAGGTGGATTGGCTATTCTAAAAATTGCCCTTAATTGAAAAAAAAAGAATTGGGTACTCTAAATTTATTTTTACAAAAGTAAGATTATCAATCCAACCTTTCGAAAATTAGTTTTAAATATAGGCCTCTGAATACACACAGTTCCAAATTCAAATTGGGCAATTGATTTTAGGTGCTCAGTTAGTAGTTATTTTATCACATAAGAATTTGGGTTTTGAGCTGTAAACCAGACTGGACGGTAACACTTGAAGGAATGCACTGTATTTACTCAATCACACACTGAGTTTGCTAACTGCGGTTGCAGTTTTGGTTTTCTACACTAAATGTTTACTTGAGTTCTGTGGCACAGAAGACATCATATTTCCTATGATCTTAAATGGAGCTTTGGTTGCCAAAAACTAGATAGCCAATAGTGAGAGACCTAGGTATCATAAAATAGAACCTTTTCGCTGGACACCAGCTACTGGAATGTATCACATGCTGCCACGTACATGCCATCCTGAAAAAACAAACTGCACATAAGCATTTGCTGGATTGAGAGCTTTACACAAGACACGTTTAAAAAGTGAAATATATTTTTCTGCTTTCTTCAATGGATAGATTAAATGTACCACATGTTTTTCCTCTCAAAATATATAGGGACAGGATTTTTACTTTGGCCGCAATCAGCAATCTGGGCAAAGGTTTTCCTAGATTAAGTTATGGTTTAAGCTTCCGTTAAGACAGATTTGCATCATTAAAGTTAAATGTCATCCATGAGTCAGCACAATCTGGCATTGTTTTAATACTAGTTTGTTATTCCCCTTGCATTATAAAATGTCTCCATTATATTTAAGAGCGGTAATTTAGTGCAGTTTTATTAATAACAGTTCAAAACAGACATCAAGAATAGAGTGTTTTCAATAAACGTATTAAACCACCCTTTGAGTAACCCAAGTTTAAATATCCGAAAATGACTTTAAAAAAACCAAAAAGAACCATTTATTAACTGGTCTAATATACCAGTCAGTTTCTTCATGAATTGGATTTGTTCATGTTGAAAAGCTTTTAAAAGAGCGAGTCTATTAGTGTCTTTGTGCTTAAAAATAAAGTTACATTTTAAGCATCTTTTTAAAAGGACCACAAATAGATGCAATTATTGAAAACTAATTAATGGAAACCAGCCATGTTGATTACATTTTTGTGGCCAGAGCCAGATTCCAGCTTTCAAACTAGTTCATCAAGTTGATGTGGGGAGTGACCAGAGCCTGAATCAAGCTTTTAAACTAGCTCAAGATACTGCAGAAACTCTTTCTGTACTGGACATAACTTGCACTTGAAATACCTTGATTTTGTTTGCACTAGTTTGGCTGACTCCAGATGAGTTGCATTGGAAAAGCCCCTGGAAGCGTACTTATGTGGATTTAAGACTTTTTTACACTGTAAATCAATCTAGTCCAACGACCTGACCATACAGCACTAATCCTTAAACCCATTTCTGCCGATGCTGGAGCCTCAAACTGACTGAATACAGCATCTTGGTATCAAAACAATTCAATAATAGGTGGTCAGCAGCTTCTGAATAAAAAAAAATCTAGTTAGTGCCCCTGACAGGTCACAGACTCGTCTTCTTCCTTCAAGTACCATGCCCTAAGAGGATGTTAGCAACTATGGACATCGATTGGGTTGGCCATGATGATGCTTGGCAAAGTACTGCAGTGCACTGTCGTTGCCTTCTGTAACACACTGACCACGGAGCTCTCCTACTCTTACTACCTGCCATTAGAAGCATTGGAAAGATTTACAGGCTGAGAATCAACCAGTTTGGGCATTTAAAAAAAAAATTAATTTACTGGATGTGTGTATCGCTAGTTAGGCCAACATTTATTGCCCATCCCTAGCTTTCCTTCTGAAGGAGGTGGTGAGCTGTCTTCTTGAACTGTTGCAGTCCCCAAGGTGTATGTACAGTGCTGTTAGGGAGGGAGTTCCAGGATTTTGACCCAGTGAGTGAAGGAACAGCGATATATTTCCAAGTTAGGGTGATGAGTGATTTGGAGGGGAACCTCCAGGTGTTGGTGTTCCCAGAATCTGATACTCTTGTCCTTCCTGATGGTAGTGGCCGAGGGTTTGGAAGATGCCGTCTAAGGAACCTTGGTGAGTTACTGCAGTACATCTTGTAGATGGTACACCCTGTTGCCATTGTTTGGTGGAAGGTTTGAATGTTTGTGGCAGGGTGAGCAATCAAATTGGCTGTTTTGCCTTGGATGGTGTTGAGTTTCTTGAGTGTTGTCAGATTTGTTATGAACATAGCTTCCTTGGCCATTAAACCCCGAATTGGGACTTGAGCCTGGAGCTTCTGACCCAGAGGTGAAGACGCTAACCAATCCATCAAAAGACCTCTGGATCACAAGACAACATTGTCAAACAAAACAACCGAATCAGGTTGGGACTGATCAATGTCAATGGAGCTTGGAAACAATTGGTAGGCTGCATTCTTCCCAATTAAACAGAAATTTATCACCATTGAATGGATAGCCAAAATATTTGTGATTACATATATTGGCACAACAACAGCCTGGTCTACTTAGAACTCAGTCATAGCTGGAGACTCCCAAGAAGACAGCAGAAACACTTTAGACAAGTCTCCAATGCATCCCTGAAGAGGTCAAACAACCTTGCTGCCTCATGGGAAATAGCGACTCAGGGCCAGCCAATATGGACGAGGTTCATTCATGAAAACACCAACACAGACTTCATCAGCAACACAGAGGTTAAGTTACGATGTTGAAGAGAACACACAAACCTCCAAATACATCATTTTACCTGACCCTTCAAGCACCACCTGTCCGCATGTGGCAGAGTCTGAAGATCGCACACTGAACTGGACAGCCATCTCACGACCCATCAAACTGGAATGGAAGTCATCCGTGATCTTGAGGGACGGCCAAGAGGAATGACAACAGCAGTCAGCCATTTTGCAGGCTAGTCTCACACTCTGAGGGGGCCCCCAAGTAACTTGTCTTGCCCTGAGCTGATGGCTTATGATAGAAAAATCATTTTAGATGAGCTTGGGTGCCAGACCCTCATTTGTTTGTACCTAACAATGCTAAACAGAAATTAAAATGCATTTTTGCCACGACTGTGCACATTCATGTTAGAATCCTTCAGAGAGGCGGTCGGTCAACTGACATTACTTACACTGATTATTCATCTCAAGTTATGGAAACACTATTGCTCAAGAGCAACAATCCAGTGTCATTGCCAAACCTTGGAACTGTGCACACATATATATTTAGCCTAGACACATTCAGTTTTTGATGGCTACATATATCCAATCATTTTATGAAGCCATTCAATAGCTCACACTGCCTTAAATTCAGATCAAGGTATAAAATGGGTTTGAGCACCCCAGAACAGAGTGAGTCACTTGGTGAATATGAAATCACAGACTTGATAGTGTCAGACTCAACTCTTAATATACTGATTAGTTGTGGTGCTGTACAACGGGTTAAATACAAAGGGGGAATGAACTTTGGTTAAATCAACAATTATGCGCTCTACATAACTTATATTACAACTGTAAGAATATTATTTAGAAAAGAACAGTTCTGACTTTGAAAACCATGGCATAGCTGGTAGCACTCTTGCCAGATTAGAGAATGTTGTGGGTTTAAACCCCATTCCACACTTGAGCCCAGAGGTCTAGGTTGACATTCCAGTGCAGTACTGAGAGTGATCCACATTCACGGTGATGTATTTTAGTTCAGGTTAAACCTAAACTCCGTCGGCCCTCTCAGCTGATCTAAAGATCTCATGACACTATTTCGAAGAGGAGTAGGGAAGTATTCCCCAGTGTCCTGGCCAATATTTATCCCTCAATAAACATCACAAAAACAGATCATCTGTCTTTATCATGTTGCTGTTTGAGAGAGTTCGCTGTGCACAAATTAGCTGCTACATTTCCTATATCCTAACAGTGACCACCTTTAAAAAGTACTCAAGGGTTAAGTTCTTTGGTGTATCTGTTAATATTGAAAATGCTAGAGAAAAGCACATCTTTCATACACATTTCATATCAAACTCGTATGTCTATATTCCAAATTATCATGGATTGCTCAAGTTATCTTTTTTTTTCCAGGTCAAATACTTTACTCATTCCATTTTCTTGGTCCATCATTTGCATTGATTAAAGCACTATCTGTGCTAGTTAAAATTAAAACACGACAACAAAATCAAACATCCTTCAAAATGTGACTGAGCTTCCCTTTGTACAGATATGAAGGAAAGTGTAGCTATGAGATTCCAGCAAATGAGCATATAAGTCACTCATCCGATAATGATTGAACGCAAAGCAGTTCTCAGTGCATTTTTCTGTTGAACAATTTAAGCGCTAAGTTGCTAGAGTCAGGGTGAGAGAACATAGAAAAATACAGCACAAATAACAGGCCCTTCAGCCCACGATGTTGTGCTGAAGTTTTGTCCTGGATTAAGAACAAATTAATCTACACCCCATCATTCTACCGTAATCCATGTACCTATCCAATAGCCGCTTGAAGGTCCCTAATGTTTCCGACTCAACTACTTCCATAGGCAGTGCATAAGTAGCATGAGATCACCGAGAGGAAGTAGTCTCACTCCACTTCAGTTTTACACTGGCTACAATAACAGCCATGATGTGGAGATGCCGGCACTGGACTGGGGTGAGCACAGTAAGAAGTCTTATAACACCAGGTTAAAGTCCAACAGGTTTGTTTCAAACACGAGCTTTCAGAGCGCAGCTCCTTCACCCAAGGAAGGAGCTGCGCTCCGAAAGCTTGTGTTTGAAACAAACCTGTTGGACTTTAACCTGGTGTTGTAAGACTTCTTACTGTACAATAACAGCAGCCTGCCTATTCAACATGGAATTCAAGGACTAACTACCCAGTGGAGTATTTTGGAATTTTAACTAGAGCACATAGGACAGTCAGATCTCTAGTAAAGAGACGGACTTCTATTTACTCAGTGCTTTTAACAACCACTGAACGCCTCAAAGCGCTTTACAACCAGTGAAGTAATTTTGAAGTGTAGTCATTGTTATATTGCAGTAGTCGTGGCAGCCAAACTACGGACAGCAAGCTCCCACAAACAACAATGCGATAATGACCAAATAATCTGTTTTCGTGATGTCGATTGAGGGATAAATATTGGCCAGAATACCAGGGGTAACTCTCCTGCACTTCTTTGAAATAGTGCTTTTGGAATCTTTCACAACTACCCGAGCAAGCAATTGGGGTCTTGATTTAATTCCTCAGACGAAAGATGGCATCTCTGACAGTGCAATTCTCCCTCAGCTCTACACTGGAATGTCAGCCTTAAGATTTGTGCCAAGCTCTGGAGTACTAAAATTTAAGCTGGACGTGGGTACTGTGGAGAAGTTCAGCAGGTGCATATGAGGTTCATTTTACTTAGACTGAAAAACATTGACTGTTTGACTCTCACCCGCCACTCTGCGTTGTTCAACCCAATAACGATCAAGAACCTTAACTACACGCCAGGGTAGTTAGTCTCCCACCTACAATGGCACAGTGGCTAGCACTGCTGCATCACAGCATCAGAGACCCGGGTTTGATTGTGACCTCGGGTGATGTGTGGAGTCTGCACATTCTTCCCGTGTCTGCGTGGGTTTCCTCCGGGTGCTCTAGTTTCTTCCCACAGTCCAAAGATGTGCAGGTTAGGTGGATTGGCCTTGCTAAATTGCCCCTAGATGGGGTTACGGGGATAAGGTGGGGGATTGGGCCGAGGTAGGGTGCTCTTTCAAGGGTCAGTGGCGACCTGGTGTTAAGAGTGGCTTCCTTCTGCACTGTAGGGATTCTATGATTTAATAATTAATCACAAACAGAAAAGATGAAAAAGTCCCAAATGCTAGTTTAAGCACAACACATTTGTGAAGTCTTGTCGGGAAATTAAAGTAACACCGTACCACCGTAAAGTGTCTTTCAGTTCATCTGAATTAAATTATGATCATTTCATGTTTGAATAATACCGTACAGAGCAGAGTAAAATGAAGTCTCACATTTGTTCTGTGCATTACAAAGTTGCAAACTTGAGTTCATAGATCATAGAATTTACAGTGCAAAAGGAGGCCATTCGGCCCATCGAGCCTGCACCGGTCCTTGGAAATAGGACCCCACTTAAGTGCAAACCTCTACCCTATCCCTGTAACCCAGCCCCAAGGGCAATTTACCATGGCCAATCCACCTAACCTGCACATCTTTCGACTGTGGGAGGAAACCGGAGCACCCGAAGGAAACCCACGCACACATAGGCAGAACATGCAGACTCCACACAGGCAGTGACCCAAGCAGGAATCGAACCTGGGACCCTGGCGCTGTGAAGCCATAGTGCTAACCACTATGCTAACGTGCTGTTGGACAAAGTTACAACACTGGCCGAACCAGTGTGGATAACATAGCCTCAAACCTTGTTTTCTTTTTACATAAATGGTAAAATATATCAAAAGGTAGGGAACCTAATATTTAATGAGTGCATTATTTTCTTTCATTATACACAGCACTGTAGTTAGCTGTGGCAAGGAATCCCTGGACTTCTACATGGGACTTATTTATGACCAGAAATGGCTTTCAAAAATTCTCGGCACAATGAAGGTTACATCAGTTGTCTTCTACAAAGTTTTATGCATGTTTGCTTTGGAAGACTCTGGAGCGAAGCACTGCATAGGGTCAACTCCACCTCCACATGCGCAAGGCTCAGTCTGCGCAACTAAAAGTGGTACATAGAGCCCACTTAACAAGAATCCGTATGAGTAGGTTCTTCCCAGAGGTGGAGGACAGATGTGAACGGTGCCAAAGAGGCCCGGCCAACCACGCCCACACGTTCTGGTCTTGCCCCAGACTTGTGGAGTACTGGACAGCCTTCTTCGAGGCGATGTCCAAAGTGGTGGGGGTGAGGGTGGAGCCATGCCCGAAAGTGGCGGTCTTCGGGGTTTCAGACCAGCCAGATCTATTCCTGGGGAGGAGGGCAGACGCCATTGCCTTTACCTCCCTGATTGCCCGCCGTAGAATCTTGTTCGGCTGGCGGTCAGCACCACCACCCAAAGCTGCAGACTGGCTGTCCGACCTCTCAGAATCTCTCCAAATGGAGAAAATCAAATTCGCTATCAGAGGGTCAGACGACGACATCCACAGAACCCAAAGTAGCCAAAGCATGAAAGGGAGAGATAGGCCAGGAGAGGGGGCGAGGGTCAGCTAAATATAAGAGGAAGGAAAGGCGAACCACCGGGGGGGGGGGGGGGGGGGGGAGGGGGAATTAACACTTCAGCAGCAGCAGCGACCCATAGGGGGGGGGGGGGGGGGGGGGGGGAGGAAAGAGAGAGAGAGTGCCCCAATGGGAGGGGGTGGGAGGACTGAGGCACGTGGGGTGACGTCTAGTGGATTGCTGATGTATATTCTCTTTATGCACTATGTTAATGTTCAATAATTTGCTGTGTTAAGATTATTACTATTTAATATGGAAAATTTTGCAAAGCCTTCATTTAAAAAAAAACAACATTTTGTAAAGGGCGCATGCTCTATCCTGTTTTGAATTGGGTGTTAATTTGCTGAACTGTTTATTGTTTAGAGGGTTAAGTTGTTTTGTCACGCAGCACGGTAGCATTGTAGATAGCACAATCGCTTCACAGCTCCAGGGTCCCAGGTTTGATTCCAGCTTGGGTCACAGTCTGTGCGGAGTCTGCACATCCTCCCCGTGTGTGCGTGGGTTTCCTCCGGGTGCTCCAGTTTCCTCCCACAGTCCAAAGATGTGCAGGTTAGGTGGATTGGCCATGATAAATTGCCCTCAATGTCCAAAATTGCCTTTAGTGTTGGGTGGGGTTACTGGGTTATGGGGATAGGGTGGAGGTGTTGACCTTGGGTAGGGTGCTCTTTCCAAGAGCCGGTGCAGACTCGATGGGCCGAATGGCCTCCTTCTGCACTGTAAATTCTATGATCTATGTTCTGTTGGCATGTTGCCCTTCTTTCTTTGTATTATTTTCCTTTTTGGAGGGTTCTGTAAACTTATTGAAAAACTTTGAATAAATACATTTTTAAAAAACAAAAAAAATGTTTGCTTTGGAAGGTCCCACATAAAAAGAAAGCTGATTTTCTATGAATTCTCCTTTCTCTGTCCCCATCCTAACTAATCGCCATTTCACCATGTCCCATTTGCAGAGGCAGACAAGCAACCTGCTCCCAAAAGGGATGGGGCTGGTTTAGCACAGTGGGCTAAATCGCTGGCTTGTAATGCAGAACACAGCTAGCAACGCGGGTTCCATTCCCGTACCAGCCTCCCCAACAGGTGCCTGAATGTGGCGACAAGGGGCTTTTCGCAATAACTTTCATTAAAGCCTACTTGTGACAATAAGTGATTATTATTATTATAAATCCTATGTTGCTTTAAGTTACTGGATGCAAGAAATATGGGTCAGCATGACTAGTCCTTCGTCTTGTGTTTTCAGGTAATTCCGAACCAGCAGTGCTGCTGTAACTGGTTTCAGCTGGAATTATTTACTACCTGGGCCTTCATATATATTTTAGTTCAAACCACAATTGACAAAACGAACAAATGTTTTACAAATTAATCGTGCTGATGCCTTGGGCGATAACTTTAATGAAACCATACCCAAGTACTTCATAAGTGGCAAATGTTAACGGATGACACCAAAATTCCTCCACAAATAGAAACATGATACGCCAGCCAATGAGGGAAGTATTACACTTCAATAAAGTTTGCGCTTTCCACAAACTTTATACTCAAAAGGTCTGCAATTCAGGTTTCTCAAACTTGTGATGTGATCTCTGCTCCTTCCAGGACATCACTGCAACCACGTAACTAAAGCAGGTCACACAGATAATACAAGTACACTTAAAATTTAAGTTATTTTCTCAAAATTACCCAAATCTCCCACCTACCATATTGTATGAAACACGATTATAAAAGTCACAACCTAACAGAGAGGTTCAGGTGGCATTAACGCACAAGACAAACCCCAAAATCATACTCCAACTTCCGGTGCTCCAGAGAACATTTCAAATGTGATATTTTTCCCTGCAACACCTTCCCCCCACCCTCCACCATTGTGGATTAGTTTCTTATCATTTGCACTGTTACTCAAGGGGATTAATTTTTTAATTTGGAAATTGCTGAGAAAATAGCCACACCATGAATAGAACAAGACAGGGCAACATGAGGGATGTTGACTACTGATAATTCCCTTTTCCTCTGTCCACAGATACCGCCAGACCTGCTGAATTTATAGAGCGTTTTAGTTTTTATTTCAGACGTCTAAAACGCACAGTATTTTGCGTTTATGGTCTTCCTTTGACTGACACCTTGGTTTTGGGTTAAGGGGAAATATTTCCCTCTATTTGAAGTGCTGCACAGTGCAACTTTTGGTAAAAATAAAGTTCCACTTTCACTGCAAGTTTCACCTTAGCAACAGTGAACAGGCACCAAACCGACTGCTTCTGCTTTTCTGCATTTAATGCCGAGACCTCAAGTCCCTCTGGCACAAATAAAAAAGTAATCGCCACCTGGGGTAGTCAGAAACCGTGTCCTCATCCAACTCTTCCCAAAGTCACCTGGAATTCAGCCCTCTTTTTGCCCCACCTCCCTCCCCCGAAATAAAAATAAAGTGGGGGTGGGGCTGAAGGATCTGTCACCTCCCCCCCACCAAACCTGGGGCTTCGCCTGAACTCTGCTCCCCGTTTTCCTGCTACTTCACCCCCAGGTGGGGTGGGAAAGAGGAGGGAGGTTGAGCGGGGCCTGGTCACGGATCCGAGTCCTCGGCTTCTCCCGGCTCCTCTCCCCACCCACACGCTCGCTCGCTGCTTTCTCTCACCCTCCTCGGTGCTCTCCATCCTGGCGGTGTTGTCAGCTCCTAGGCCTGCGGAGGAGGAGGCCTCGGCCTCTCGTCGGCAGGCTCGGCCGTTCGATGACTGACTTCACCGGCTGCCGTTCCTCGGGCGACTCCTGTAGGCTGCGGCCCGCTCCCGCGCTCGAGCCCGCGGCTCTCACTGCGCCAGGGCGGGGGAGGGGCGGCCAACATGGAAGAGCCGGCCGGCTGGCAGCCGCGTAGCGCGACGCTGTCGCGCGTCACCCTTTACGGCAGAGCTCCTCCCTCTGCCGCCGAGGGCGCCCTAACCTGCCTGACTCTGGGTCATTCACCTGGGGGGAAAAGGGGCTGAGGCGTCAAACGCCAAAGTCTTTTTTTTTTTGCCCTCTCAGGTGGGCGATGAAGACCCTGCGGCACGGTACTCCCGCCCTCGGCTAACCGCTAAAGGCAGGTTATCTGGTCATTGGTCTCGTTGATGGATGTGGCACCTGGCAAGTGTGGCTGCCACGTTTCCCTGCATTGTCACACCTACTAAACCCCGAAAGTATTTCATTGGTTGTAAAGCACTTTGAATCAAGACAGCGCAGAAGGTGGTCCATTCGACCCGTCGAGTCTGCAGCGGCCCTCCGGAAAAGCACCTCGACCCACTCCCCCGCCCTAACCATAGAACATAGAGTGCAGAAGGAGGCCATTCAGCCCATCGAGTCTGCACTCACCCACTTAAGGCCTCACTTCGACCCCATTCCCATAATCCAATAACCCCTCCTCACCCAATTTATCATGGCCAATCCACCTAACCTGTACGTTTTTGGACTGTGGTCGGAAACCGGAGCACCCGGAGGAAACCCACGCAGACACGGGGAGAACGTGCAGACTCCGCACAGACAGTGACCCAGCAGGGAATCGAACCTGGGACCCTGGCGCTGTGAAGGTACAGTGCTATCCACTTGTGCTGCCCATGGAACCATAGAATTCCTACAGTGCAGAAGGGGGCCATTCGACTCATTGAGCTGCACTCACCCTCTAATGGAGCACCCTATCTAGGCCCAGTTCCCTGCCCTATCCCTGTAACCCCACTATCCTACAGATCTTTGGACACCAAGGGGCAATTTGAGCATGGCCAATCAATCTAACCTGCACATCTTTGGACTGTGAGCAGAAACCAGGGCACCCGCAGGAAGCCCAGGTTGACACGGGGAGAATGTGAAACTCTACACAGGCAGTCACCCAAGGCTGGGATCAAACCGGAGTCGTGGGCAGTGAGGCAGCAGTGCTAAGCACTGTGCCACCATGCCACCTTAGTAGGTTTTAAAGTCACAAACGGTGCTTTATAAATACAAGTCTTGTTTTCTTTAAACTGGCAGCAAAGTAAACAATAAACACTACTAGAAGAGAAAAATACTGCAGGCGCTGGAAAGCCAGCATTTTTATTTACAATAAACATCAGAACTATTTTGTTGCATGGCTTATGCTTGAAGTATTCACCCCTTTTTCTTTTCAGACACTGATGTTCCTTCTGTGCTTTCCCACTATTTTCAGTTTCTATTTCATTTTATCAATCAGAGCCGATGAGATGCTACTCATTAGAAGTGACAATTGTTTTGTTATGCTCTTGACGTAGCATAAGCTGCTTCCTTGATGTGCAACCTGACAAAGGAAGGTTCAGACTTAGAGATAGTTTTGACACATTTATTAAACTGTTAACAATTCTCCGACTTGGATTCGACTCTCCTGTTAATCCTGCTGTAGCTACTCAGACTGACGAACCAGTCTGCTACAATCCAGGTGGTGGGTGTGATGTGTTTCAAATCAACCCTGTGTACTCACTGAGTTACTCCACTGGAAAGAGACTGAGCATGTGTGCTGTGTCCTTTTATATGGGTTGGTGTTATGCCCTCCTGCGGTAGTGTCACCTCTGTGTGTGTCTTGAATGCCCATTGGTCATGTCCTATCTTACTGACCTATTGGTTGAATGTCCGTGTGTCATGTCTCTGGTACTCCCTCGAGTGTCTATCTAGTCTACGTGTATTTACCTTAACCTCTTGTGTATTTACAGTGATGCATATCACCACATCCCCCTTTTTCGTGTTACATATTTTCTGTACAGTGTTAAAGAAAATTTAACAAAAACAGTTAGATAAGTTATGCTATACAAGTTATGATGACTGTGATGACTATACAATAGTATACAAGATCAAGTTGTGGTGAATTATAGACACTAATAATCCACACTGTATTACACAACATGTGTTGAGCCTGTACCTTGTACTAGATCATGTGTAGTTGCGCGGCTCTACCCATAGGGGGAGATGAGGAGCTTGTACTGGGCTCCGCCTTTGGCTCCTCCCCCTAACCGGAAGTATAAAGGTTGCTGTTGTGAGCCTGCCTGCCAGTTCATCTAGAGTTCATCGCGTCACAGGCAGGCTCTGTTGTAAGACGATTAAAACCACTGTTCGCTTCTAACCACGTGTCGCGTGAATTGATGGTCTCATCAATTTAATCGACTGAAGAAACAGTAAGGAATGGCCATGGAATCAGCCCTCAAACCTTTTTTTTTTTTAATTTTTTTATTGGAATTTTTTGCAGAAAATATAACAAAAAGTATAGCAAAAAGCAGTAATATGCAACTAACAGCCCCATAACACCCACAATTCCCCCCATACGGTAACATCACATGTATCACATTCCCCCCCCCCCCCCCCCAACAAGAGAACTTAACCATAAATTAAAATTAGATAAATCAAATTTAAATAAAATAAGCTAACATAATCAACGCCCCCCCCCCCCCCCCCCCCCCCGGGTTGCTGCTGCTACTGTCCCAGTACCCTATCGTTGAGCCAGAAAGTCGAGGAAAGGTTGCCACCGTTTAAAGAACCCTTGCACCGATCCTCTCAGGGCGAATTTAACCTTCTCAAGCTTAATAAAGCCCGCCATGTCATTGATCCAGGTTTCCACGCTTGGGGGCCTCGCGTCCTTCCACTGTAGCAAAATCCTTCGCCGGGCTACTAGGGACGCAAAGGCCAGCACACCGGCCTCTTTCGCCTCCTGCACTCCCGGCTCTACCCCAACCCCAAAGATCGCGAGTCCCCATCCTGGCTTGACCCTGGATCCCACCACCCTTGACACCGTCCTCGCCACCCCCTTCCAGAACTCCTCCAATGCCGGGCATGCCCAGAACATATGGGCATGGTTCGCTGGACTCCCCGAGCACCTGGCACACCTATCTTCACCCCCAAAGAACCTATTCATCCTCGTCCCAGTCATGTGGGCCCTATGCAGCACCTTGAATTGGATGAGGCTAAGCCGCGCACACGAGGAGGAAGAATTTACCCTCTCCAGGGCATCAGCCCATGTCCCGTCTTCGATCTGTTCCCCCAGTTCCCCCTCCCACTTCGTTTTCAGCTCCTCTACTGACGCCTCTTCCTTCTCCTGCATAAGCTTGTAGATATCGGATATCTTCCCCTCCCCGACCCAGACCCCCGAGAGCACCCTGTCACTCACCCCCTTCGCGGGGAGCGCAGGGAATCCCTCCACCTGCCGTCTAGCAAATGCCTTTACCTGCAGATATCTAAACATGTTTCCCGGCGGGAGCCCAAATTTCTCTTCCAACTCCCCCAGGCTCGCAAACCTTCCGTCGATAAACAGGTCCTTCAGCTGTCTAATGCCCGCTCTATACCATCCCCGAAATCCCCCATCCATGTTCCCCGGGACGAACCTATGGTTCCCCCTTAACGGAGCCTCCATCGAGCCCCCCACTTCTCCCCTATGTCGCCTCCACTGCCCCCAAATCTTGAGGGTAGCCGCCACCACCGGACTCGTGGTATACCTCGTGGGAGGGAGCGGCCACGGCGCCGTTACCAGGGCCCCCAGGCTTGTATCCCCACAGGACGCTCTCTCCATCCGTTTCCATGCTGCCCCCTCCCCCTCCATCACCCACTTACGCACCATCGACACGTTATCAGCCCTCAAACCTGATCGACTGGAACTCGACCCACAGGATGCAGAGGCGAAATAAATATTTTCACACTGGCTCTGATGTTTTAAGGCCTACCTGGCTGAAGCAAGCACTACAGAAACTACGGAGGAGAAGAAACTCCGCCTACTGCACGCAAGGGTGAGCCATCGTATATCTACTCAACTTAATTGTAACAGCTCATATACAGAGGCCCTGGCCCTACTCGACAGAATGTACGTGAGGCCCGTCAATGAGGTCTACGCCGCCACGTTTTTACTACTCGCCGCCAGCGCCCCACAGAATCGCTAGAAGAATTCCTAAGAGACTTAGAAACCTTATCCCGGGACTGTAATTACCAAGCTGTAAATGCTGCAGAACATAGAGAACTCGCTGTCCGCGATGTATTTGTTGCAGGCCTCAGATCCAATTACGTGCGCCAGTGGTTGCTTGAGAAGGGGGCCCAAAACTTAGAAGACACTGTAGAACTCGGCACTACTATGGAGGTCTCGTTCTGCAGCCTCACCTCGTTCCCCGCGGACTCCGCGACCCCGTCATGGGCCCCCGACCAGCGACTACCCCAGGCCTGCACCGCACGGCCACCCAGCCACTATGCTACTCCAGCCTGCCACTTTTGCGGCCAGCCCCAGCACCCGCGGCAGCACTGCCTGGCCCGCAACGCGACCTGCAGCAGCTGCGGTCGCAAAGGACACTATGCCAGAGTATGTCTGGCGAAGAAAGCTCCAGCCTCAAACCCTCGCGCAGCCCAGAGCACTCGCTCCCTGAATTAGCAGGCCCCGTAACGCTGCGGCCTGTACTCCGACTCCGCCCCCACCCACCACGTACAACCCATGGGGGCCGCCATCTTGGCAAACCACCACCATGCTGCCGGCCACGTGCGACTCATGGGGGCCACCATCTTGGACGCCATCTTCCTCGCCGCCCACCACGTGCAATCCATGGGGGCGGCCATCTTGGGCTCCATCCTCTCCAAACTCAGAATCTCAGATCGAAGACTACGACCTCAACGGGCATTCATCACAGGGCCACTCTAGCACAGCTGATTGAGCCACCGACTACCCACAACTCAGCGTGGTCACATTGGACCAGTCGCGTCCGAAACACCTCCGTAACTCCATGATGACCGTTAAAAGCAACGGGTACAGTACAGCGTGCCTTTTAGACTCCGGGAGCACCAAGAGCTTCGTACACCCAGATCTGGTAAGACACTGTTCGCTCCCTGTTTTTCCCGCACGGCAAACTATCTCCCTCGCTTCGGGCTCCCACTCTGTTCACCTCCAAGGGCACACTGTCGCGACTCTAACGATCCAAGGCGCTAGCTACTCTAATTTTCAACTATACGTCCTGCCCGAACTCTGCGCCCCACTCTTACTGGGACTCGACTTCCAGTGTAACCTCAAATGTCTCACCCTCAGCTCCGGTGGACCGCCTACCCCCACTCACCATCTGTAGCCTAGCCACGCTGCGAATCTCCCCCCCCCCTCCACTCTTTGCCAATCTCACTCCGGACTGTAAATCCGTAGCCACTCGCAGCAGGCGGTACAGCCTGCAGGACAGGGGATCATAGAGGCCAGTAGCACCCCCTGGAGAGCTCAGGTGGTGGTCGTCAAGACCGGGGGGAAATTCCGCCTGGTCGTGGACTATAGTCAGACCATTAATCGTTTTACGCTCCTCGATGCGTGCCCCCTCCCCAGGATTGCAGACATGGTCAATCAGATCGGCCAGTATCGTATTTTCTCCACGGTGGATCTGAAGTTTGCATACCACCAGCTCCCAATCCGCCCGGAGGACCGCCACTACACGGCGTTCGAGGCCGATGGCCACCTCTTCCATTTCCTCCGGGTTCCCTTTGGCGTCACGAACGGGGTCTCGGTGTTCCAACGAGCAATGGACCGAATGGTGGACCAGTACGGGCTGTGGGCCACGTTTCCGTACTTGGATGACGTCACCATCTGCGGGTATGACCAGCAGGACCACGATGCCAACCTCCATCAATTTCTCCAGACGGCCCAGAAACTCAACCTCACTTACAACACGGAGAAATGCGTTTTCCGCACGACCAGGCTAGCCATCCTCGGCTATGTCGTGGAAAATGAAGTCCTGGGCCCCGACCCGGACCGTATGCACCCCCTCTTAGAACTCCCTCTCCCTCATTGTCCCAGGGCCCTCAAACGGTACCTGGGATTCTTTTCATACTGTGCCCAGCGGGTCCCTCAATATGCGGACAAAGCCCACCCACTATTTAAGGCCACACTTTTCCCCCTGTCGGCTGAGGCTCACCAGGCCTTCAACTGCATCAAGGAGGACATCGCCAAAGCGGCCACGCGGGTGGTGGATGAATCCATCCCTTTTCAGGTTGAGAGCGATGCCTCAGAGGTCGCTCTTGCAGTCACATTGAATCAGGCAGGGAGACCAGTCGCATTTTTCTCCCGAACCCTCTCCACTTCAGAACTTCGACACTCCTCGGTCGAAAAGGAAGCACAAGCCATTGTGGAGGCTATCCGTCACTGGAGGCACTACCTCGCAGTAGAAGGTTCACCCTCATCACCGACCAAAGATCGGTTGCCTTCATGTTTTACAACTCGCAAAGGGGCAAAATTAAAAATGATAAAATCCTGAGGTGGAGGATCGAACTCTCCACCTACAAATACGATATCATGTATCGACTGGGGAAGCTCAACGAGCCCCCAGATGCCCTGTCCCGCAGCACCTGCACCAGCACGCAGAGCGACTGCCTGAAAGCCATCCACAATTACCTCTGCCACCCGGGGGTCACCCGGCTCGCCCACTATGTCAAAGCCCGAAATCTACCATTCTCCACTGAGGAGGTAAAAGCCATCACCAGGGATTGCCCGATCTGTGCGGAGTGCAAACCACACTTCTATAGACCAGACAGGGCCCAACTGGTCAAGGCTTCTCGGCCCTTTGAACGCCTCGCCATCGATTTCAAAGGGCCACTTCCCTCGAATAATCGGAATGTGTACTTCCTGAATGTCATTGACGAGTTCTCCGCTTCCCCTTTGCTATCCCGTGCCCCGATATGACCTCCCACACAGTCATTAGGGCCCTGCATAGTATCTTCACCCTGTTTGGTTTCCCCAGCTACGTACACAGCGACTGGGGTTCGTCCTGCATGAGCGACGAGCTGTGTCAGTACCTGCTCGACAAGGGCATCGCCTCGAGCAGGACTACCAGCTATAACCCCAGGGGGAACGGGCTTGTGGAGTGGGAGAATGCGACGGTCTGGAAGACCGTCCTACTGACCCTCCGGTCAAGGAATCTCCCAGTTTCCCATTGGCAAGAAGTCCTCCCCGACGCGCTCCACGCTATTAGGTACCTCCTATGTACCGCCACCAACCAGACCACTCACGAGCGGCTCTTTAATTTTTCCAGGGGCACTACCACGGGGGTTTTGCTCCCGGCATGGTTGAAGACACCGGGCCCAGTACTCCTCCGGAAGCACGTCAGGGCACACAAAACTGACCCACTCGTAGAGAAAGTGCTTCTACTACACTCAAACCCCCAATACGCCTTCATAGAGTACCCTGACTGCCGTCCGGACACTGTATCCCTCCGGGACCTAGCACCGACAGGATCGAATCCCACCACTACCACCGCCGAGGTACCCCTCACACTACACCCCACCCAACTCGTCGTGCCCCACGCCCTCACACCTACCGGGTCGCTACACATGTTCCGCGCACCCGTGCCCACAAGCTTCCAGCGCCCCCATCCCTAGTCGAACCAGACGGGTACGAAGCTCGGACAGAATCACCCCCGGAGTCCGTACCCCAACCAACCGTGATCGTCCAGCCACCAGAAGGGGCTGCAACCCCGGTGCTCCGCCGATCACAACGGTCAACTCGACCACCGGACAGACTCAATTTGTAAGCCATCATCCCCGCCGGACTTGATTTTTTCACAGGGGGTGAATGTGGTGAATTATAAACACTAATAATCCACACTATTATACAACATGTGTTGAGCCTGAACCTTGTACTAGATCATGTGTAGTTGCGCGGCTCTACCCATAGGGGGAGATGAGGAGCTTGTACTGGACTCCACCCCTGGCTCTGCCCATGGCTCCGCCCATGGCTCCTTTCCCTAACCGGAAGTATAAAGGTTGCTGTTGTGAGCCTGCCTGCCAGTTCATCTAGAGTTCATCTCGTCACAGGCAGGCTCTGTTGTAAGACGATTAAAACCACTGTTCGCTTCTAACCACGTGTCGCGTGAATTGATGGTCTCATCACAAGTAATAGTTGCGATGCCTTTGAGGATAAGACAATGCAAAATAAAGTTATGAGTACAAAGTTCATGAATTTATAGGGTCTGGTATGGAAGTGTCAATGCTGACGTCATTCCCTTGTGAACACCGTCAGTGTCCTGGTGTTTGGTCATCAGGAGGTGTTCAAGTGTTCAAATCACTTGGAGTCTGTTTCTTTTTTTTTCGATGCTTATGGTAGCAATTCTGGATGGCATCTGTCCTGAAAGCTGGGTTGCCTGTTGGTAGTGTAGCAAACGTGAATTGGAAAGATGCATCGTCCTGCCATGGTATGTCATTGTACTGAGCTGAGCAGTAACAGTGTCCCTCATTTGCAGAGTTGTACCATGTCGTACCAGTCGTAGTTCCTGTGGCGTTGTGTTTGTCATGCTTGTTGTCAATGTTGTTGCCTTTGGTACGCTTCTGGATGTTGTCTTTGATGTGTGTTTGCTGCGCTCAAGGACCACACTCTGTGGATAATACGAGTCCTTCACGCAGTTACTCGTGTCAGCGTCCTTTGTGGCATCTTCTGTTTCCTTGAGCGTGCCGTCACTGAGTTTGTGACGCTCCCCGTCTGGAGTCATGCCCGGCTTACTTGAATCAGCTTTGGCATGTTGATGCTCCCCGTCTGGAGTCTGGTCTGGTTCACCTGCATCTTTTGCGGTTTCTTGATGCTCCACGTCCGGAGTCAAAACGTTCAGGAATTCATTTGCTTGTGGAGAGGCTCAAGCGGATGAGGATTGAATGAATGTGGTGTCACCGGAGTCACCAGTAGTCTCATTGTGATTGTCGAGTGCCTCTGTACGCACTGAGGTCTGTCACGTTGCACATCTTGTATGGGAAGTGGGATGCCGTCGTCACTTGTCGCACATACAGTGGGTAGAGCCTCAGTGTCTTCTTGTCGTTCACTTGAGCTGGGTGGACTGTCAGAGTCGTCTTCTGGTGGCTCAAACAATCTGGGTGAACTGTCATAGTCGCTTTGTTGTTCACTGGAGCGTGGTAGACTGTCATAGTCTTCTTGCTGTGCACTTGAGCATGGCAGACTGTCATAGTCTTTCTGTTGTTCACTTGAGCATGGCAGACCTGCATTGTCTGCTGCTGGTTGATCAGAGGAGGTTGCAAACCCTCATGGTCTTGTTCATGCAAGGACTGCGCTCTGGAGTCTTGCGTTCTTTCCATCGTGGAGTCCGTCCACGAGCTCGCTGTGGAGGCTTGTGTCACTCCCTCTGTGGAGTCTTGCAGCGTTCCCTGTGTGAAATCGTGTATTGGTCTCCCTGTGGAGACTGTCATCACTTCTTGTTCATGCAAGGACTGCGCTATGGAGTCTTGCGTTGCTTGTGACACTGGAGTCACTTTCTGTGTGGAGACATGCAGTTGTCTCGCTGTGGTGTCTTTCATCACTTTCTATGTGGAGGTTGGGACCCTTCGTGGTGCGTGAACCACTCTCTGTGTGGAGTCGGGGACTGTTCGTGGTGCGTGGACCACTCTCTGTGTGGCAGCAGGCCGCTCTCTGTGGGCTTGTACCGCTCTCTGTCTCTTGGCGTCAGGCCGCAGCATAATCCTCATCTCACGAGTCGGGATGTCATATATGCTGGGCTGAAGATTCCCCAATCTGAAGAACTCGTCATCGGGGTCGTCAATGTACAACACGTCTAGTTGCAGTTCGGATTTGGTACTGGGGTAGCCACCTCCCAAGGTGAAATCTTCGTCTGAGTCGTTGTCTTCCAAGACCATATCATCATGTTTTGTGTCGGAGCTGACATTGGGCTCGCAATGTCTAAAGAAGAATTCAAGGTCTGAGTCATAGTCTTCAAGGACTGTATCATCTCTTTGGGCGGTGCTAACTGCTTGTTGCAGGGTTCTGCGGAGGTTACTCTCAGCTACTGGTCGAATTTCAGGCATTGTGCTGTCGTTCCAGGTGACAGAATCGGGTTTTACAGCAGTAAAAAAAAATGTCTTTTTTGTTTGGGACATTTCCCCTTTAAGTGGGCGGGGTCGAGGGCCTCAGACATCATGAAGCGTGTGACGTAGGTCGTAGGAAGTGATTGCGCTTGCGCAGATCGTTGTTCCTTTACTTGGGGCCTTTTTCGCAATTGCGCATGCGCGGCTTCTCGCGAATGCGCAAACGGACCTTCCCGTTCTGTGCGCCCTTCGCGCAACTGCGCATGTGCAGCACCTTTTCTAAGATGGCCGCAAATCAAAACTGCCATTTGTTGCTTCAAGCCTACCTCGTGGTGAGTTTTGGCGCCACTTTTACCTTTTCTTCTTGTATGTTCCTCGCAGTATTCTTGGAATTTGTCCAGGACTGCCTGGAAGTTGCTCTTGTTTTGCCCCTTTGAGTATTTGAAGGTCTGGAAGATTTCAGCTGCTCTTGGACCCGCGATGGTAAGTAGAAGCCTTATTTTCTCTGCATCCGCCATGTCATCTAAGTCAGACGCTACCGGGTAGATCTCGAATCTCTGCCTGAACGCACTCCAGTTTTCACTGAGATTGCCTTGGTACCTGAGCTGCTGTGGAACCAGAATCTCGAACATCATCTTGCCTGGGTGCCTTTGCTGGTAGTCACTGTCTGTTGAGTTGTAACTATATGGATTTAAACAGGTCACTCCTGGGTACCATGTTTTGTTATGCAGTTGACGTAGCATAAGCTGCTTCCTTGATGTGCACTCTGACAAAGGAAGGTTCAGACTTGGAAATAGCTTTAACACATTTATTAAACTGTTAACGATTCTCCGACTTGGATTCGACTCTCCTGTTAATCCTGCTATAGCTATTCAGACTGACGAATTAGTCTGCTACAATCCAGGTGGTGGATGTGATGTATTTCAAATCAACCCTGTGTACTCACTGAGTGTCTCCACTGGAAAGAGACTGAGCATGTGTGCTGTGTCCTTTTATATGGGTTGGTGTAATGCCCTCCTGTGGTAGTGTCACCACTGTGTGTGTCTTGAATTCCCATTGGTTGTGTCCTATCTTACTGACCTATTGGTTGAAGGTCCGTGTGTCATGTCTCTGGTGCTCCCTCTAGTGTCTATCTAGTCTACGTGTATTTACAATAACCCCTTGTGTATTTACAGTGATGCATATCACCACAACAATCACTCAGGTCACTTTACAAATATATCCGGTATGTTATCTTAGCTTTAGGACATGTGGTATAGATTTCCAGACAAATCGAACAAAGTTATATATATTGCATTTGGTTTTGGTTTGGTATCTCACTTAAGTGAACATAAGTGCAGCTTTATATTATTTAGGGGATTTCTGATCAGTCTTGTTTGCAGATCTTCTAATGTGAACATAATTTATGTACAAATCCCAGGAGAAAGTGACTATTTGATGCAGATGGTCTCTGTTGGTGTCTATTGATGCCTCCTCCCATTCTATTTGCCTCTTCCCACACTGCCCAGCCTCCACTTCTATCCTTTGTGTATGCATTAACTATTCTATGTGGCAGCCAGTTGTACATCCTCACCACTCTTTGTAAATAAGTTCCTCCTAATTTCATCATTTGTTCTGTGAATGACTATCTGATACACTCCCTTGTCTGGACTCGCCCACAACTGGAAACCACATCCACATTATCAGACTTCCTACTTTTAAAAAGATCTCTTAACCAGAGGAAAACAGCTCCAACTGACCCAACACTGCTCAATATTTCATCTACCCAATTGTGGTTGCAGCTCTGCAATTTCCATTCAAATCCAATGATTTGAGGACAGAAGATTGCCTCTGGCTGTTTTTTGTTTTATTCAGTGACTTTAGATCAATGTACGAGGATGGGAGCAAAAACATTTTGAGAAGTGAAACGGAACCAATTCCTTGTTGGAATACAATATCTTATCTGTACCACTGCTGTCTCCATTATAATTAAATTCAATAAATCAATAATTACACTCAATGCTAATGTTACGGTCGCATTTAGTGTTACTACTTGTCAGGAAGATCCCAGAATGGAACACTGGCTCAAAAGACCATAACTTTACTTTAAAAAAAAATAAAAAATAGAGTCACAGGACCACTAATAATTTCAAAAAAAAAGAAAAAATATGGAACATGAAAAGTTGGATTGTATTACAATACGTCTTTACTCCTTCCTTAGTTGAACAAATACACACAAAATTAAAGATGAATATGGATTACAGGTTGAAGATCTCTTATCCGAAATTCTTGGAACCGGGTGTTTATTGGATTTTGAAATATTCTGCGCATATGCGGCACGTTGGGATTGTGCATGTGTGCCACGTGTTGGGAACTGCGCATGTGCGGCACATGTTGGAAACTGCGCATCGCCCGGGAGCCTTGTGGGATTTCCCACTCATTTTTTTTATAAATGTTTTTATTCAGTTTTCGTATTTTATATTGAACAAATTACAAATTGTTAGGAGAGAGAAAAAACAAAACAAAAACAAACACGCAAAAATTAACATACATATTTACAGGTAAGCATCTTCGTAGTAGTAACTGCACCCCCCCCCCCCCCCCCCCAACATGTTTATTTAGCTTGGTTTTGGGCCTTAGCTAGCCATCGAACCCCCGTAACGAACCTGTAGCCCCCTCCCGCTACCTTCCCCCGACTATTCTTCCTCTTGTACATTGGCCACAAATAGGTCCCGGAACAGTTGCATGAATGGCTCCCACGTTCTGTGGAAGCCGTCGTCCGACCCTCGGATGGCAAATTTGATTTTCTCCATTTGGAGAGATTCCGAGAGGTCGGACAGCCAGTCCGCAGCTCTGGGCGGTGCTGCTGACCGCCAGCCAAACAGGATTCTACGGCGGGCGATCAGGGAGGCAAAGGCAAGGGCATCCGCCCTCCTCCCCAGGAATAGATCTGGCTGTTCTGAAACCCCGAAGACCGCCACTATCGGGCATGGCTCCACCCTCACTCCCACCACTTTGGACATTACCTCGAAGAAGGCTGTCCAGTACTCCACGAGTCTGGGGCAGGACCAGAACATGTGGGCGTGGTTGGCCGGGCCTCTTTGGCACCGTTCACATCTGTCTTCCACCTCCGGGAAGAACCTACTCATACGGGTTCTTGTTAAGTGGGCTCTATGTACCACTTTTAGTTGCGTCAGGCTGAGCCTTGCGCACGTGGAGGTGGAGTTGACCCTATGCAGTGCTTCGCTCCAGAGTCCCCACCCGATCTCCATCCCCAGGTCGTCCTCCCATTTCCTCCTTGTTGCGTCCAGTACGGTGTCGTCCCTATCTACCAGTCGGTCATACATGTCACTACAGTTCCCTTTCTCTAGGATACTTGCGTCCAGTAGGTCTTCCAGTAGTGTCTGTCGTGGCGGTTGTGGGTACGTCCTTGTCTCCTTTCGTAGGAAGTTTTTGAGCTGCAGGTACCGTAGCTCGTTCCCCCCAGCTAGCTGAAATTTCTCTGTCAGTTCGTCCAGTGTTGCGATCCTGTCGTCCGTGTATAGGTCCCTGACTGTCAGTGTCCCCCCGTCCTGCCTCCACCTTTTGAAGGTGGCGTCGGTCAGTGCTGGTTTGAACCTATGGTTGTTGCAGATGGGAGCCCTGTTCGACATTTTGGTCAGGCCAAGTTGCTGCCGCAGTTGGTTCCAGGATTGGAGGGTGGCTGTCACCACTGGGCTGCTGGAGTGTTTTTTGGGTGGGGATGGGAGTGCTGCCGTGGCGAGGGCCCGGAGGGAGGTTCCCATGCAGGAGGCCTCCTCCGCACGCACCCACTCAGCTTCTGGCTCCTGGATCCATCCCCTTACTCGCTCGGCTGTTGCTGCCCAGTGGTAGAATTGTAGATTCGGGAGGGCTAACCCTCCCCTGGTTTTTGTTTTTTGTAAGACCTTCTTTGGGATCCTAGCATTTTTACCCCCCCATACGAACGCCATGATGAGTTTGTCCAGCGCTTTGAAAAAGGCCTTGGGGATGTAGATCGGAATGGATCTAAACAGGAAGAGGAACCTGGGCAGTACGTTCATTTTGATCGTCTGAACTCTCCCCGCGAGGGAGAGCGGGAGTGTGTTCCATCTTTGCAGGTCCTTTTTAACTTCCTCCGTCAGGCTGGTGAGGTTCCATTTGTGGATCCCTTTCCAGTCATGGGCTATTTGGATGGATTTCCCACTCATGATATCAGACGCTCGAAAATAAAATGTGGATTTTGGAATTTTCAGTTTTCAGAATTTAGGTTTAGGGATGCTCAACCTGCACAAAGTACCCCTTTAAGCTACAATAGTTTCATTAACATACGGTTCCTTTATGCACACATTGGCTGTGGTCAAATACACACACTCCGCTCTGAACCCAAGTTAGTACCTGTGAATTTCTCCTCAGAATCCTCGAAACGATTATCATATGAGAGTTTCCAAGCTCCACTTCCAAAACCACACTTCACAAAATCTCACAATAATGGTCCCTTCGTGGTTTGCATTGCGTAATCCAGTCCAAGTTTTCCAAAGGTTACTTCTGATCAAAGCTTCTACTCCACTTTTAACAGTGATTCCAGTCATGTATTTTACACCAATCCCGTTTAAATTTCTTTGTCTCCACTACTGTACAACGTGTTCACAATTACTTTAACTCTCCCTTTTCCAGACTCTAGTAAAATGGCATCAAGCTTTTCATTTATCTCTGAAGTCTGCTGTCTCACTTTAAATCTAGTTACTGCAATTGTCTCTTTAACTCAGAACCCTTTGGGGCAGCATGGTGGCGCAGTGGGTTAGCACTGCTGCTTCACGGCGCCGAAGGTCCCAGGCTCGATCCCGGCTCTGGGTCACTGTCCGTATGGAGTTTGCACATTCTCCCCGTGTTTGCGTGGGTTTCGCCCCCACAGCCCAAAAGATGCACAGGATAGGTGGATTGGCCACACTAAATTGTCCTTTAATTGGAAAAAATGAATTGGATACTCTAAATTTAAAAAAAACACAGGACCCTTTGTGTACTCTTCCTTGAATTCTTCTGAACAATACATTGGTCTCTGTTCATTTAACTTCAGTTGTCTTGATAAATTATTTCTGTCCCAATTCCCAGGTTATCTGGACAGTATCTGACACAGGGCCAGTTTAGCTCAGCTGGCTGGACAGCTGTATTGCAATACAGAGCAAGGCCAACAGCATGCGTTCAATTCCTCTACCGGCTGAGGTTATTCATGAAGGTCTGCCTTCCCAACCTTGCCCCTTGCCTGAGGCATGGTGCTCCTCAGGTTAACTCACCAACTTGTAATGACTTGCACAAGACTCATCCAGGTGGGGATGATTGTGCTCATTGGACTGTACTTGTATAAAAGGCAGGCTGTTGTAGAGCTAGCCAAAATGGAATGAGGACCCAGTGAAAGGTAACTGGGCTCTGTATATGTATAATGCTTTTGCTGAAATAGAGGACTGTTAAGAAATCCGTTGGACTCCCCTCGCTTTACAACATTGACGATGAGGATGGGATTGGAGCTGTCGGCGTGCTGCTTGTTCGCTAAGTGACCTCCCCGAAAGTATGTGTGGACTACAATACAGAGTTTTTTTTGTTGTGGTTTATTTTTTCGGAGCCTGTGATGTCCTGGAAGGCAGATGCCAGGCCGAGGTTTGCTGCTGGCTTGTGAGGTCTGTCCGCTGGGGGTGATCTGGAGTCTGATGTGTTCTGCAGTACCAGATGCGGTATCTTCTGAGCGATTTCTGGTGTTGGTCACGTAGCGTTTCATCCATCTCTGTCTGTTGTTGCTTCCTGATGCTGGCAGAGTGGTCTGCTAGGTCCGTTTTGAGTTGGCCGCTGCCCTTTTGGAATGTCATTCTAGTCCTGTGGCGATGTGTGCGGAACCCTGTTGAGGTTTTTTTTTGTGCTATGGATTTCTTTGCCTGTGTGGCGGTATTGTATGAATGTCGGAGCGATGGCTCCCTGGGGACTTTGGTAGGCACTTTATTACAAACTGTAGACTGACCAATTTTTTTCTCTCAAATGAAGCAGTGTTTGGGAGTTATGGGATGTAGAGCTGGATGTTGTCCAATGCCTCCTCCCCATTCCTCCTTGGGTTGATGGGTCTGAGGCGGTGGTGTGCACTCTCCCCTGGTTCGGCTGTTGGCAGCTTCAACCCCTGTGTGACTGGTGAGGGTGTTGGGCTGGACGTAATGATTGGTGGGGTACCTGCCAGCCCGTCCTACTTTCCCGTTTGGTTTGGATAAGGTGCCACTGATCTGTATTTTTGTTGTTGTTTTGGTATATCGTCTGACCGCTGTTGGCGTTTGCACCCGTTTTCATCCTCTCCTCCTCCTCCTCAAACCCTTGAGGAGGTTTTTGGACTTTTTTTGGGGGGGGGTGGGAGGAGGAGGAGTGTAATGACTTGCACAGGACTCATCCAGCTGGGGATGATTCCCCTTCCTCATTGGACTGAGTTAATCCTATACTAGTATAAAAGGCAGGCTGTTGTAGAGCCAGCCAGAAAGGAGTGGGGACCCAGTGAAAGGTAACTGGGCCCTGTGTATGTATAATGCTGTTGCTGAAATAAAGGACTGTTCAGAAACTCGTTGGACTCCCCTCGCTTTACAACACCCCCTTAAAGAGGAAAGCAACCTATGGTCATCTGGGATTATGGTTACTTTACTTTATTCCAGGATGCCTGCCTCTTTGCAACTTCCGTCCTGTCCAGTTTTTTTCTGACAGAGTTGAGAGATGTTCACTCTCTGATACCCTGTTTCCAATTGCAGTATATACAGCTGAAACTAAAACTTTAAAGCTTTTTTACCTTGCAACAATACCCACATACCCCTGCTGGCCTATTTATTCTTCATGCCTTAGCCCTCTCTAAGCACAATAAGATTTACCCTTCAAGGCTCAGAAACATTAAATTGAATACACTTAAAACTATACCTTGTTTCTAATGTTTACCATTACAAATAAAAATCCCTTAAAACTACCTTTATTTTCCTAGCAACTGCAGATGCTGGAAATATGAAACATAAGCAGAAACTGCTGTAAATTCTCCAGGCGGCATCTATGGAGAGATAAATAGAGTAAACGGGCAGAATTTACATTTTTTTGGGTCTAATTACCATGGCGCACAGTGCCCTTCCCGTTGGCCTGAATGGCGGGAACTCTGAACCGATTTTGTGCTTGCTACCAAATTAATTATGCACAGAAGACGATTTCTCCACATTACCTGGCGGGTCAGGAGCATGATTCGTCTGCCCACCATCAACTGGCAGGTTTGAAGATCCGGACGTAATATTTAAACACCAGCCCAACACATATATCTCATTCTCTCCAGCACACCTCTCTTCACAAAACCATGCAGGACATCAGGAACCCAGAAGAACAAGGTGAGCAGCTTCAAGAAGGCAGCTGCACCATGATTCAGCCACCAGGCCATCGGGAGGCAGAGGAATGCCCTCTACCCCAGGGATGATTATAAGAAGTGCCTCAATGTCACCTCTCCAGCCTGGGAGGCCATTGCCCAGGAGGTCAGCACAGCTGACAAATGCCTCCGAAGCGCCACGCTATGCAGGAAATGGATGAATAATTTAATCCGCTCCGCAAGGGTAAGTCATCTGTCGACTCTCTCCAGTATGAAACTCTCAGCATGGCTCATATACTCCATCGGTTACTCTCTTCGTGGATCTCACACATCCATTACAGGGGGACACATCAAACCCCTCCCAGGGACAAGCTAGGCTTGTATCGGCTGAAGTTTAGAAGAGTAAGAGGCGACTTGATTGAAACATATAAGATCCTGAGGGGTCTTGACAGGGTGGATGTGGAGAAGATGTTTCCTCTTATGGAAGAACGAAGGGTCACTGTTGAAAAATAAGGGGTCCCCAATATAAAATGGAAATGAGGTGAAATTGTTTCTCTCAGGGGGTAGTGTGTCTTTGCAACTCTCTTCCTGAAAAGCTGGTGGAAGTTGAGTCTTTGAATATTTTTTAAGGCAGAGGTGGATAGATTCTTGGTAAGCAAGGGGGTCCGAGCTATGGGGTAGTCAGGGTGCAGATTTGAGGTTGCTATCAGATCAGCCATGATCTGATAGCAACCAACTCCAAGCAACGAATGGCCAACTCCTTTCCCCTGTGCGTGTGACATTTTCACATCAACACCATCCCAGCTATCATGTTACTCACATTCAATTCTCTGGCCCTTTTGGGGAGGGCTCACCACACAGAGGCACAGTGCATTTCGCACAATCTCTGTACCAGCCCCCTTTCGTCCTCATAGAGGCTAAGGTAGCACACTGCAAATGCGAGAGAGCCCAGACTGGGGGTTGGCAGCCGAGATTCCCGCCTTCACCAAATTCGGAGGTTGCAGCCAAGCAGGCCGGGGAGGGCAAGGAGTGATCGGCCTCTCCCAACGGATCACAGCTCCAATTAC
This sequence comes from Scyliorhinus canicula, assembly GCF_902713615.1. Taxonomy (NCBI): domain Eukaryota; kingdom Metazoa; phylum Chordata; class Chondrichthyes; order Carcharhiniformes; family Scyliorhinidae; genus Scyliorhinus; species Scyliorhinus canicula. The sequence continues at coordinate 32,182,453 of NC_052150.1, read as the reverse complement.
TTTTTTTAAAAAATGTTTTACTAAGACATTTATGATTTTATAACAACAAATACAAATGGAAAACATATCTCAGTAAATAACCCCCCCCCAAATCAACAACCATACCCAGTCAATATGGCTTATACACACAATTCCCCATCACACCAGCTCCCTCGTGAATCCCGCCTAAACTAAACTAAATTAAACTATCTTTCCGCTCCCCTCCTATTGTATCTGCTAACAGTTTAGTTTTCCCCAATGAAGTTGATAAACGCCTGCCACCTCAGGACGAACCCCAACATTGATCCTCTTAGGACGACTTTAATTTTCTCAAGCCTGAGAAACCCAGCCATGTCACTAACCCATACCCCCAATTTCAGGGGCTCTGATTCCCTCCACGCTAATAGGATCCATCTCCGGGCTACCAAGGAAGGCCAAAACGTCAGCCTCTCTCGCCCCCCTGGACTCCCGGGTCTTCCAACGCACCTCTGGACTCGGCGCCACCCTTGTCTTTAGCACCATGAACATGGCAACAGCAAATCCCTGCCAGAATCCCCTAAGCTTCAGACATGCCCAAAACCTGTGGACATGGTTTGCAGGCCCTCCTGCACACCTCCCACACCTGTCTTCCACCCCTTCAAAAAATCTGCTTATCCGGGCCACCGTCATGTATGCCCGGTGGACCATCAGCCTGCACACGATGAGGACATGTTGATTCTGCTCAAAGCATCCTTCCACAGACCTGCCTCTATTTCCTTACCCAGCTCATCTTCCCACTTGTGCTTTACCTCCCCTATCTGGGTTACACAGCTCCATTACTTAATCAAACCCTGACAATTGTATTGAGCCAAATGTACTCTGATCAGTTCATCAACTGATAGTCTATTTTTTTTTCTAGGCACCAGCAGATTGAGACCATCCAGGCAGCTGACCAACAGCCTGAGCTCCTGAAGCACATCCAAGGACATGGAGGCTCATGGTGAATGTCACAGCACTTACCCACACCCTCCGCCAATGGAGAGACACACGGGCAGAATTCTGCCATTTTGAGCCAAAGTGCCATGGTGGGGATGGGAACGCAGAGTGTTTCCCGCTGCAGCGACTGGCGGGAAAATCCTCCGGCCTCTATGCCGTATTTAGTGGTGGGGCAGGCCTGGCATGGTGTGAGTCCAGGAGCCATATTAAGCAAGAAAGGAGGCACTGGGAATCCTGCTGAGCCTATGTGCTGTTGTTCAGAACAACAGAAATCATTAGCCAAACAGCCTGTCAATTGGGATGGTCTACATGCCAGATACAGTTGCTTTGGACACTGACCATCCCAATTGGCCAATGAGCTTGGGCCCCTACAACATGGACCCCAATATTTTGCATCTTTTGCACCCTCCTCTCCTGGGCACTGCATTGAAGTTCCCCCGTTAAGAGTACATCTTTGCTGCCCCTGGCGCCTTTTCCAATGGTATTCAATACGGGAGGAGTACTGATTTTAGCCTCGCCTGGGCACTGCATTGAAGTTCCCACATTAAGACTACATCTTTGCTGCCCTTGGCACCTTTTCCCGATGGTATTCAACATGGAGGAGTACTGATTTTATCAGTTCAGAGAGGAGAGCTGATACCAGCAAGATGTTTCCTTGCCCATATTTGACCTTATGTTATAATACTTCACAGGTTCCAGAGTCAATGTGAAGGACTGTCGGGTCCACCTCCTCCCAACTGTGTACCATTGTAAATGACCCCTGATTTATCTGTCTTACCTGTAGGCTAGGTCATAACCAGGGATGGTGATTCAGGTGTCTGGAAAATTGGCTGTCATGTATGATTCGGTGCTTATGACTGTCAAGTTGTTGCTTGATCAATTTATGGGCAACTCTCCAATTTTGACCCAAGCATTCAGATATCAGTGAGCTCGATTTTGCAGGGTTGAGTAGACTGGGTGAATCTTTGTCATATCCTACGCCTACTTCAGGGGTGCCTAAACCATGGCTTGCGAGCTGCACGCGGCTCTTTCACACACAAGAGTGAGGTTCATTCCTTGTGCTGCGAAACCCGTTCAATCTGCAATAGAGGGAGATAAACAGCTGAGTGCAGCCCTGGCCGTGAACATCCTTAGAAGAGAGAGGAAACTGGAGGGTAGGCTGCAGTAGTGGGAGGAGGAGGCGGATTAAGATCAATGATTTGTTCTGGTGCCATTGTGAGATTCCTTTTCTAGCTTTACGCCAGTTAGGACCGGGTGACGTTCAGTGCCATTTTCTCTAGCACCCTTACCCACCCTCTCTCAGCTGACCCTCTAACCTTTGGCCTCGGTTTAGAAAGGGAATAAACAGTTTAATACAAAACAGGAATGGAAGAATGTACAGTATTGGGGCACAGGTACTCGGACTCAAATTTGTTGTTCAGTAGATGGTTACAACTCCCCCACACAAATCCTTTTGTAAAATATCTTTACTGATCTTCCACATTGGGAAGGCATGGCTGCCAAAGTTAGTTATGCTGTGAGCATGTGGTAACTCAGATTTTTAAAACACTCATTCATGGGATGTGGGTGTCATTGGCAAGGACAGGATTTATTGACTATCCCCAATTGCCCACGAGAAGATGGTGGTGAGCTGTCTTCTTGGAAGTGTTGTTGCTAGGTGTTGCTTTCACTTAATTGCTCTGTTTAATAACCTTTGCTCTAGAGTTGCCAGGTATCCTTCTGATACCACCACGAGTTTCAAAGCCAAGTGCTGATCAATAACTCAATACACCAGTTAGTAAGTTTCAAACCAAAACACATTTATTATACACAGTCAATCACTACTCATGCATAAAACTCTACTTACTAAACTATCACTACAACTAAAGGCCTATACTTAGCTCTCAAATGGCCCACCAGGTCAGAGGAACAATGGCCTTTGTCCGGGTCTGAATCTGCAGGCTTCAAAGCTGGTATGGAATAGTAGCTTGGAGCACCTATCTCGTAGCGTGCGTTGACTGGAGACTTACTTGGTTGGTGCAGCTGCTAGGCAGGTCTCTCCTCGCTGAGAGTCACGGTCAAGAGTTCTTTGAGAGCTGCCGAGAGATCCTGCCAAGAGATCGAACTGAACTTGGGGACTCTACTTTATAGTCCCCAGGGGTTTCGCGCCCTTGTGGGCAGACCCCGGACCTGGCCCCAATTAATTGGACCATGTCCCAATCGTTTCAATCAATTTCTCCAATACTGGAGCTGTTCCCTGATCGCTGGACGGTTCCTATGTGTCCTTTGCCCTGGCTCCCGCTGGCGCCGGGGAGTCTGTCTTGGTCCCGATCGCTTCAATGTATCTAATTGTTCCTGGGGATTGCTCATTAATATGTAGATGGCTATTGGTTTCGGTTCTGTCTGGGTTCTGCAAGTCCTAATACACAGGAAACCTTGCCCCTGCTTGTTTTCCTGTGCCTGGCCGATTTTCCCTGCATTCTTTGCGGGCCTCCATTTTGGAATCGGGAAGTGGCCACACAGATGGCTACAGTGTACCATAGAATCATAGCTTTTTACAGCACAGAAAGAGGCCCTTCAGCACATCATGTCTGTGTCGCCCATCAAGCAGCTAACTATTCTAATCCCATTTTCCAGAACGTGGTCCGTAGCCTTGTATACTGAGGTGTTTCAAATGCTCATTTAAATGCTTCTTAAATGTTGTGAGGGTTCTCGCCTCTACCTCCCTTTTTGGCAATGAGTTTCAGATTCCCACCATCCTCTGGGTGAAAAGGTTTCTCCTCAAATCCCCTCTAAATCTCCTACCCCATTACCGTAAACCTATGTCTCCTACTTATTGACTTCTCAACTCTAGGGGTAAAATTTCTTCCTCGCTACCCTATCTATATCCTTCATAATTTTGTACACCTCAATCAAGTCACTCCTCCACCTTCTCTGTTCTGAGGTGAACAACCCCAGCCTAACCTGCCTCTGTTCATAGCTGAAACTCTTCAGTCCAGGCAACATCCTGGTAAATCTCATCTGTGCCTTTTCGAGTGCAGTCACATCCTTCTATAGTGGCTCAGAGCTGTACAGGGAAATGATACAGGCACTGGTGGTCCCAAGATGTGGAATCAGCCTGGGTAGAAATAAGAAAAAGCAAAGGAATGAAGTCCCTAGTGGGTGTGATCTGTTTTGGAACCAACTAAGCAGCAGCCTATTCTGGATTTGGTATTGTGTAATGAGGAGACTAATTAAAAACCTCAGCCAAGGATCCTCTTGGAAAGAGTGATCATAGAATGATAAGAGTTTCAAATTCAGTTTGAGGATAAGAAACTGGGGTCCTACACTTGCATTTTGGAGTTAAACAAAGGTAACTACATAGGCATGAGGGCAGGTTTGGCCTGAGCGGGCTGGGCAGGAAGACTAAAAGGTAGGACAGGTGATGAGCAGTAGCAGTTGCTCAAGGAGATAGAGATTACATAGAATTTACATAGAATTTACAGTGCAGAAGGAGGCCATTCGGCCCATCGAGTCTGCACCGGCTCTTGGAAAGAGCACCCTACCCCCTACCCAAGGTCAACACCTCCACCCTATCCCCATAACCCAGTAACCCCACCCAACACTAAGGGCAATTTTGGACACTGAGGGCAATTTATCATGGCCAATCCACCTAGCCCGCACATCTTTGGACTGTGGGAGGAAACCGGAGCACCCGGAGGAAACCCACTCACACACGGGGAGGATGTGCAGACTCCGCACAGACAGTGATCCAAACTGGAATCGAACCTGGGACCCTGGAGCTGTGAAGCGATTGTGCTATCCACAATGCTACCGTGCTGCCCTATATATTTAATTCCTCCCAACTAAAATATATTCCAGGGAGGAAGAAAGATTGTAAGAGTGGGAAAAAACATCCATGGAGAAGCAAAGAACTTGAAGATAAAAACTAAGACATACTGTATTGCAAAGACCAGTGATAGGCTGGAAGATTGGGCAACTTCTAAAAGATCAGTGAAGGGTTACTAAAACAGTTATATAAAAAGAGCAAAGGTAGCAGCATGGTGGCGCAATGGGTTAACACTGCTGTCTCACGGTGCTGAGGTCCCAGGTTCGATTCCGGCTCTGGGTCACTGTCCGTGTGGAGTTTGCACATTCTCCCCATATTTGCGTGGGTTTTGCCCCCACAACCCAAAGATGTGCAGGCCATGGATTGGCCATGCTAAATTGCCCCTTAATTGGAAAAAATGAATTGGGTACTCTAAATTTATTTTTAAAAAGAGCAAAGGTAAATTATTTAAGAAAACTAGCGCAAAGTATAAAAAAAGAGTAGCAAAAACTTCTGTGAGTAAAAGGGAACAGAATAGCTAAAGTGATCCTTGGAGGATCAGGCTGGGGAGTTAATAGTGAGAAACACAGAAATGGCGGAAACATTAAATCAATTGTTAAATCAATTAAAAGATAATATTGTGGAGGAGAATGCTGAGACCCAGGCTATTAGAATAGATGGCATTGAGGTGCGTAGGGAAGAAGTGTTGGCAATTCTGGACAAGGTGAAAATAGATAAGTCCCCGGGGCCGGATGGGATTTATCCTAGGATTCTCTGGGAAGCCAGGGAAGAGATTGCTGAGCCTTTGGCTTTGATTTTTAGGTCATCATTGGCTACAGGAATAGTGCCAGAGGACTGGAGGATAGCAAATGTGGTCCCTTTGTTCAAGAAGGGGAGTAGAGATAACCCCGGTAACTATAGGCCGGTGAGCCTAACGTCTGTGGTGGGTAAAGTCTTGGAGAGGATTATAAAAGATACGATTTATAATCATCTAGATAGGAATAATATGATTAGGGATAGTCAGCATGGTTTTGTGAAGGGTAGGTCATGCCTCACAAACCTTATCGAGTTCTTTGAGAAGGTGACTGAACAGGTAGACGAGGGTAGAGCAGTTGATGTGGTGTATATGGATTTCAGTAAAGCGTTTGATAAGGTTCCCCACGGTCGGCTATTGCAGAAAATACGGAGGCTGGGGATTGAGGGTGATTTAGAGATGTGGATCAGAAATTGGCTAGTTGAAAGAAGACAGAGAGTGGTAGTTGATGGGAAATGTTCAGAATGGAGTTCAGTTACGAGTGGCGTACCACAAGGATCTGTTCTGGGGCCGTTGCTGTTTGTCATTTTTATAAATGACCTAGAGGAGGGCGCAGAAGGATGGGTGAGTAAATTTGCAGACGACACTAAAGTCGGTGGAGTTGTAGACAGTGCGGAAGGATGTTGCAGGTTACAGAGGGACATAGATAAGCTGCAGAGCTGGGCTGAGAGGTGGCAAATGGAGTTTAATGTGGAGAAGTGTGAGGTGATTCACTTTGGAAAGAATAACAGGAATGCGGAATATTTGGCTAATGGTAAAATTCTTGGTAGTGTGGATGAGCAGAGGGATCTCGGTGTCCATGTACATAGATCCCTGAAAGTTGCCACCCAGGTTGATAGGGTTGTGAAGAAGGCCTATGGTGTGTTGGCCTTTATTGGTAGAGGGATTGAGTTCCGGAGCCATGAGGTCATGATGCAGCTGTACCAAACTCTGGTACGGCCGCATTTGGAGTATTGCGTACAGTTCTGGTCGCCTCATTATAGGAAGGACGTGGAAGCTTTGGAACGGGTGCAGAGGAGATTTACCAGGATGTTGCCTGGTATGGAGGGAAAATCTTATGAGGAAAGGCTGATGGACTTGAGGTTGTTTTCGTTAGAGAGAAGAAGGTTAAGAGGTGACTTAATAGAGGCATACAAAATGATCAGAGGGTTAGATAGGGTGGACAGCGAGAGCCTTCTCCCGCGGATGGAGGTGGCTAGCACGAGGGGACATAGCCTTAAATTGAGGGGTAATAGATATAGGACAGAGGTCAGAGGTGGGTTTTTTACGCAAAGAGTGGTGAGGCCGTGGAATGCCCTACCTGCAACAGTAGTGAACTCGCCAACATTGAGGGCATTTAAAAATTTATTGGATAAGCATATGGATGATAAGGGCATAGTGTAGGTTAGATGGCCTTTAGTTTTTTTTTCCATGTCGGTGCAACATCGAGGGCCGAAGGGCCTGTACTGCGCTGTATCGTTCTATGTTCTATGTTCTAATTGTGGCAAACAGCCTGAAAAGCTAGGCCAGATTCAGAATTTGACAATCTAAATTGAACAGCAGCCAGGCCTGATGGGAATTCGGACATGCCAAGTAAACCCTGATCAGGGGCGAACATGAGAAGTCTGAACTTGTCCTTGAAACTGGAACTTTACCAAATAAGGACGTTATTTTGTGTACTGGCTAGTATAGGCTAGACACCCGGGCACCTCAGTTCCAGTATCGGCTAGACTCAACGGCGCCTCAGCACCATATATGGAAAGGACTACATACGCTCCATGCAACCAAGGATGGACTCCTCGGGGGCTTTTGACATCTTCCATATATGGAATCGGCAAACCCAATTGGTGCTGTGACCCCCTCCTTTCTGGTAATTTAATTGGCTGGAAGCAAGAGCACTTTCAAGAAGGGGGCGAAAGAGATGGGAGGGGTATAAGAGACACCTGGATGCCACTCTGAGTGAAGACTTCACCCTGGGTGAAGACTCCACCCAAACAAAGGGAAGACACAACAATGACAGAAGAAGGCGCGCGAGACCAACCTTCGGAAGAAGCCCCTGAGTTCAGAGACTAGGTCATCGGAATCAGCAGGGGTCCGCCAAGATTCAGACCCGGCGGAGCAGCCTGACCAAGCTAAGCTGCACGGGTAGTATCAGAGTCTCAGACAGACAGTATTGTATTGATAAATTCAATTAAGGATTTAGAGTTGTTTTGTGAATAGTGTTTGGATAATAAGATTCTGTGATAAAATTGGGTTGAACCATGAATCCACTCTTGTCCTTTGTTTGTCTCATGAGTAAGGGTAAACGAGTTTTAATATAAACTGGTCAAAGTAGCTAATGTTTCAGGTAACACAATATTTTGCATCAGTTTTCACGGTGGAGGACACTAGTACTATCCCAATAGTAACAGGTAATAGAGAGGAAGGAACTTTAGACAATCATCATCAATGGGGTAAAAGTACCAAATGAAATATTGGGATTGGAAAGCAGTCAAGTCTCCAGTGCCTGGTGGCCAACATCCTAGGTCTTAAAGGAAGTGGCAGCGGAGATATTGGATCAATTGATTATAATATTCCAAAATTCCCAGGATGTGGGAAAGGTTGCAATGGATTGGAAAAATGCAAATGTAACGCCCTTATTCAAAAAGGGAGGGAGGCAAAAGGAGGAATTATAGGCTATTTAGTTTACCACCTGTCATTGTGAAATTGTTAGAATTCATTATTAAGGAAGTAATAACATTCAGAAAGTCAAAACACAATCCATCCAAATCAGCATGGTTTTATGAAGGGTAAAGTGTGTTTGCCTAATTTTGCTAGAGTTCTTTGAAGATGTGACAAGTCAAGTGCATAATGGGGATCTTGTAGATGTGGTGTATCTGGTAATCCAGAAGGCATTTGATAAGGTGTCACACAAAAATGTTAATACACAAGGTAAGATAACATGGAATTAGGGGTAATTTATTAGTTGGGAATAGAAGATTGGCTAACCAACAGAAGGCAGAGTCAGGATAAAACGGTTGTTTTCTGGTTGCAAGATGTAACTAGTGGGGTGCCACAGGGTTCCGTCTTTGGCCCCCAACTATCTACAATATATATTAATGACTTGGATGCAGGGATAGAAGGTGCCATAGCCAAATTTGCAGATTACACTAAAATAGGTGGGATAGTGAGTTGCAATGAGGAACTAAGAAATTTACAATTGGATATAGATAGGTTTGGCGAATGGGCTACATTTTGGCAGACGGAAATTAATGTGGATAAGTGCGAGATTATCCATTTTGGTCAGAAAAAGGAAAAGGCAACTATTATCTAAATGAGGGGAACTTCATCGTGGTTCGATGCAGAGGGATCTGGGTGACTTTGTGCATACATTTCAGAAAACTAGCATGCAGGTACAGCAGGTAATAAGAAAAGCAAATGGAATTTTGAAGGAATAGAGTATAAAAGTAGGAGGGTGAGACCGCTATGTACAGTCTTGGAAAGTTTTGGAGGCAGTTCAGAGAAGGTTCACTAGATTGATTCCAGAGATGAGGGGTTTGTCGCATGAAGAGAGATTGAGCAGTTTAGGCCTATACTCTCAGAGATTAGAAGAATGAGGAGATTTAATTGAGGTATATAAGTTGATACAAGATATGGATATAGTAGACGTAGAATGGATGCTACCTCTTGAGGGGCAATCTAGAATGAGAGGTCGTAGTTTTAGGACAAGGGACAGCAGATTTTAAAAAAGATATGTGGAAAAATTACTTTTTTCAAAAGGTCGTGAATCTGTGAAATTCACTACTCGGTGTATGCCAGTGCATTGAGTAAATTTGAGGCGATAGACTGATTTTTAATTAGCAATGGGTTGAAGGGTTATAGAGACCTGACAGGAAAGTGGAGTTGAGGCCGAGATGAGATCAGCCATGATTGTATTGAGTGGTGGAGTGGGCTCGAGGGGCTGAATTGCATACTCCTACTCCTAGTTCCTACAAAAACATTTTCCCTCACATTGTCTCTGGTTCTTTCACCATTCGCCTTCAATCAGCTTCCTTTGGTTCTTGACCCTTCCACCAATTGAATCAATCTCTTCCGAGTGAGAACTTTCCCGATTTTGAACACCTCTATGAAATCTCTTCTCAACCTTCGCTTCTCTAAGGAGGAAACCTCAGCTTCTCCAAACCGTGTAATTGAAGCCCTTCACTTCCTGAAGCCCTTCACTTCCAGAACCAATCTTGAAAATCTTATCTGCGCCCATTCTAATGCCTTCACATTCTTCCTAAAGTGCAATGCCCAGGATTGAACACAATACTCTATTAAGGCCAAACTAATGTTTTATTGAGGTTCAACAGAACTTCCTTGCTTTTATACTCTATGTCCTTATTTATAAAGCCCAGAATCTTGCTTGCCTTATTACTCACCTTCTCAGTCTGGTGTGCCTTTATCGAATTGTGAACATAGACCCCAAGAGCCTTCTGCGCCTGCATTCCCTTTACAACTGTATTCATTTATTTGCAATGCTCCACCGTCCATTTCCTAGCCATTGCAATATTTGCTGCCCAGTAGTAATTCAACAAGCCTGGCAATGCTAACTGCCCCCCCCCCCCCCCCCCCCCCCAATCACCTCCCACTGTCGCTCACTCTCCAAGAACTCCCTCTTCATCCGCAGAGCTTTCCCCACCCACACGAACCTCAAAATCACCTCATTGACCTTCCTAAAAAAAAGACTTGGGCACAATTTTTTAAAAATAAACTTAAGAGTGTCCAAATCTATTTTATTTCAATTATTTCCATTAAGGGGCAATTTAGCATGGCCAATCCACCTAAACTGCATATCTTTGGGTTGTGGGGGTGAGACCCATGCAGGCACGGGGAGAATGTGCAAACTCCATACGAACAGTGACACAGGGCTGGGATCGAACCCGGGTCCTCAGCGCTGTGAGGCAGCAGTGCTAACCACTGTGCCACCGTGCCGCCCCTTGGGAACAAAAATTGGGAGGTTCTGGAATACAAACAAAAACTTCAGCAACACCGTAATCTTCACCGTCTGTACCCAGCCCACCAAAGACAAAGGCAACACATCCACCTCTTAAAGTTCGCCTTCAGCATCTGGAACAGCCCATTCGACCCGATCAACGTCTTCTCCGCATCCATCACCACCACCAGGTCCACTTCCCGGCCCTCCCAGGGCATCATAATAACAATAGTCAGCCTCCATACATTCGCCAACAACTGCCGCCCAGTCGGGGCCCCCAGCACCTTCGCCTCCTCAATCCTTGGAAACTGCAACCCATTCAGAAACCGCCTCATTCCATCATCCCCCACCAGAGGCTCCAGGTGCTACAGCCTCCGATAAAAGGCCTCAAAAATCCCATTCACCCCTCCGGCTCTGATACCACCATATCCCTCTCATCCCTCACCCTTCGAATCTCCCTCGCTGCCGCCTGCCTCAACTGGTGCGCAAGCATCCTGCTCGCCTTCTCCCTATACTCATATACCCCCCCCCCCCCCCCCAGCTCTTCACAATTGTCCCACCTCACTTCCTGTGGACACCAGCCCAAACTCCATCTGAAGCCTCTGCCTTTCCTTGAGCAGTGCCTCCTCAGGCACCATCGTATATCCACACACAGAATGTCCTCCACCAACCTCAACCTCAGCCCACTCTATTCTCTCCCTGTGCACCTGAATCGATATAAATTCCCCCTTTACCACCACTTTCAGTGCCTCCCACAGCGTGGAGGCAGAAACCTCTCCCATATTGTTCAGTTCCACGTAATTTTGATGGCCACCCTCACCCACTCGCAAATTAGCTTGTCACCAAAAATCCCACATCCAACCTCCACTGCAGGCGCTGAACCTCCTCCCGCACCACCCACAGATCCACCCAATGCGGTCCGAGACCACAATTTTTGTTTTTTAAAAAACATTTTATTAAGGCATTTATGATTTTATAAAAATAAACAACACAAATACAAATGTACACATAGATATCCGAGACCACAATTGCTGAATACTCCGATCCCACCATCCCCGCCAACAACGCCTTGTCCAAAACAAAAGCAATCCAGGAGTACACCCAGGGCATTTATGAGAAGTACGGGAACTCCTTCACCCTTGGACTCTCAAACCACCACGGGACCGCTCCTCCCCCACATACTCTCCATAAATCCCCAACAATTCCTTCGCCTTGTCCCAATCTACAGGGCCCAAGGGCACAACCAAACCAACCCAGGATCCAGAACCTTATAGAACAGTACAGCACAGAACAGGCCCTTCGACCCTCGATGTTGTGCTGAGCAATGATCACCCTACTCAAACCCACGTATCCACCCTATACCTGTAACCCAACAACCCCCCCCTTAACCTTACTTTTTAGGACACTACGGGCAATTTTAGCATGGCCAATCCACCTAACCCGCACATCTTTGGACTGTGGGAGGAAACCGGAGCACCCGGAGGAAACACACGCACACACGGGGAGGACGTGCAGACTCCGCACAGACAGTGACCCAGCCGGGAATCGAACCTGGGACCCTGGAGCTGTGAAGCATTTATGCTAACCACCATGCTACCGTGTTGCCCTTAACCTTACTGAAATCTCCCCCCATAATCAGCCGGTGTGTGTCCAGGTCCAGAATCTTTGCTAAGACCCGCCTCAGAAAATCCACATCATCCCAATTTGGGCATATACGAGTATCACATGCATCCCCTCTAGCTTCCTGCTAACCGTCACAACTTTCCCCTGGATCGGTTACAATGCTGCAAACCTCAAAAGCCACCCTCTTATTAATCAGCACCACCACCCTCCTCGTCTTCATATCCAACCCCAAGTGGAACACCTGCCCACCCAGCCCTTCCTCAGCTTCGTCTGGTCTTCCAGCTTCAGGTGCATCTCCTGAAAAAACACAATGTCTGCCTTCAAACTCCTTAAATGTGCAAAAACGGGGTCGGCACGTGGGCGCAGTGGTTAGCACTAGGGACTGCGGCGCTGAGGACTCTGGGTCACTGTCCATGTGGTGTTTGGACATTCTCCCCGTGTTTGCATGGGTTTCACCCCAACAACCCAAAGATGTGCAGGTTAGGTGGATTGGTCACACTAAAATTGCCCCTTAATTGAAAAAAAATAATTGGGTACTCTAAATTTATTTAAAAATGTGCAAAAACACGCAACATTTTGACCAGGACATTTAGTTCCACATAATCAACCAGGTCGAGAGGCTCCCCCCGTCTTGCTGATCAGCCATACCCATTTAACCAGCTCCCCAGACCCACGCTTCCCACCCCCTTGGGCTCTCCCCAAGGTGTCTGCCGCCATCTCCTCTTAACCCACTTCGCCACACAACTCCACCCACGTCAGCATCCCTCCCCTCCCCCCTCATTCCCCCCCCATAAACAAAGGCAAAGAAAACCCAACGATTTCCCCCCACCCTCCACAGGTCGATACTCCACTCCTGTTAACCAGCCAACCAGCTAGCATGGTGGCCCCCACTCGATGCCTCTGCCTACCACCCTTCCTCCCAGTTACCCTTCATCCGCCACTCCCAAAAAACATTAAAAAAGTAAGAAAAAGTACACAATCACCGATATTAATTAAATACAACCAACCTCCTGTCGTGTAAACCCACTTTCCCCAGTTTAGCGTCACCAAAGTTCAATGTCCTCACACATCTCCCACTCCATGGTCTCTCATAAATTCACTTGCTTCCTCTGGCATATCAAGATAAATCTCTTGATTCTGGTGTGTGACCCACAGACGAGCAGGATATAACACCCTAACTTCACCTCTTCCTTGTAGAGGGCGGCCGTGATCCGATTATAACTGGCTTGCCACTTGGCCAACTCCCCACCCTGGTCCTGGTAGATCCTCACCAAGTTTCCTTTGCAGGTTCACTTTTTCATTTGCTTCCCCCACATCACTATTTTATCCTTGTCAAGAAAATTATGCGGCCGCACCACCATCGCCCTCGACGGTTCCCCCGCCTTTGCGCTCCTCCTCAGCACCATGCACTCCATCCACCTCAGGTGGACAGTCAAAGACTCCCTCCCCTACCAACTTCTCCAACATGCTCGCCACAATCAATCCTTCAGGCAGCCCCATGATCTGGAGATTCTGCCTCCTGAAACGGTTATCGAAAAATCTTCCACCTTCTCCGTCAACCTCATATGGCTATCCGCCACGAGCACCATCTCTGCCTCCAATGAGTCCAGCCAATCCTCATGCTCTCCCACAGACTCCTCCTTCTTCTGGAGCGTGAGCCCTGCACCTCCAGCCTCTGCTCCACTCTCTCGATAGCCGCCCTAAGCTACTCCATCACCTTTGCCGGGTCTTCTGAGGCCTCCTGCCTCTACTACTGGAACAACACATTCAAAAATGCCACAAGTTTCTCAGTAGACCACTGGGCGGGCAACGTTGCCCCAGGACCCTGCACCATCTGTTCCTGTGTCGCACCTTGATAAACTCTTGCCCAGGCTGCTGCCTCTTACTTGTTACACTCTTCGTCTGGTAAGCCAATGTTTTTCAAACTTATTTTCCGGGACCCATTTTTACCAGTGGGACCCACGCCGGCTGACATTCGCGACCCACCACTTTCACTTACCTTTAATGAGACAGGTGAGCCTGCTTGATCCTCACAATCTCACTTGCTGTCATTCAATGTTCCTTAAATCGTGTGAAAAAGGACCAAGAAATTCCACATTGAACGGGAGCTACCAAATGTGCGACCACTCACTCCATGGCTACCACCGAGCTACCCATTCTAATTCCACCTTCCAGCACCCGCCCTGTAGCCTTGCCGGTTACAGCACTTTAGGTGCAGATCCAGGGGTCTTTTAAATGAGTTGAGCATTTCAGCCTCCACCATCAAACCAGACAGTGAATTCCAAACACCCAGCACCCTCTAGGTGAAGAAGATTTTCTTTATGTCCCCTGTAATTCTCCTACCTACCACCTTATGACCCCCCCACCCCCCGGTAATCGACCTCTCCGCTGGAGGAAACGGGCTGGATTCCCCATACGTGTCCGGTGCCGGAGCAGAGAATCCAGTTTCACGCATGGAATCGGGACCGGCGCTGGTTCCGCGATTCTCCGGCCTCCGAAAGGCGCCGCGTATCCGTCACCTGCGGGCATTGCTTGAGGTCCGCCCTGCTATTCTCCACCCCCGACCGGCCAAAGTCCCATCGGCATATTTCTAATCTGGTCCTGTCTTTTGGGATACTGACGAGGCAGCTGCAGACTCAGTACGCGGCCACCATGGTCGGGGGAGAGCTGATCAGAGGGCATGGGGGGGGCCTCATACTGGGTCTTTATTGTGCAGGGCGGTCAGGGTCGGGCGAGTGGCCGATCGGGGGCACTATTTCCGTGGTTCAGGTCCGCGGTCTGAATCCGCCATGGAGCACAGCGTGGCACGGGGGGATGGTATTGGCAGCTGCAAGCTCCACGGCGGCACCCTGCTACCCCTTTGCAGGGCTGTGAATCTGTGGCCTTTTGACTTCAGTTTTTCTGGGGTCAAAGACAACAGTTTTCATAACGGCATGGGAGACATAGTCCCTGAAATGGAGAAACCAGCCTAGGGTATCCGTGTTACCCCTGTCTAGGCTCCTCATAATCCTGTGCACCTCAGTAAACTCAACCTCCTCTGTTCCAAGGAAAACAACCCCAACCTCTCCAATCTTTCCTCATAGCTGCAATTTTCCAGCCCTGCCAACATTCTTGTAAATTTCCTTCTGTACTTTCTCCAGGGCAATTTTGTCCTTCCTGTAATGTGTGACCAGAATAGTGCACAAAATTCCAGCTGTGGCCTAACCAGCGTTTTCTAGTTCCAGTATCTCATGCCTGCTTTTATAATCTACACTTTGTCCAATGAAAGAAAGCATTCCAGAGATGCTGATTTAAGCATTCCATGTTTTCTTTACCGCCTCATCCACCTGTCCTGCTACATCCAGGGAGCTGTGAACATTCACTCCCAAGGTCTGTCACTTTCTCTACGCCTCCCAATATCACCCGTTCATTGTGTATATTCCCGAATTTTGTTTGCCCTCCCCACACTTCTAAGGATTGAATCCCAGCTGTCACTATTCCTCACAGTCAATCTGGAGACAACAGCTATCCTTTTCACAATCAACTATGTGGCCAATCTTTGTGGCTGTAAACTTCCCAATCATGCCTACCACATTTAAGTCCAGATCGTTAACATATACAGCAAACAACAAGGGCTCCAACACTGAGCCCTGTGGATCACTACTGGAAACTACTTTCCATTCGCAAAAAACACACATTATCCATTCCCCTTTGTTTCCAGTGGCTGAGCCAATTTTGGATCCAACTCACCACATTTTCCTGTATCCTTTCTAATCAGTCAATGGCCATGAATACAAAAAAAAGCAAGCTAATGTTTTGGATATAACCTTTGGTCAAAAAGATTAAATAAAAGAAAGACAAAGTCACACAGGTACCTGACCAGCTGAATGTTTCCAACATTTTATTTTCTTTCACAATTCCAGATTATTGTGCTGTTGCGGCGTCATAGAAAGAGGCCCTTCAGCCCATCGTGTCTATGCCAGCCTTCAAGCGCCTACCTACTCCCATCCATTTTCCAGCACTTGGCCCGTGGCCCCTGTGTGCTGCGGCGTTTCGAGGGTTCATCTCGACGCTTCTTGAATTTTGTGTGGGTGGGTCCCGGCCTCCGCCACCCTTTCGGGCAGCGAGCTCCAGATTACCACCACTCTGGGTGAAAAAGTCTTTCCTCTACTCCCCCCCCCCCTAAATCTCCAGCCTTAAACCTACACCGCCTGGTCATTGACACCTCTCCAGGGAGGGGGGGGGGGGGGGGGGGGGGGCAAGTTTCTTCCTTTCTATGTGCTTCATAATTTTGTACACCTCTTGTGCAATGGGGATGCTGCTTCAGCAGGTGGGGACAGAGCTGTGGGGATCAATGGGCTGTGCAGCGATTATCCTGACCGCCCGCGCGCGAGTTCCATTCAGGAACTGGTCACGTGATCAGGGCAGGATTGATACACCGGGTTCCGCGGGTGCCAGGCCCGGATCTGCGCGTGCTCCAGGTCTTACTCCCCCCCCCCCCCCCCCCGCTGTCATGTTACCCGCAGCCCGGGAGGGGGTGGGATGGGGTTGCAAATATTAAATATGCAAAGGGCCCGCCGCTCTGCCATCGGGATTTCTTTTTTTTAAAAGCTACGAGGACAGATAGTCCTCCTCCCCCCCCCCCCCTCCTCCACAAAAACCGATTTGCGAGTCAGGAAGGAACTCCAGCCCTGTGTCAGTGTTTTGTAGCCTTGGAGCCACAGCACTGCCGCGGCGCCGTGGCTTAGTTGGTTAAAGCGCCTGTCTAGTAAACAGGAGATCCTGGGTTCGAATCCCAGCGGTGCCTGCTATTTAGTTTTCCCACCTCCCCCCAACTTTACTGTTTTCCCATTTTTTTTTGCCTTTGTGACCACTGGTGGCAGCTATCAGAGACCGTCTCCGGCCGCATCATTTTTTTTTTAAGCCTTCAAACATTTTACACCAGCGAATGAAGGCGTGTGCCTCGCCAATCCGTTAGGTTGCCCCCTAGCGAAGCTTCATTTATGCAACAGTCACGGGCGAACAGGAATGACGCTTGCCAGCATTTCATCTGTCACACTTGGGGAACCTTACTTTAGGCATCACCCTTTTTAAAAAGAAAGTAATTTTCTATATTCCTGAAATAACAGTAAATCCAACTTGCAGCATTTATTTTCCCGGACATTGATGCAAATTGCAATTTTAATCTATAATTTTTCTTGGTTCTGTATTTTCCTTGTTCTGTCTTTGGAGTTAAAACTGGGTGCAATTAAAAGTCTATTGGAAACAATTGATAAGTCTCTTTAAGTAAGTAAGAGTGAGACAATGTACAAGCACCTTAAACTGTATCCACATTTGTCAGTTTGCATTGCTGGCTGGTTTCAGAGGAACCTGTCAATTAGATTGGTTTCAGCAGCTGTTTGGTGGTTGTTTATATTGAACTTGGAAACTTTCTCAGTGTCATTTCCATGGAGTTGGTTTCTAAGAAGCTAAACCATAATCTGTGACATTTCCATGCCGATCAGGTAAAAGATGCATACATTTTATTGTTTTAAAAGGTACTTAAACAATTTTGGAAGTGTATCTTGGTGAGCCAGAAATCAGCTTTCAGTTTATCTGAAACCATTACATATCACTAGGCCATTGATATAGCTAGTGCAAACCACACCAATATTAGATATTAGTCTGTGTAAGTAGTAAGTAGAAGCAGCAGTGATCTACATGTTTAGCTATGCAGTAAACTCTCATGTACGGTTAAGAAATGCTGAAATAAAAGCAAAGTATTGCAGATGCTTGGCAAGGAAGTTATGGTAAACTTTTATAAGTCACCAGTTAGACCCCAACTACAGTACTGTGGGCACAAACACACTTCATGATGCCTTAGGATGCCCAGGAGATTTAACAGATGGTATCAGGAATGCTGGACTTCAGTTATGCTTGGAGGCTGGAGAAATGAAATGAAAATTGCTTTTTGTCACGAGTAGGCTTCAATGAAGTTACTGTGAAAAGCCCCTAGTTGCCACATTCCAGTGCCTGTTCAGGGAGGCCAGTACGGGAATTGAACCCGCGCTGCTGGCATTGTTCTGTTTTACAAGCCAGCCGTTTAGCCCACTTTTAAGCAGCCTTCTGAACTTATCCTGCCCAGTGGCGGACTGGACAGGGTGTCAGCTTGCCCGATAGCAAGTGGGCCCCTGATGAAGTGGGCCCCCTATATCAAATAAAAATGCAATAAAGAAACAAACACAGACAACTGTTTTAGTAATAAAAAGGAATAAGAAAAAAAAGAGAACAGGACACAAATAAGCAGTGCATGAAAAGGAACGAAGCAGGGGAGGTAGTGGAAGAATGTGGAATAGGGGGGCCCGGGTCAGGCATAATTAAGGAAATTCCATGTTTTCAGCAAGTGTGTGAATTTAAAGATAAAGTTACAATTTGTGATTTGAGATGGTCGGCAACTTCAAAGGATATCAAGCAGTAGTCTTGGTTCAGCCAGTACATCGGTCCGGGGCCCGGAGAGCCAAGAAGGGGCCCGTGAATCTCTGAAGGACCCTTAAAAATTATAATTAATTAGATAAATAAATCTCCAACTTCTTTCCTGAGATTTGTATTCTAACTTAATAAAATATAATTGTTTTTAAAAAGAGCAATACCAAATAAAAATGCAATAAAGAAACAAACAAATAATCACTCAGTGTATGAAGGAACGAAGCAGTGTTAAACGGATGTGAAAAGGAGTGGGGGGGGCGGGGGGGGGGGAGGGCGCTGGTTCACCCGGGTCGGACATAGTTGGAAATCCACTTTTTTCAGCAAGAGTGTTTGAATTATAAGATAAAGTTACAGTTCGTGATTTGAGATGGTCGGCAACTTGAAAGGATATCAAGCAGTACATAGGGTCGTGAGGTCACCGAAAAGGAGATGCGGTACCTTTGACCGTGAATCATGAGGTCAAAGATATTGAAGTGATAAGCCATGATCGGTAAACTCAAAGGGTTGCGACTTGTAACACTACACTGGTATCAAACTGGACATGTTAACTTTGGTCGTGGGACCATTCTTAATGTCTTACTATAGTCGGACCAAACTTCTAAGTTTCAACAGTTGTCTCAGTTGCTTGCTGGTGTGAACACTGGACAGTGGATTGTCTCCTCTTCTGAAGCTGCATAGGCCACAGTAGTATTGACTAATGAACATAGCCTATTGAAGTGTAAGTAAGTTATTTTATATTTTTTATCAAGTAGGGGTTTATCTGGCATTCCTTCAAGTTATTCTTGCAATCATCAATATTCATTTTTCCCAATGTGGGCTATTTTTAATTAAGTTTTTATTTCAGGAATATTACCCCTACCAGCATGGAAAAGAAAAAGCATAAATCTGGGTCACTAAAACGCAAGGAACAAAAAGAAGCAGAAAGGAAGGAATCAGCCAAGCGATGCAGGCCTATTACAGAGTTTATAATACCACAAGCACAATCCACATCAATATCCAGTTCTGCAACAAATAATCAAGAAGCAAGAAACAATGCTCATGGTGATGATGCAATGACAAGCGAGTTACAAGAACAGAGAAGAGCTACTTTGAATGTAGAGACAAATACAAGTGCATCCATTACTAATCAACCCAGGCCCAATATTTCTTCTGGCTTCCTTGTTCCGGTATCTGTACTGCCTGTAGTTGCAACATGTGAACACATAGCTTCAACTAGTGACAGGGAATCAGATATTCCTTCAAGCATAAATGACTTGGTTTCTGAAGCACATCCTGTAAATGAACCTACGCATGAAAATGAAAGATCAATTACTAGAATCGTCCAATATCCATCACGAGCAAAGCTAAAACAGTTTTTTGCTGAACATCCACTTCAGCAACTTGATGATCTGCCATTTGATGCTCGTTTGTATGAGAGGAAAATTATGAATGACTCAGTCCCAAGAAAATGGCTAACATATAACAAAGAAAATAGATGCTTATATTGTTCATACTGCTTAGCCTTTGAGTTTCCCAACACTTGTAATCCATCACCCTTTGTACGTGGCTTTAGTGACTACAGGTGTATTAGCCAGAGCTTGACTTTACATGAATTGACAACAACACATGTCAGAAATGCTCAGCAATATATCAGTGTGGTTAATGATGGCACCTTAGATACATTTTTTGCAGCATCACTAATTAAAAGGAAAGAAGAAGCATTGAAGCAGAGAAGTATTGTCATGAGGATTATAGACATCATAAAGATGTTAGGCAAGCAACCACTTCCTTTTCGAGGTCACAGAAATGAATTGGCCTACACTTTAGATAATGAGGTTCTGAATCATGTCAATGTTTTAGCTACAGTGCAGCTGATGGCAAAATATGACCCCATTATGGCAGCCCACGTTTCTGCAGTGCAAAACAAGTCTAAACAAAGAATCAAACGATTAGAGCAACAAGGAAAGGCTCAAAGTAAAGGCCGTGGTGGACTTGTTACATACCTGAGTAAAACAACTATAAACATGTTAATCAAAATTATGAAGAATATGATACAAGAAAGAATTAGTCATGAATTTTCTCAAGCAAAATATCATTCTATTCAGGTTGATTCAACACAAGATAATTAATCCATCGATCAGTTTAGCATTATTATTCGGTATGTGCTTAAAGGTATTATCTGTGAGCGACTACTTTCAGTTGTGCCAAGTAATGATGGTACGGGACAGGGACTTTTTGATCTATTGATTGAAACATTACAGCATCTTAAAATTGACCCCCAAAAATGTTTATCTGATAGCACAGATGGCGCTGCAAGCTACCATGGCCAGTCTAATGGTTTACAAAGTAAAATTGCTGATGTGGCTGATCAACATGTTCATATATGGTGCTATGCCCATATCTTGAATTTGGTGATAACTGAAACAACAAAATGTTGTGTGCCTGCAGTTTCTTTTTTCAATTTGCTCCAGAATATAGCAACTTTCGTGAAAGCATCATACAAGAGAATGGCTGTATGGATAGAAGTTGTTGGAAAACATCTAGGACAAGAAAAAATGAAACGATTAAAGCTAATTGGTGAGACCAGATGGTCAGGAAAATCCAATGCAGCAACAACTATATTTGGACGTTTTGATGATGCCGCTGCCAGTACTTTCGTAAATCTATTGACATGCTTATCAATGATACAAGATTCAGAAAAGTTTGATGCAAAAGCAAAACATGAAGCAAATGTTTTTCTTTAAAGTCTTCTAAAGTTTGAAACTATATTGACAGCATTTACTTACTTGTACGTATTTGAAACTACAACCCCGTTATCAAGTTATCTACAGACAAGTGGTTTAGATATGTTTACTGCATGGAGTTTGGTAGATTCAGCTACAACAAAGTTGAAGGAACAGACAAGAACATTTGATAACATTCACAGCAAGGCTTTGGAATTTGTAAATAAATGTAATGACAGGATTTCACAGATGAATATGAATGAAAATCAAACATTGGAAATTGATGCGTTGGAAACAACATTGCTAGTTAAGAGGCAGAGGAAGAAGAAAAGAATTGCAGATGAGCTTATTAATGATGAAAGAAATTCCTCAGATTCTTTAGCTGATTTTCGAGTAAATGTGTTTAACCTAATAATGGATCGCATTGTCCAGTCACTAGAATCATGCTTTGTACAACACAAACAGTTGTATAAAGATTTGTCCTGCTTGGACCCAGCAAAGTTTAAAACTATTGCAGAGAAGGGCCTTGAAGATGAAGCATTGGAAGGTATTATTAAGCTGTTTCCACAAATCAGCAAAGATCAAGTAATATTGGAATTGTTTTCTTTTGCTTCAACTTTGATGTATTAAAACTATTGCTTAATGATGGTGAGAATATGGATTCCAGTTGCAACAATTGTAAAATTTTCAGCACTTGCCCATCGTGTGTACTAAAAATTCTGTCATCCAACAGACTTCATGACAAGGCATATGATAACCTTTATGAACTTTATAAACTCATCTGCACACGATCAGTTACTCAAGTCCAATGTGAGAGCGAGGATGAGTAGGTTCTTTGGGGGTGAAGATAGGTGTGCCAGGTGCTCGGGGAGTCCAGCGAACCATGCCCATATGTTCTGGGCATGCCCGGCATTGGAGGAGTTCTGGAAGGGGGTGGCGAGGACGGTGTCAAGGGTGGTGGGATCCAGGGTCAAGCCAGGATGGGGACTCGCAATCTTTGGGGTTGAGGTAGAGCCGGGAGTGCAGGAGGCGAAAGAGGCCGGTGTGCTGGCCTTTGCGTCCCTAGTAGCCCGGCGAAGGATTTTGCTACAGTGGAAGGACGCGAGGCCCCCAAGCGTGGAGACCTGGATCAATGACATGGCGGGCTTCATTAAGCTTGAGAAGGTTAAATTCGCCCTGAGAGGATCGGTGCAAGGGTTCTTTAAACGGTGGCAACCTTTCCTCGACTTTCTGGCTCAACGATAGGGTACTGGGACAGTAGCAGCAGCAACCCGGGGGGGGGGGGGGGGGGGGGGGGGGGGGGAGGGAGAGGGGTGGGGGGGGGGGGACGTTGATTATGTTAGCTTATTTTATTTAAAGTTGATTTATAGAACATAGAACATAGAACGATACAGCGCAGTACAGGCCCTTCGGCCCTCGATGTTGCACCGACATGGAAAAAAACTAAAGGCCATCTAACCTACACTATGCCTTTATCATCCATATGCTTATCCAATAAACTTTTAAATGCCCTCAATGTTGGCGTGTTCACTACTGTTGCAGGTAGGGCATTCCACGGCCTCACCACTCTTTGCGTAAAAAACCCACCTCTGACCTCTGTCCTATATCTATTACCCCTCAATTTAAGGCTATGTCCCCTCGTGCTAGCCACCTCCATCCGCGGGAGAAGGCTCTCGCTGTCCACCCTATCTAACCCTCTGATCATTTTGTATGCCTCTATTAAGTCACCTCTTAACCTTCTTCTCTCTAACGAAAACAACCTCAAGTCCATCAGCCTTTCCTCATAAGATTTTCCCTCCATACCAGGCAACATCCTGGTAAATCTCCTCTGCAACCGTTCCAAGGCTTCCACGTCCTTCCTATAATGAGGCGACCAGAACTGTACGCAATACTCCAAATGCGGCCGTACTAGAGTTTTGTACAACTGCAACATGACCTCATGGCTCCGGAACTCAATCCCTCTACCAATAAAGGCCAACACACCATAGGCCTTCTTCACAACCCTATCAACCTGGGTGGCAACTTTCAGGGATCTATGTACATGGACACCGAGATCCCTCTGCTCATCCACACTACCAAGAATTTTACCATTAGCCAAATATTCCGCATTCCTGTTATTCTTTCCAAAGTGAATCACCTCACACTTCTCCACATTAAACTCCATTTGCCACCTCTCAGCCCAGCTCTGCAGCTTATCTATGTCACTCTGTAACCTGCAACATCCTTCCGCACTGTCTACAACTCCACCGACTTTAGTGTCGTCTGCAAATTTACTCACCCATCCTTCTGCGCCCTCCTCTAGGTCATTTATAAAAATGACAAACAGCAACGGCCCCAGAACAGATCCTTGTGGTACGCCACTCGTAACTGAACTCCATTCTGAACATTTCCCATCACTACCACTCTCTGTCTTCTTTCAACTAGCCAATTTCTGATCCACATCTCTAAATCACCCTCAATCCCCAGCCTCCGTATTTTCTGCAATAGCCGACCGTGGGGAACCTTATCAAATGCTTTACTGAAATCCATATACACCACATCAACTGCTCTACCCTCGTCTACCTGTTCAGTCACCTTCTCAAAGAACTCGAATAAGGTTTGTGAGGCATGACCTACCCTTCACAAAACCATGCTGACTATCCCTAATCATATTATTCCTATCTAGATGATTATAAATCGTATCTTTTATAATCCTCTCCAAGACCTTACCCACCACAGACGTTAGGCTCACCGGCCTATAGTTACCGGGGTTATCTCTACTCCCCTTCTTGAACAAAGGGACCACATTTGCTATCCTCCAGTCCTCTGGCACTATTCCTGTAGCCAATGATGACCTAAATATCAAAGCCAAAGGCTCAGCAATCTCTTCCCTGGCTTCCCAGAGAATCCTAGGATAAATCCCATCCGGCCCCGGGGACTTATCTATTTTCACCTTGTCCAGAATTGCCAACACTTCTTCCCTACGCACCTCAATGCCATCTATTCTAATAGCCTGGGTCTCAGCATTCTCCTCCACAATATTATCTTTTTCTTGAGTGAATACTGACGAAAAGTATTCATTTAGTATCTCGCTTATCTCCTCAGCCTCCACACACAACTTCCCACCACTGTCCTTGACTGGCCCTACTCTTACCCTAGTCATTCTTTTATTCCTGACATACCTATAGAAAGCTTTTGGGTTTTCCTTGATCCCTACCTGCCAAAGACTTCTCATGTCCCCTCCTTGCTCGTCTCAGCTCTCTCTTTAGATCCTTCCTCGCTTCCTTGTAACTATCAGACGCCCCAACTGAAACTTCATGCCTCATCTTCACATAGGCCTCCTTCTTCCTCTTAACAAGAGATTCCACTTCTTTGGTAAACCACGGTTCCCTCGCTCGACCCCTTCCTCCCTGCCTGACTGGTACGTACTTATCAAGAACATGCAATAGCTGTTCCTTGAACAAGCTCCACATATCCAGTGTGCCCAATCCTTGCAGCCTACTTCTCCAACCAACACATCCTAAGTCATGTCTAATGGCATCATAATTGCCCTTCCCCCAGCTATAACTCTTGCCCTGCGGGGTATACTTATCCCTTTCCATCACTAACGTAAAGGTCACCGAATTGTGGTCACTGTTTCCAAAGTGCTCACCTACCTCCAGATCTAACACCTGGCCTGGTTCATTACCCAAAACCAAATCCAATGTGGCCTTGCCTCTTGTTGGCCTGTCAACATATTGTGTCAGGAAACCCTCCTGCACACATTGTACAAAGAATGACCCATCTAATGTACTCGAACTATATCTTTTCCAGTCAATATTTGGAAAGTTAAAGTCTCCCATAACAACTACCCTGTTACTTTCGCTCTTTTCCAGAATCATCTTCGCCATCCTTTCCTCTACATCCCTAGAATTATTAGGTGGCCTATAGAAAACTCCCAACAGGGTGACCTCTCCTTTCCTGTTTCTAACCTCAGCCCATACTACCTCAGAAGAAGAGTCCCCATCTAGCATCCTTTCCGCCACCGTAATACTGTCCTTGACTAGCAGCGCCACACCTCCCCCTCTTTTGCCCCCTTCTCTGAGCTTACTAAAACACCTAAACCCCGGAACCTGCAACAACCATTCCTGTCCCTGCTCTATCCATGTCTCTGAAATGGCCACAACATCGAAGTCCCAGGTACCAACCCATACTGCCAGTTCCCCTACCTTATTTCGTATACTCCTGGCATTGAAGTAGACACACTTCAAACCACCTACCTGAACACTGGCACCCTCTTGCGAAGTCAAATCTGTGCTCCTGACCTCTATACTCTCAATCTCCCGTACCCCAAAACTACAATCCAGGTTCCCATGCCCTTGCTGAATTAGTTTAAACCACCCCAAAGAGCACTAACAAATCTCCCCCCCAGGATATTGGTGCCCCTCAGGTTCAGATGTAGACCATCCTGTCTATAGAGGTCCCACCTTCCCCAGAAAGAGCCCCAGTTATCCAGAAATCTGAATCCCTCCCGCCTGCACCATCCCTGTAGCCACGTGTTTAATTGCTCTCTCTCCCTATTCCTCATCTCACTATCACGTGGCACGGGCAACAACCCAGAGATAACAACTCTGTTTGTTCTCGCTCTGAGCTTCCATCCTAGCTCCCTAAAGGCCTGCCTGACATCCTTGTCCCCTTTCCTACCTATGTCGTTAGTGCCAATGTGGACTACGACTTGGGGCTGCTCCCCCTCCCCCTTAAGGACCCGGAAAACACGATCCGAGACATCACTTACCCTTGCACCTGGGAGGCAACATACCAAACGTGAGTCTCTCTCGCTCCCACAAAATCTCCTATCTGTGCCCCTGACTATTGAGTCCCCAATTACTATTGTTCTACTCCTTTCCCCCCTTCCCTTCTGAGCAACAGGGACAGACTCCGTGCCAGAGGCCCGTACCCCATGGCTTACCCCTGGTAAGTCGTCCACAAGTATCCAAAACGGTATACTTGTTACTCAGGGGAACAACCGCAGGGGGTCCCTGCACTGACTGCTTCTTCCCAGTCCCTCTTACAGTTACCCATCTATCTCCAGTCTTTGGTGTAACTACTTCCCTGAAGCTCCTATCTATGACCCCCTCTGCCTCCCGAATGATCCGAAGTTCATCCAGCTCAAGCTCCAGGTCCCTAACACGGTTTTTGAGGAGCTGGAGTTGGGTGCACTTCCCACAGATGAAATCAGCAGGGACACTGACGGCGTCCCTCACCTCAAACATTCTGCAGGAGGAGCATTGTACTGCCTTTCCTGACATCACCTCTAGATTTTAAAAAAAAACAAGAAAAAGAAAAAGAAAGGAAGAGCTTGCCTGATATTACCTCAAACGCTGCTCCCGCTGAAAGGTAAGCAAATTTAAAGGCACTCACTCACCTTCACGACAGGCCCCTGCTCCTGCTTCCCAACCACCGTGGGGTGGGGGGGTTGGTTAGAGGAGGAGGCAGGGTGGGAAACACTCACGAAGTGTTTCGGGTTTAACTGTCAGTTGCCAACAGCCCTTCCACAAACCACCTTCAACTTAGGCTGACCGCACTGCACGTATGCAAATTTCCCCAGAACAGCTGATCAGTAGCTCTGCTCTGCTGCCCTCTGCTGGATGCTTGTCTTCACTCAAACTCCTTGGGTCTCCTTCGCCAGTTCACCTTCAACGTAGGCTGACCGCACTGCACGTATGCAAATTTCCCCAGAACAGCTGATCAGTAGCTCTGCTCTGCTGCCCTCTGCTGGATGCTTGTCTTCACCTCAAACTCCTTGGGTCTCCTTCGCCAGTTCACCTTCAACTTAGGCTGACCGCACTGCACTTATGCAAATTTCCCCAGAACAGCTGATCAGTAGCTCTGCTCTGCTGCCCTCTGCTGGATGCTGTCTTCACTCAAACTCCTTGGGTCTCCTTCGCCAGTTCACCTTCAACTTAGGCTGACCGCACCTGCACGTATGCAAATTTCCCCAGAACAGCTGATCAGAGCTCTGCTCTGCTGCCCTCTGCTGGATGCTTGTCTTCACTCAACTCCTTGGGTCTCCTTCGCCAGTTCACCTTCAACTTAGGCTGACCGCACTGCACGTATGCAAATTCCCAGAACAGCTGATCAGTAGCTCTGCTCTGCTGCCCTCTGCTGGATGCTTGTCTTCACTCAAACTCCTTGGGTCTCCTTCGCCAGTTCACCTTCAACTTAGGCTGACCGCACTGCACGTATGCAAATTTCCCCAGAACAGCTGATCAGTAGCTCTGCTCTGCTGCCCTCTGCTGGATGCTTGTCTTCACTCAAACTCCTTGGGTCTCCTTCGCCAGTTCACCTTCAACTTAGGCTGACCGCACTGCACGTATGCAAATTTCCCCAGAACAGCTGATCAGTAGCTCTGCTCTGCTGCCCTCTGCTGGATGCTTGTCTTCACTCAAACTCCTTGGGTCTCCTTCGCCAGTTCACCTTCAACGTAGGCTGACCGCACTGCACGTATGCAAATTTCCCCAGAACAGCTGATCAGTAGCTCTGCTCTGCTGCCCTCTGCTGGATGCTTGTCTTCACTCAAACTCCTTGGGTCTCCTTCGCCAGTTCACCTTCAACTTAGGCTGACCGCACTGCACGTATGCAAATTTCCCCAGAACAGCTGATCAGTAGCTCTGCTCTGCTGCCCTCTGCTGGATGCTTGTCTTCACTCAAACTCCTTGGGTCTCCTTCGCCAGTTCACCTTCAACTTAGGCTGACCGCACTGCACGTATGCAAATTTCCCCAGAACAGCTGATCAGTAGCTCTGCTCTGCTGCCCTCTGCTGGATGCTTGTCTTCACTCAAACTCCTTGGGTCTCCTTCGCCAGTTCACCTTCAACTTAGGCTGACCGCACTGCACGTATGCAATTTCCCCAGAACAGCTGATCAGTAGCTCTGCTCTGCCGCCCTCTGCTGGATGCTTGTCTTCACTCAAACTCCTTGGGTCTCCTTCGCCAGTTCACCTTCAACTTAGGCTGACCGCACTGCACGTATGCAAATTTCCCCAGAACAGCTGATCAGTAGCTCTGCTCTGCTGCCCTCTGCTAAAATTAAAATTAATCTAATTTTAATTTATGGTTAAGGTCTCTTGTTTGGGGGGGGGGGGGGGGGTGGGGGAATGTGATACATGTGATGTTACGGTATGGGGGGAATTGTGGGTGTTATGGGGCTGTTAGTTGCATATTACTGCTTTTTGCTATACTTTTTGTTATATTTTCTGTAAAAAATTCCAATAAAAATTATTTTAAAAAAAAAGTCCAATGTGAGAGGACATTTTCAAAGCTAAAGATCAAAAAGACAAGGTTAAGAAATTCGCTGTCTGAGGAGAATTTGGAATCATACATGTTGCTATCCATTGAAAAGGAATTGTTAGATGAATTGGATGCAGAAGCAATTATTGGCAGATTCGCACAATCATCTAGTGAACACAAACGATTGCTCTTAATATAGTGGACTGCATGCAATGCTCTATTGTGCTTTTGAACTATGTTAATGTGTAAATTGTGCAGTAAACTATTTAAAAATATCAACCAATTACTTAAAATTAAAAAAAAAAAATTCAATTATAACATTCTGTATTTACATTTGGTATCTACTGCCAGTGATATGTAAACTGTAATTACTAAGAAATACCCATTTTTCCACAAAAATTTTAATTGTACCCTTTTTTCCATATGTATTTTTTGAAAATTTTATTTATTCGTTATGAAAATTAAATGATAGCATTGTAGTTGTGGGTGGGCCCCCTTTGTCTCCTGGCAACCAATATTTTTAGACCCAGTCCGCCACTGATCCTGCCACATTCAAAGTTCTGCGTATGTCCACCTCCAGGCAGCCTTAAGATTGAGCCATTCGGTTTATATCACCATACTTCCTTCTTCCAAACAATATGAATCGCTTTATACTTTGCTTTAAAATTTGGTGCCACATGTCTGCCCATTTCACTAAACTATCTCCTCCTGAAATCTGTTATAACCCCGTTTCATTACGTTTTTCAGTTTCGTAAAATTTTAAAATTATGCCTGAATCCAGATCATTAATATCTATCAAAATATATATCAAAATCAGCAGTAGTCCCGATACCAGCCCCTGTTGAGCATGAGGAAAATATCTGGAGCAAACGTGCAAACAACCAGAACTCCATCTAAAACACAGATTATTTCTGAACCCTATCTCAAATTTCTTTCCAAATCTTTTGAGAGCCTTTGTACTCTGCTCTCTAATTCGCCAAGAATGACAGCTCAGCTCATTATTATAAGATATCAAAATACGAATGTAGCCTCACGCTGCATTGGAATCTGCAATGTAAGCATTTCCCATGGGGATTCCAATTTTAAAATTCAACACTGAAATGTGTGCATGTTGCTATTCAAACCACCAAGTGGCATCATCATGGGGAATTTCATGTTTCTTTACTGGTAACAGTTCCTTGTCCCACCACAAGGTGATGCTGTATGACCTGACTACCCCCTGTTACAGCTTACCCATTGTGCCACCTGGAGGCAGGAAGTTTTATACTTTATTTTACGCTTTATGAAATCTGTTTTTGAATTTTGCCTTTGCTGCACGGGTGGCAGATTGGAAGAAAATGAAATGGTTCCAAAACAACCAAAAGATTGTCTCGCCAGTTTACTTTTACTAAGTAAATGCTATCATTTTTTAAAGGGGCCATGTATTGTCTGAACTGGTCTAAATTTAGGCTGTTCAGCCTTGGGAACCTATTCAGCCATTGAGATCATTTCATGACTGATCTTTTTCTTAAGTCTGTCCAACCGCCTGAGCTGAAAGTCTTTCTTTGGGCACAGAAAAGTTTCTAAGTGTAGCAGCAAGTGGTAACACCCGGGCGTTTCCCGACAGCTGACCCAGCAAAGCCATCACCAGTATCTAATGTTAATTAGGGCACTTAATGATGCCCCACAGGCTTCACGCCGGAACAGACTGTCCTGCCGGCTGATTCGACTGGACCGTGCTCAACAGCTCCCTACTAATGAGGAGAACCAGCTCTAAAATCGATCCCGCAGAGCAAATCCCAGACAGCACACAGCCATGTCACTGCACAGACCCACTCCACCATTCGGAGATGCTGACCTGGCCAACCCCCTGGACTCGGTGGAGTCAAGGGGGGATACCCTGTTCCCCTGAGGGGGCTGTAGGGTCAGCCACAGGGCAGCCAGAGGCAGTGGCAGCAGAGGTCAGCGTGTGGAATGCTACCAGGAGGACTGCCACCTAGTGCTGTAAGAGTCTCAATGACCTCTATCGGGTGAGTTGGCATTGGTCCCGTGTCACCGGTCCTGCATGCTACCCTCTCCACTGGCGACCCTGCGGTTGGCACCCCTCCCAGCACAATATCACGCCTGTGCCCCAGCACACCCTGGCACCTGCCTGCACACCCCATCCATGCCCATGGGCAATGCCCACACCTGACACCCACCATTGCCTCCGCAATCCCCCCCCCCCCGCCCGCAACACATGAAGCGTGTGGCTCACGGTGCCGTCTCTCCGTCCCCGCAGGAGAAGTTGTCCCACAGCAGATCAGAAAAGGCCCAGATGGACGGCGGGGTGCCAGACATAAGTCGCCATCCCCTATGAGGAAGGGACCCTGGAGGATGACATAAGCACCATGAGTTGTGTTGTCTAAGGCATTGTGCAGTCAGTGACGACCATGGCTGAGCCTCAACTGCATGTTCCGGTTGCTGGGGGTCTCCTTTACACAGGTGGATCATGCCGAGGTGCTGCGGAGCATGTCCCAGTCTCAGGTGGGCACGGCTGAGGCGCTCCAAAGCATTTCCCAGTCACTCTGGCCCCAGGCCCCCCAGAGGACTCCCGCCAGCGGCATCGAAGGCCTCGGGGCAAGGTAAGCAGCCCCCTCCTCTGATGTGCAGCCTGGGTGTTGTGATCGCTGTTCGATGTCCAGCAAGGAATCTACAAAATGACTTGACTTGTCCAAACCAGGATCTTTATTGAATCAAACGTGATAAGAAAGCGATCTGGTACAGAGCATGTTATCATGGAGTTCTTTGTCGTCCTCTGAAACTACACCTAGCACAGCTGTTCACTTGTACGTCTTACAACCAACTCCTGATGGCTGGATGTGTCCCCACTTATACTGGAGCCCCTGGCCCCATGACTAGTGTCTTGAGACAGTATAGGGTGTCTGTACCGCCACTTGCTGGTTGGAGGTCACAACCAGCCATCTATGATATTGCTCACAGGCATCTCACCACATTCCACTTCCTAAGAAAACATTAAGATTTGTTTACAACCAACATTGATCTTTTAACTTTATACATTCATGATATGTCTAACAATGTGAATAAGTTTAAACAGGGTGTCCATCAACATGATATGCCTGGCCAGTATCCGTCTCTTTTTGCACATGTCATTGTGCCTCCTTAACAGGATCACTTCTGTGATCAACTGGATCCTTGACTTTCTGACCAACAGACCACAATCAGTAAGAATGAACACCAACACCTCCTCCACAATAGTCCTCAATACCGGTGCCCCACAAGGCTGCGTACTTAGCCCCCTACTCTACTCCC
Organism: Scyliorhinus canicula; assembly: GCF_902713615.1. Classification (NCBI taxonomy): domain Eukaryota; kingdom Metazoa; phylum Chordata; class Chondrichthyes; order Carcharhiniformes; family Scyliorhinidae; genus Scyliorhinus; species Scyliorhinus canicula. The sequence goes on along the minus strand of NC_052150.1, from coordinate 32,150,659 downwards.
TGTACACACACGACTGCGTGGAAAAACTTGGTTCCAACTCCATCTACAAGTTTGCTGACGACACGACCATAGTGGGCCAGATCTCAAATAATGACGAGTCCGAATACAGGAGGGAGATAGAGAACCTAGTGGAGTGGTGTAATGACAACAATCTCTCCCTCAATGCCAGCAAAACTAAAGAGCTGGTCATCGACTTCAGGAAGCAAAGTACAGTACACACCCCTGTCAGCATCAACGGGGCCGAGGTGGAGATGGTTAGCAGTTTCAAATTCCTAGGGGTGCACATCACCAAAAATCTGTCCTTGTCCACTCACGTCGACGCTATCACCAAGAAAGCACAACAGCGCCTATACTTCCTCAGGAAACTAAGGAAATTTGGCATGTCCATATTAACCCTTACCAACTTTTACAGATGCACTATAGAAAGCATCCTATCGGGCTGCATCACAGCCTGGTATGGCAACTGCTCAGCCCAGGACCGCAAGAAACTTCAGAGAGTCGTGAATACCGCCCAGTCCATCACACAAATCTGCCTCCCATCCATGGACTCCATCTACACCTCCCGCTGCCGGGGGAAAGCGGGCAGCATAATCAAGGATCCCTCCCACCCGGCTTACTCACTTTTCCAACTTCTTCCATCGGGCAGGAGACACAGAAGTCTGAGAACACGCACGAACAGACTCAAAAACAGCTTCTTCCCCACTGTCACCAGACTCCTAAATGACCCTCTTATTGACTGACCTCATTAACACTACACCCTGTATGCTTCATCCGATGCCAATGCTTATGTAGTTACATTGTATATCTTGTGTTGCCCTATTATGTATTTTGTGCTTCCTACCATGACGATGTCTTCCCACTCAGACTCAGCATTCTCGATGATCTGGGAATTGACCACAGGAATCGTTTAAAAAAATTGGAATGAATCACTGCATACCTCTGAAGCCAGTTTCTCTAATATTAGGATCATTTCTTCTGTTTCTAGCTTGGTCAGTGGCTGGTCCTCCGTTGTATCAGAAGCTTTGATCGCAGCTTCTATTCTCGAGTGCGCCATCTCAGATCTCCTGTTCTTCTCAGGGTCCAGTGCAAACCGGGCCTCCCCGTGACCACCTCATCATTCCGTCCAAACCACCGGAGTGCTGCTTCTTGAGCCTTTTTATTGAGCCCGTCTTTGCTCCTGCGAAAAAGATCTACAAGTAGTTCATGCCTTCTCACCTTCTACGCCATTGCTTTCTGCACCTTCTTCAAAATCTTCAAATAGATATTCGTAGTAGTCATCATCGGACTCAGCATCGTCTGCAATGATTTCTCCTGTAAAATACAACATTGCACACGGGATTATGGGTTCACGCAGTAGGCCGCCATGTTGAAAGTCAGCTTTGAGTTTGGCCGCTGAACTTTGGCTCAACATTTTAGGAAGACGAAAGAAATTAAAGAACGATTCATTCGGTGCAGTTTTTGTAACTGTTCTGCGAGTGCTTCGACCTTTATGCTTCAGTTTCGTTTGAATTGTTTTTAATGTTACATTTTTGCCCACCTTCCAGTTGATTCTTACAGCCTGTGCACCCCATGACTTCTGGTTCATTAAAGGTTAATTTAAGCGGAGACTTCCGGTGGTGACCATGGAGTGAGTGGTCGCACATTTGGTGGCGCCCACTCGTGGCATTTGTTTTGGACCTTTTCCCAGGTAAATACCATATGTGAGGCAGAAAAAAGGTGCAGGAGAGTGAGTGAAAGAGATTGACCCTCTGGTGCAAGGAGCTGAAGACCAGATAAAGAGGGAATCAGTCGGTTGGAACTGGTGCTGCGCCTGTGACACGCGTGGAGATGGCGGAGGGGCAGGGAGCGGCCCTGCCGACTCAGTGGTCGACGGACCAGCTGGTGGGCTTCTTAAAGGAGAAGTTCACCCAGCCATGGAAGGAGAGTCTGGATGACCTGGCCCTGGCAGTGGATTCGATCAGGGCGGTGATTGACTGCGTGGAAACGAAGCTGGTGGCCCAGGGTCAGGCGATCCAGAAGATGAAGGAGGTAGCGGGGGAACATGAGGAGCAGTTTCCTCAATGGCAGCGGAGATGGGGCTGATGTGGGACCAGCATAGACGGCTCCAGGAGAAGGTTGAAAACCTGGTGAACCAGTCACACAGGCAGAATGTAAGGATCATGGGCCTGCCGGAGGGGAGTGAAGGAGCCGATGCTGGCATGTGTGTGGGAAGGGTGCTGGAGAAGCTGCTCGGAGAGGGTAAGTTTGCAAGGCCTTTGGATGTGGATCGAGTGTACAGGGCGCTAATGAGGAAGCCTCAGGGGAACGAGCTGCTGAGGGCAATGGTGGTGCGGTTCCACCAGTTCCTGGACAAGGAGCAAATAATGAGGTGGGCCAGGCGGACACGGCGCTACACCCGGGAGGGCAGTGAAATCGGAGTGAACCAGGACCTGGGTGCAGAGTTGGCCAAGAGGAGAGTGAGCTTTAACAAGGTCAAGGCAGCCCTCCACAAGAAGGGAGTGAAATTTGAGCTACTGTACCCGGCACGTCTGTGGGTGACCTACGAAGGCCGGGAATTGTACTGTGGTTCGGCGGAGGAGGCGGTGGACAATGGACTGGCAGGAGAGGTGGACTTTGAACTTTGGTGGAGATGCTGCTGTTAACTGGTATTTGGGGCCATTTCTTTCTTTCTCGGCTTCAGGTTAGCTCTTTGCTCTTTGTTAAGGGAATGGGGGGGGGGGGGGGTTGGTCGCTTTGTTTGGGCTTGGGAGGGGTTGTTTCTGTTTGCACTAATGTTCGAGCGGGCGGGGGTGAATCAGTGGGAGGTAGGATGCTAGGCGCCATGGGCGGGAGGTGCCAGGCGAGTGCACGGAAGCGCAATCGGGGGTGAGTGGAAGGTCAATGGAGGGATGAGGGCAGGGGTTTGCTGGGGAATTTGGGGTGGAGTGGAGTACTGCTGACAGAGGTAGGGTAAAGGGAGGAGGATCGATGACGGTGGGCACCTGAAGGTGGGCCTGGGGAAGTGCAGGACATAGGCCAGTGGCTGGCCCAAGAGGGACTATGGTTGATCGGGGAGGGGGGGTGGGCGGCAGGGCAGTTACCCCCGACCAGGCTGATCATATGGATTGAATGGGCCAGTCAAGAGGGCCCGTGTGTTCCCTCACTTAAAGATTGAAGACGGATGTGGCCATGCTACAAGAGACGCACCTGAAGTGGGGGAACCAGGTTAGACTGAGGAAGGGATGGGTTGGGCAAGTATTTCATTCGGGATTGGACTTTAAAATGAAGGGGGTGGCGATTTTGGTCAATAAGCAGGTGGCGTTCAAGGTGGGAAATATAATGGCTGACTCTGGGGGAAGGTACGTTATGGTAAGCGGAAAATTGGAGGGGTGTCAGTAAACATCTGTGCCCCAAAATGGGACGATGTGGAATTTATGAGGCGGGTATTGTGGAGGATTCCTGGCCTAGACTCTCATCAGCTGATCATGGGGGGACCTGGATCCGAGGCTGGACCGGTCGAGCTCTTGGTCAGGGAGGGTGTCGCTACAGCTAAGGAGCTTCGGGGTTTCATGGAGCACATGGGGGGCGGGGGGTGGAGCCGTGGAGATTTACTCCCAAATACATTTCTTTGTGCTGGACAGGACGTTGTTGCCAAGGTTGATAGATGTCGAGTATTCGAGTATTCGGCAATAGTGGTGTTGGACCATGCCCTGGGTGGATTTGAGAGTGAGCAAAGGGGGGGCTAAGCACCCGTAATAGAGGCCGGATGTGGGACTGTTAGCGCAGGAAGAGGTGCGTGAGCAGATGAGGAATGTAGAAATTAATGATCGGGGGAGAGGTGTCGGCAGGTACGGTTTGGGAGGCACTGAAGGCAGTGGTCAGGGGGGTGTTCATTTCGATTCTGGCACACAGCGAGAAGGTGGAGTGGGTGGAGATAGAAAGGCTAATGGAATAAATCCTGCAGGTGGACAGGAGATATGCAGAGGCCCCCGGAAGAAGGGCTGTTAAAGGAACACCAGAGGTTGCAAATGGAATTCGGTCTGTAATCCACGGGTAAGGTGGTAGGGCAGTTACGAAAGGTGAGAGGGACGGTATATGAGTATAGGGAGAAAGCAAGCAAGATGTTAGCGCACCAGTTGAGGAAGCAGGAGGCGGCGAGAGAGATTGGGAAAGTGAAGGACACAGGTGGGAATACGGTCTTGGACCCGGCGTGGGTGAATGGGGTGTTTAGGGAGTTTTATAGCAAATTGTGCGAGTCGGAACCCCCAGCTGGGGAAGAGGGGACGGGGCAGTTTCTAGGAGGATTGGAGGTCCAGATTTTCACCACTGCTGTTTGCCTTATTATAGAGCCGTTGGTATTGGCATTGAGAACGTCGAGGGTCTGGCAGGAGATAGTATGGGGGGAGGGGGGGCTGGAGCACAGGGCCGTGCTCTACGCGGACGATCTACTTCTGTACATATCGGACCTGCTGGGGGATTGGAGAGATTATGGGGATATTAGAGGAATTCGGCTGATTCTCGGGAGACAAATTGAATATGGGTAAGAGTGAGGTCTTTGTGATCCAGGTGAGGAGGCAGAAGAGATTGGGTGAGATCCCATTCAAGGTGGTGGGAGAGAGCTTTCGATATTTGGGTATCCAGGTGGCCCATAAGTGGGAGCAGCTGCAAAAACTCAATTTGGGTCGGTTGGTAGACCAGATGAGGGGGGACTTCAGAGGTGGGACACGCTCCCGTTGTCATTGGCGGGGAGGGTACAGAAGTTAAAAGGATGGTCCCAAGGATTTATTTTATTTTTCAGAGCCTCCCAATTTTTATCCCCAAGGTGTTCTTTATAAAAGTGAATGCAGTAACTTGGCAGTTGTTTGGGTGGGTAAAACCGCGCGGGTGAAGAAGGTGCTGCTGGAGCAAGAGGGGTGCGGTGGGGGGGGGGGGGGGGGGGGGGGAGGGGGAGAGCGGTGGGGGGGCTGGCTCTTTCGGATTTGATTAATTGCTATTGGGTGGTGAATATTGCGATGGTCAGGAAGTGTTTAGTGGGGGAGGGGTCGGTGTGGGAGCGGGTGGATGCGGCATCATGTAAGGATACGAGTTTGGGGGCATTGTTTTTTAAAAAAGATTCAGAGTACCCAATTATTTTTTCCAATTAAGGGGCAATTTAGCATGGTCAATTCACCTATCCTACACATCTTTGGGTTGTGTGGGTGAAACCCATGCAGACACGGGGAGAACATACAAACTCTACACGGACAGTGACCCAGGGCCGGGATCTGAATCTGTTGGGGGCATTGTTAACAGCACCCCTGCTGTTCTTGCCGGCTTGGTACCCCACAAGCCTGGTGGTGGTGGCGGCCCTGAGGGTGTGAGGACAGTGGAGGCAGCACATGGGGTTAGAGGGAGCGTCTATGTGTGCACCGATATGTGATAACCACCGTTTTGCCCTGGGGGAACTGGATGGGGGTTTTGGAGGTGGCAGCGGGCAGGCAGGGATCGAGAGATTTGGGGATCTCTTTATTGATGAGGGTTTCCCGAGCTTGGAGGAGCTGGAGGAAGAGTTTGAGTTGCCGGGTGGGAATGGGTTCCGGTATTTGCAGGTGAGGGATTTTGTGCGGAGCCAGGTTTCGACCTTCCCGCACCTGACGCTCTGGGGACTGCAGGATAAGATGGTGTTGAGAACAGGAGTAGGAGAGGGGAAGGTCTTCGAGATCTATAAGGAGCTGATGGAATGGGAGGGAGCCTCAATAGGGGAGGTGAAGAGAAAGTGGGAAGAAGAGCTGGGTGGAGAGCTGGAGACCGGGTTATGGGAGGAGGCCCTGAGGAGAGTTAATGCATCCTTGTCGTGTGCCAGGCTCAGCCTGATACAGTTTAAGGTGGTCACAGAGCACTCATGACTGTGGCCTGGATGAGCAGGTTCTTTGAGGAGGCGGAGGATAGGTGTGGGCGCTGTGCAGGGGATCCTGCGAACCATGTCCATATGTTTTGGGCATGTCCGAGGCTGAGGGATTTCTGGCAGGGATTTGCTGACATCATGTCACCCTTAGAAGTGAGGGTGGTGCCGAGTCCAGAGGTGGCGATCTTTGGTGTGTCACAAGACCCGGGAGCCCAGAGGGTGATAGAGGCCGACGTCCTGGCCTTTGCCTCCCCGGTGGTCCGGAGATGGATCTTACTAGGATGGAGGGACCCGGAACTCTCAAAGTCGGGTTATGGGTTGGCGACATGGCAGGGTCTCTCAGACTTGAGAAAATTAAACTCGCCTTGAGGGGTTTGCTTGGAGGTGGCAGCCGTTCATCAACTTCTCAGCGGGGCGCGGAGGCATGGGAAATACGAGTAAGGACAGGAGAACCAACAGAGGGGTGGCTGGGGAAGGTGGCAATGTTTGTGTAAGCCATGTCGGCTGGGGTTTGTGCTGGGGGGGGGGTTGTTGGTTATATTGTTGTGTTTTTGTTGAAATTTGATCTTAAAAATTGTTAAAATTATAAATGCCGTAACAAAATACTTTAAATAAAAAGATTAATTTAAGCAGCTGCAAATCCAACTTTCGTGGTCACCTCATTTGTGAAATACTCATTCGGCTCAAACTTAAACATCAGAGTGAAGCTCCTCGGCTTCTCATGCTCTGTCCATTGAACATTCACATCTTGCAGATGCTTTAATATGGGCTCGTCATGCTCCTGCATCACGCCACTGAGCATATGCACGTTCTTGAAGACTGTTGATGCTCGCTGGCTCTTCCATCTCCTCGTCTGATCCGTCGTCCTCCACCTGGATTTCTTCTGAATTCTCATTCAACCGTGCACACTCTGATATCTTGTAGGGATTTGTAGTATTCAGCTGGTCATCTGTCTTCTGGGACACACAATTGCTCATCTAAATTCAGGGATTCACATGAATCCGCCATCTCAACCGTGTCTCTCGCCTGAGATGTGGTGATCAGTGTGCGATTGACAATCAGTTATGGCTTCCACCCCATTACCCTCTAATCCTGCAATGTCTGATTAGGATGCTAAGCAGTCACACCCGCCTGCGACATGGCACATCTACCGAGGGGAATCCGCTTGAGAGCTCTGAGGTGCTCACATTATTAACATTGCCAATTCCCCATTAGCGATCGCTTTCAGGCCATAGTTAGTGGGGGTTAAAGTGACCTGCACCATATTACCATGAACAGGGTTCTGTCCTCAGGGGTGCTCGGCAGGTTAGAAGGCAGAGGCTGAAGTTGCCCTTGGTATGGGTGTATACAATTCGGGTGGTGGCATGTCAGACTCGTGAGCGCTGAGCCCCTTGCCCCCAGTGCCCCTGCTGTGGCTGGGGATACGTGTGCAGAGCAGAGCCCCTCAAGATGGCTACTCACCTCCTCTGATCCATGTAGCGGCCATTTCGCTAGCTTCACGTTTTTAAATTGGTATGCTAAATAGAGCCCGGGTGGCCGCTCCCTGGGGAGCCAGTTAGATCACAGGAGGCCCTTAGATGGGGGTCCTACCTGTCAATGGGATGGAGATTGGCCATAATTTGTGATTATTGGTTTCTCACCACGCCACAATCCTGATCTGGCCAATACGTGTGGGCCGGTTAGATGGGAAACCGATTGGTGCCTGGCATGCTTCCCGATTTCAACCTCTTCCCTCAATGTAAACGGCCTGCTCAGATTTGCGCCCTTTTGTCTCTTTCTATCACTTTTTCTCTGAACCTGCCACGAAGGTGGTTTTAGCCAACTTCCCCCACAATTCCCACCAAAAAATAAATAAACACATGGGATTGGTAATATTCAATCTACTTTGCTGGAGTTTTTGGTTAAATATCTCATTCATTGGATTCTTCCAAATTCTGGACCATCGCGCTGGGTTAACAGATAAAGGAATCCTGTGTTGGTTTAAGCAGACGGGATGGTTCTGATCTGGATTTTCACATTCACATTTGAGTGTGATTTCTCCAAATCCTCACAATAACCATCTGGAAAGGGGAAGACCATCAAGCCCATCTAATCACACTATTCCTGTGATGCATTTTGTAATAATCCTGAACCCTATGTGTAAAAAGGGCATGTGTGATGTTTACAGTTCAAAAGCTTCGTCGCTGAAAAAGGAACAAGATTTACCTGTGCCGATTTTAAAAGATTTTTTTTTTTAGAAAGAATTTACATTTGCACACATTGGCCTTTCATCACCTCAGGACATCCTCAAGTAGGAAATGCAGCAGCCAAAACATGCGCAGCCAGGTCCTAGCAAACAGCAGTGAGATAATGATCAGGTAATCTGTTTTAGTGATGTTGGGTGAATTATAAATATTGGCCACTACACCAGGATCTTCTTCACATATCATACAATCATAGAATTTACAGTGCAGAAGGTGGCCCTTTGACCCATCGAGTCTGCACCGGCCCTTGGAAAGAGCACCCCACTTAAGACTATTCCATCCCCGTAGCCCAGTAACCCCACCTACCCTTTTTGGACACGAAGGGCAATTTAGCATGGCTAATCCACCTAACCTGAACATCTTTGGACTGTGGGAAGAAACCGGAGCACCCGGAGGAAACCCACGCCACTGGGTCTTTAATGTCCACTTCGGAGAGCTGATGGGGCCTCAGTTTAGCATTTCATCCAAAAGTGCTCCCTTGGTCCTCCACTGAAGTATAACCCGAAGATTAGAGGCCCAAGCGTAGAGTGAGAGATCAACTCACAACCTTCTGACACAAATGCCTGGGGTGGAAGTGTACCATTTGAGCCGTGGCCGACAATAGCTGCCTAAATAATCTTACTTTCGGACCAAGAATACTTTGCCCGGTTTAACTTTTTGTCCAGGAATGACCTAATAATTCTGGAATTGGAAATAACAGATGTAAATTAGATGTTTTCACACAATGGTTTAAATGGCGGGTAGTGTGGAATTTGGCATGAGTACAAAGAGTTGTTTCACAGCGACGTGAATTTCACAAGGATCTTCCACTGGGGATCAGAGAATCGTGGGAGCGGCGTTGGACCCGATCTCGAGTTTGACGCCCATTCTCCGCCCCGCGCCAAGCGCGATTTCGGCACGGAGAATCCCGCCCCTCAAATCTGCAGCAAGTGGCATATTGAACTCCTCTTAAATGTATAACAGAAAACTGGTGTGGTGCACTGTGGCTGTCCGCAAATTGTACACCTAAACAGAGAATTGTGCAATGTGAGCGTATTGGAAATTATCCCAGTGCTCAAGACCTTCTCAATGTTACAATTTGAAGGAAAAATATAAATCACACGGAACATACTGATATAAAGGAGAAGTTTGATGCGTACAAAACTTTATTAACGAATGCTTATTTTAGTCACAGCAGACAAACTGAATAAATACTTAAAAATCATGACTTCAAATAATAAATACCTGATACAGTTTGAAAATTGTTACTCATGAGAAAGGCTAGGCTTTGTTAAAGAACTAATTGTCTACCCTCGTCTGAAGGATGTTCGTTCAGTTAGCTAATTCTCAGAAATTACTGAGTGAAAGAAAACAAACTTATTTTGGGGACTTTAGGTGAACACTCACAATTCCAAATGATTTCACTAATAATTTAATCAAAGGATTCCTCCTTAAAACACTTTAAATGTTTTTTTTTAGAAATAGTTCTGAACTGCGGCAAAAAAGTAATTGTGCAGAGGCCCTTTTCTTAAAAAAAGCTACATAGCAGAAAAATGCATCAGATTTGTATACAACAATTCCCTTAATGCATATAATTAAACATTATTCAATTAAAAATCTTTATTTTAGACAATGTTATGCAAACCCCATTCACTTGAACTTTTGCCTGTGTAGGCAACTGAAAAATCTTCCATAGTATATTCTGTTAAAAATATCTTGATGCCTGGGAATAAAGACATTTTAAGAACCCTATTTTTCCTCAAAGTGAGGTCCGTTTCATGTACCTGTGTGAGAACAAGAAATCTGCTTTCATTAACTTCATTACAAAAAAATAGAAAATGTACTTCAAGTAATTTCTAATATTAGAAGTGGTGCTGTGTAGTAAAAGGTAGTTTTTTGCTCAGCATTTATATTAGTTAAGCAGCAAAGTAAAATAACAGATCTATTCTTTTACAAAATCTTGTCCTTAGCACTGTATCAATCGATTTACTTCAATGAAAATCTGTACGTTCTAGTAGCCAACAGCTGAATTAAAAGCAAACCTCTTGCAGAACTTCAAAATATACATTTCACTTTATAATCACCGGATAATGCTGTAAATCTATACTGTAATATACAAAACCAAAAAGGATTCACCGTGAATATATATATAAACATTAACAATACACAGATCCAAATGTTAGGCAATGTGTGGCATTTAAAAAATGTACTTTGAAGAAAGTAGCGACGAGAGAGGATGTTCTGAATGCTGAACACGCTCGCATCAAATTTCCCCGTTCCTCATTTTAACAGAGGCAGTGACTTGAAACAGGTTGATGCTTCTGTTAATATTATGGTGGGGGAATCTGACAAGAATGTGTGAAGTGTTCATGTCACACTGGTGACAGTCATCTCTACTCTTATAACCTATTTGGGCCACACAAAATAAATGAATAGTCAACAATCAGCATTTGCTTAAAATATTGCATGTTCAGTTTCTTTTTACAGCAGGCCTTCTCAACTAACTTCCTCTTCTGGTTCAAACTTGCAGGAAATGCTTTCTGCAGCTGATGTACAAGTTGTAAACAAAACAAAAATACATTTCCCATTAATTCTAGAAAGGTACTCGGTTTACACATTAATTTCTTTAATGTAGCATTTTCTGCATTCATTACCATGACCTGAAGATCCTCAAAGTGTCACCATCCAGTTTTCTATTTTAAGTCCTCCATGTAGCTTTTGGTCTAGCTTGGCTGTGTAGGGTAAGCATGCAGAAGCTGCGCTGTTTGGCAACGGGAGCCTCCTGTCAGTGGAGAAGTTTGGTTTTGAGAAGTTCCACGCTGTATCCCGGTGATGCTTGAAGCAAATGATGACGACATAAATGGAAACAAATCGATCGGCTCGGAAGGAACAACTTATCTTGTGACCAGGGCACATTTTTTTTTCCTGACTGTGGTTTTCACCCTTGATCCAGTGGGTGAAGCTCCTCCATTCATCTGTACGATGACGCGGGCAGACAATGAGTCAGATCAAGGCACTTGTGCAGATGGCGGAGGGCAGCCTTCTGGTGCTGCCGCTCCATTTCATACCTCTGTTTACACATTCTCAGCTCCTGGAGGGACAAAATGCCACAGGAACTGGTGTTTAATATCATAAGAACCTTTGATTAGAACTCAGTACAGTGGCCATTTTTAACAATGATATGTCGAGACAATTCACCGTAGGTTTTTAAAGAATTGAGGTCGGCGAAGTTTCATGGCTTCTTGGATCAATAATAGCAGTATCAACGTGGGACTTCCAAATAAATATTGAAGAGCTTCAGCAGTTTTGTACATTTTCACCTCACAACTTCTGGAGGGCTGACAGTACTGCTTGGGAAACGTTTATGAAGGCAATACGGAGCTGGGGCTTGCGAGACCAGCACCTCAAACATACTCAACATATATATTTTTAAACATACAAAACTCTCTCAATATCTTGATAGTCATAGCTAGGATTCTCAAATCTGGCAAGTCAGTGCACCCGCCCACCCAGGCTGGGGAATATCCGGAAATTTTTCTAGAGTCCGACTGGTTCAAGTGATTTCATTCCGGCGAGATCCCTACCTTTGCCGGGGAAGGGAGAAGTGGGGAGGAAAATGGCTGCTGCAGGGCCCTATGCCTTGCAAGCAGCAGAACCTCCTGCTGCTCATGGGGACAGCTGAAGATTGGCCTGATTAAAAAACAAATTAAACACTGCATGTGCAGGAGTGTAATCTATCATTTCATGACTGATTGCATTCCTTGGGGATGGACTTAAGTTTCAAATATCCTCCCAACCATCATTCAATGACGACTGACACCCACGGTGGGAACCTTTGACAGGGAGTCGGCGGAAAAGCTTCCAGGCAGATTTCCAAATCCATTGAATTGGCAGAGGCATGGGAAGATGGGGAAGGGGGATCAGAAAATCAGGCCTCATAAATTTAACTCTTGCACTGACATGGGCAAATGAACTCACCGTGAGATGAAGAATCCAAATTTATTTGAAACCACTGCAGTCGAACTGTTTTGAATGTTCTTAATCCTCTACCCCACAGGGTGGTGGATATTCCATCACTGAAGATATTTAGAGCTGAGATAGGCAGACGTCTGGGACGTGATTCTCCAAAATAGAGACCAGGGGTGAGATTCTCCAAAATGGAGATTTAAGTGTTCGTGTGGTCGTGAACACCGATGCGTTTCACAACGGTGCGAAACGGGCGCGGGGACAACCGATTCTGGCCCCCACAGGGGGCTAGCATGGCGCTGGAGTGGTTCACGCTGCTCCAGCCTCCCTTTCCGGTGCCAAATGGGCACCGCGCCAACCCGCACATGCGCAGTTGTGCCGCGCCAACCCATGCATGCGCGGGGGACTTCTTCAACGCTCCGGCCCCGATACAACATATTGGTGCGGCCCAACTGCGCATGCGCAGATTGGCGTGACGTCCATTTGGCACCAGGAAGGGACGCTGGAGTGGCGTAAACCGCTCCAGCGCCATGCTGACCCCCTGTGGGGGCCAGAATCGGTTGTCCCCACGCCCGTTTCGCGCTGTCGTGAAACGCGACCGCGTTCACGATGGCACGAACACTTAGTCTCCATTTTGTAGAATCACGCCCTGGGAGCGGATGGGAAAGTGGAGTTAAAGCTGAAGGTTAGCAATGATCATACTGAATGGCAGAGCTGGCTCCACAGGCCTTTTGGCCACTCCTGCCAAACATTTTTTATCTTCTTATGAACTATTTTGCCCTAAACTCTCAAACATTTAATTCTTGCTATTTAAACACAAAGTGTGGTTTCTTGGATAATATTAGACAAAACCTCATTGGACTTGTTGACAAATTAAAACTGTGGAGGTTCTTATGATACGAGATGGCTGTGTGCAAAACGTTCAAGTCACACACAGGAGCATGTAATGGATTAAACTCGATCTACAGGTCAGCTGTAGCAAAAACCATGGGCTGGATTCTCCGAGCCGAAATCGCGATCGGCGTGGGGGTGGAAAACGGGCGTTTACGCCGAAATCCGGTCCGACGCCGCTCTTGCGGCGGCCTTGGTGGGATGCGGGGGGATCGATCACTGGGGTGGGGGGGGCCTCATGGACGGCCAGGGCGTCACGGACCCACGGGATCCCGGGAGGGCCTACATTTCTGGTGCCGTCCCGCGGTCCGAGTCCGCCATGTCCCACCGGGCAGCTGTGCGCATGCGCGGACTCCCAACCGGAAGTGCGGGGCCCCATATCTGCAGCCAGAGCTGCGAGAAGCACTCCGAGGCCCTGCTGACCCCCTGCAGGTAGGAGAATCACTCAGGACTTTCTTAAGGACAGTCCAGAGTGATTTGCCAGCGAGAATTCAGCCCCATGCAGCTAACAGGATAAGGCCACCATTGTAACCCAAGAAGCTCCTTGTAAAAATGCCTGGTATGATTCCTGAAAGATACAGTTAGAAACAGAATAATTAAAAACGTTGCAACTAAACGATGGAGAAAGTTGTGTGTTCCCCCTTTCTCCTGAACATTATTCATGTTTTGATGAACTGTGTTTTTTTAACCAATAAGTACCTATTTTAAATTAAATGCTATATTATAGGCTGATCCTTAACTTGCCACCTACATGCTAGCACAGTGCTATGATGCTCCCCTCTTGAGGATTGTAGAGATTCTTCCTGTTTACTTTCCCAAGTGCAAACCCTGAGCTCCTGATACCCTCCCGAATGATGATTTATGTGGCTAATCCTTGCTACAAATTTTTAAAAAAATAATTTGAAGTATCCAATTATTATTTTTTCCAACTCAGGTAAGAGGCAATTTAGCGTTGCCAATCCACCTCCCCTGCACATCTTTGGGTTTGCGGGGGTGGGATCCACGCAGACGCAGGGGGAATGTGCAAACTCCACACGGACAGTGGACCAGGGCTGGGATCGAACCCGGATGCTCAGCGCCATGAGGCAGCAGTGTTAACCGCTGCGCCATCATGACACCCGATTCTTGCTACAATTTGTAGATTATAGTAACACTTCAACTGGCTATTAAACACTCCTTGATAATAAAGAAGGCTTCAGTTAATGCAGAATCAATTAAAACATCCATCTATAAACAACTGTTAAGGGTTAACATCAAAGCAATCTGATACTTAAGTAATTACTGATGTAACTATGGTGCAATGTCACATGACTAAGAGACTGAGATCTGATGGGACGCAGAAGTGTAACTTCATTCAGAGTTACTGAGATGGATATAGATCTGTTAAATAATCAAGAATGGTTTTTACGAATGACTATCGAAAGCAGCATTCTTAGAGTAGCAGGCAAACCCGAAGAGATCCATCTAGACTCTGAACCCAAAGCCAAACAACAATCACCTGACAATAAGTCTCTATAATAGCCCCCCAGGGCATATTGTTTGACAGAGTACCGGACCCACTTATAAATGGTCCTAATGCTAACGCATAGTCAAACAGCCTCTCTGTGCATGGAAAAGGATTGAGAAACAGGTAAAGACCAAGGGCTGGATTTTCAATCTGGGGTCAGGTATTCGATCTGGGATTATCACCATGGCTTGATTTTTTTCCGTGCAAAGGCCTGGGCTGATGACAATTTGGGCCCCATTTAGTGGAGCCGGGCATTGCCCGGAGACAGGAACTAGCTCTGGATTTTCAAATGCAGACAGTAGCTGCGACTGGGCTTGCTGTTATCAGCAGACAGGAGAGCAGAGGGCAAGCAGCCTCACAGTCCAGACAAGTGACCAAACTCGTCAGGTACTTAGTCCACTCTACTCAAGTGACGGAAACGTTGTGCTATTACATGTGAGCACCTGACTTTGACTGAATATTAAATTAGCAGCCACAATAAATAGTGGCTCCCTGCTGTGCTCCTGACAACTGTGCTTTTAACATGCCCCAGCTCATTCGCTCTTGCTGTTCTAACCTTTGAAAATGCCATACTGTCGCCTGCCAAGCTGTTAACAAGCTCTTCAACTTCCAAGCCCTGCCTTTGAAAATAGCAATGTGTCAGGGAATAGTCTGAAGACTGACACATCATCCCAGACCACTATTTTCAAAGTGTGTCCGCTCCCCACTCCCTCCACCACCCTTTGCTCAGTGATCCAAAGACAACTTGGCAGGAATGGTGAGGGTGTTCCCTTTGGTGGGTAGAGGCAGAGATTTCTATTTTAAAATAAATTTAAAGTACCCAATTCTTATTTTTTCCAATTAAGGGGCAATTTAGCCTGGCCAATCCACCTATCTGCACATCTTTGAGTTATGGGGGTGAGACCCTCACAAACACGGGGAGAATTTGCAAACTCCACACGGACAGTGATCCGGGTCCGGGATCGTACCTGCGTCCTCAGCGCCGTAAGCAGCAGTGCTAACCACTGTGCTGCCCGAGACTGAGCTTTCTGGGCACATGGGACAGGAAGATGGCAAAGAAATATCATGACGATCTCTCTCATTGAAAGACAGGACAGGCTCGATGGGCTGAATGGCCTACTCCTGTTCCTGTATAAATGACCACTGGGATTTGATCTAGTTTTAACCGCTACAAATCAGGTGAAATGTACTATGTGTGATTTTTGAAAAGGATCTGGACTTTTTAAGTGAGCCTTCCTTACTCCGAAAACTGACAATTAACAAAGACATCCTTAGCCCTACATTTAATTGCTTCCTGCAGGCAGCATGGAAGGCACCTCCTGCTGTGTTACACTTGAAGGACCAAACATCAATAAATATTCAAAGCAAGTAGTCGACTGTAAAGTCTTTATAAAATCGATGGGGGATGTGTCGATAAACTGAATGATGGTAAGCCTCCACTCTAAATGATGATTGACATTTTGCTAAATATACTGTGGGCAGATCTCTCATGTTCACACCAGCGACCTCGTGTCTTTGCTGGAATGAGAGGAATTGGGAAGCATCAGGAGAGCAAAATGTCATTCTTATGCCAAAGCACTCTACAATGTTTAACATAATTTAATTCAAAGAGACACCCTGCAATTTTGAAAGAACATTTCAGAGGACTTGTAGCTCTACGTATTTACTGATGTCTACCCTTTCAAGTGTAGACACTGCGGGAGGTGCCGTTTAAGCTGTGTGCAGCATGCACTCAGAAATGCAGGGGTTTCTTTACTTCATAAACATTGTTTTTCAGAAGCAGCTTCGAGTCCCTGCAACTGGCTATTGTACAGCCAAATGGTTTCTTACCAACATGTGTGCATTGAGGTGCTCTGCTGTCAAATTTAGTTCGTGATTTCTTTCCTTGAGATGATTCAGCTGCTCCTGAAGGACTTGCCGCTCCACATTTTTCTCTGCATAACAAAAATAATTTACCAATTGCATTAGCAAAAGTCACATAAGCCAACATTATCCTTTCTCTTCAGGTAATTTCCTGCACACCGAGTCTGGAAAGATTTGCTACTTTTCTATGTTAAAAAAACATGAGCCAAATCGAGGCAGTCGGGATTGTTTCATTTTTTAAAATTACTTTTTCTGAGTTACAAAGCCAGAGCTCAGAGTGTGAACAGGGGCGAACCCCTAATCCAGCTCCTTGCCTGCTCCAAAAACTAATTCAAATTGAATCCAATTCATGGCCCACACATACCAGAGGGACATACCAGATCTTAGCCAAAACGCCGAGCAGATACTAGACCTGATCTTAGCCAAAAGGCCGAGAAGCAATGGGGATTGTTTCTTTTTTAAAGTCCTTCTCAACTGCAGCTGCCGCTGCAATGCACAACTAACTGCATACTGTTCAAGGTGGTTAAAGAGCACGAACAAAAATTAAACGTATAAAGATCAGAAACTGCAAATCTGACCCTGAAGTACAAGCACTAACTCAAAGAAAAAATGCTGATGTCTCAGACACGCTAAGAAACATTTTTGAGCTGAATGCAATACATCATAAGCTTGCAAAACGACTTGAGAATAAAACAGATAACGAATGTTCAGCTGAGATTGTAAACTGAGTGGAAATGAAGGTTCCATTCGGGAAACATATACGTCCAGTGAGAACCTGGCGGGCACCACAGATGGGCGGTGCTTGCACTGTTACTTCAAAGCGCCTGGGTCCCAGGTTCGATTCCTGCTTGGGTCACTGTCCGTGTCTGCATGTTCGACCCCGGGGGAGGGGGGCCTCCGATGTGGCCTAGCCCAAGATCGGGGCCCACCGATCGTGGGGCCGGCCTCTCTGGCTGGCAGCCTCCTTTCTTCCGCGTCGGCCCCTGTTGTCCTCCACCATGTTGCGTCGGGGCCGGTGACTTGAAGGAAGCCACTGTGCATGAGCGCGTTGGCGCCGGTGCCACTGCGCATGCGCGGATCCCGTGGCGCCCATTGACGCCGGGATCAGCAGCTGGAGCGGTGTGAACCGCTCCAGTGCCATGCTGGCCCCGTGTAGGGGCCAGAATTGCTGATCCTGAGGCCGTGTTGACGCCGTTGAAAAATGCGACGGCGTTTCCGACGGCGTCAACACTTAGAATCAGGATCACAGAATCCCGCCCCCAATGTCCAATTTTCTGGGGTGGGAACTCCAGAGGAAATGATGCAACAGCAGGAAGAGAAGCAATTGCCAAAGATTCTTTAGCTACGATTGGATAGGTAAGAATGGAAGTAATTGAGGCCAGTGCCACTCAGCTGGACAACAGAGGAAAACTAAATAAAAACTTGCATTTATCTAGCACCTCGCACATCACAGGACCTCTCAAAGTACTTTACAGCCAATGAAATGCTTCTGAAGAATTACAAAAAAGGATGGCAACCTTCCATCTGGTAAAACAATAGTTTATACCGTGGAGGTTAACTATGTTAAACATCGATCAGCTGGTGTGGCTCAGGAGTCCCACTCTGGCATGGCAGTCTCTGCTGCAGTCTTTGCTACAGAGGAAGACACTGGGCTGAGGAGGTGCAGGATTTGCTGCCCTCTGTTTTCTCTGGGCCGTACTCCCAGGGGCTGGTTGAGCACACTGGACTAAATAGCTGGCTTTTAATGCAGACCAACGCAGGCCACCAGCACGGTTCAATTCCTGTGCCAGCCTCCCCGAACAGGCGCCGGAATGTGGCGACTAGGGGCTTTTCACAGTAACTTAATTGAAGCCTATTCGTGACAATAAGCGATTTTCATTTCATTTCATTTTCAGGCAGCGGACCTTATCGTTTCTGCTCCGCACTTCCGATGCCCCTCCAAAACAGTCAGTCTCCAGCGGCCATGGCCATTGGTGACTGTCTCCCAGTTGTCAATGTCAATGCCCATCATTTTCATAACTCGCTTGCAGCTGTTCTTGTAGCGGATGTGGGAATGCCCAGTGATCATGACCCTGTGGTCAATTCACCGTATCAAAGGTCTTTCCCAATGAACATCGTTGAGCTAGTGCAGATGTTGCTGACTTAGCAATAAGTATATGCTGATGGAATTAGCATGCTCCAGGACCTTTGAGGGGTGACCTTGGCCTGCCAAGATTTTATTTATTTATTTGATTTATTGTCACGTGTACCGATATACAGTGAAAAGTATTGTTCTGGGTATAGTCCAGGCAGATCGTTCCATACATGAAAAAAAAACATAGGACATACATGAATACACAATGTAAATACATAGGTACAGGTATTGGGTGAGCATACAGAGTGTAGTACTACTCAGTAGAAAAGATGTGTGAAGAGATCAGTTCAGTCCATAAGAGGGTCATTCAGGAGTCTGGTAACAGCAGGGAAGAAGCTGATTTTGAACCTGTTAATGCGAGTAAGAGTTTTGTATCTCCTCCCCGATAGAAGAAGTTGGAAGCGAGAATAACCCGGGTGAGGGGGGTTTTTGATTATGTTGCCCGGTTTCCCAAAACTGCCGGAGGTGTACACAGATTCAATGGATGGAAGGCGAGTTTGTGTGATGGACTGGGCTGTGTTCATGACTTTCTGAAGTTTCTTACAGTCTTGCGCCGAGCAGTTGCCATACCAGGCTGTGAAGCAGCCAGATAGGTTGCTTTCTATGGTGCATTTGTAAAAATTGATAAGAGTCAATGTGGACATGCAAAATTTCCTTAGTATTCGTAGGAAGTATAGGCGCTGTTGTGCTTTCTTGGTCGTAGCATCAACATGGGTGGACCAGGACAGATTGTGCACAAGAGATGTCAAGGTTACATCTGAGACCGTGAAAGGGGAAACTGTTCAGCCTTTCCTCCTGCCTCGCATATATTGTCCAGGTCTCAATATTTTAGAGGACGTAAGCTTGGTGGAACGATTTGCTGTTCTCAGTCAGGCTGCTATTGTTCTACACTCTTAAACAGCTTGGACATAACAGCTACAGCTTTTGCAATGTGCATGTTGATTTTTGCTTTAAGTGACAGATTGCTGGTGATTGTGCAGCTTAGATATGTGAAGCGAACAACCATGTCCTGCATCACATTGGCAATGCTGTTAGATGGTAATGTGGTAAGATCTTGGACCATGACATTTGTCTTCCTGAAGTGATGGTCAAACCAGACTCTTTATAGGTTTATTGTTGTGGGTGTTCCTCAGTATGGAATGTTAGTGCAGCATCATCAGCATAGAGTGACTCTCTGATGAGGATTTGCAATATCTTTATCTTGGATCGCAGGTGAACAAGGCTGAATAGCTTTCCATAAGTTCTGGTATTAGTAGAGAAATGGTGCTGGGAAAACTGAAGGGATCGAAGGCGGATAAATCCCCAGGGCCTGAGAATCTGCATCCCAGAGTGCTTAAGGAGGTGGCTCTGGAAATAGTGGATGCATTGGTGCTCATCTTCCGGGATTCTATAGACTCTGGAACTCTCCCTGCAGATTGGAGGGTAGCTCACGTCACTCCGATATTCAAAAAGGGAGGTAGAAAGAAAGTAGGGAATTATAGTCCAGTCAGCCTAACATCGGTAGGGGGGAAAATGCTTGAATCCATTATCAAGGACTTTATAGCTGAACATTTGGAAAGCAGTGGTAGGGTCAGTCAGAGATAGCATGGATTTATGAAGGGAAAATCATGCTTGACAAATCTGTTGGAATTCTTTGAAGTGGTAACCAGTACAGTGGCAAGGGGGAGCCAGTCAATGTGGTATATTTGGACTTTCAGAAGGCGTTTGACAAAGTCCCACATAAGAGATTATTGTGCAAAATGAAAGCGCATGGAATTGGGGGAAATGTATTGAGGTGGATAGAAAACTGGTTGGCAGAGAAGAAACAAAGAGTAGGGATTAATGGGTCCTTTTCAAATGGTCAGGCAATAACCAATGGGGTACCGCAGGGATCGGTGCTGGGACCCCAGCTATTCACAATATATATTAATGATTTGGATGAGGGAACAAAATGTAACATTTCAAAGTTTGCAGATGATACCAAATTAGGTGGGAGGGTGAATTGTGACGAGGATGCAGGGATCCTACAGCAAGATCTGGACAAGTTGGGCGAATGGGCAAACCAATGGCAGATGCAGTATAATTTGGATAAGTGTGAGATTATTCATTTTGGAAGCAAAATCAGGAAGGCAGGTTACTACCTGAATGGTTGTAAATTGGGAGAGGGGAGTGTGCAGCGGGACCTGGGTGTCCTTGTGCATCATTTGCTGAAGGTAAGCATGCAGGTGCAGCAGGCGGTAAAGAAGGCTAATGGTATGTTGGCCTTCATTGCAAGAGGTTTCATGTATAGAAGCAGGAATGTGTTGCTGCAATTGTACAGGGCCTTGGTGAGGCCACACTTGGAGTATTGTGTGCAGTTTTGGTCTCCTTCTCTGAGGCAGGATGTTCTTGCTCTCGAGGGAGTGCAGCGAAGGTTTACCAGACTGATTCCAGGGATGGCGGGACTGTCATATGAGGAGAGTTGACTAGGTTGGGATTGTTCTCACTGGAGTTCAGAAGAATGAGGGGGGAATCTCATAGAGACTTATAAAATTCTAACAGGACTAGACAGGGTAGATGCATGGAAGATGTTACCAATGATGGGTGTGTCCAAAACCAGGGGTCACAGCCTGAGGATTCAGGGTAAACCATTTCGGACAGAGATAAGGAGATACTTCTTCACACAAAGAGTGGTGAGCCTGTGGAATTCATTACCACAGGACGTAGTTGATGCTAAAACTTTGAATATATTCAAGAGGCGGCTGGATATCGCACTTGGGGAGAATGGGATCAAAGGCTATGGGGAGAAAACAGGATTAGGCTATTGAGTTGGATGATCAGCCATTATCGTGATGAATGGCGGAGCAGTCTGGAAGGGCCAAAAGGCCACCTCCTGCTCCTATCTTCTATGTATCTATGTAAGTAGGCACCCTCTGTAGATGACATGAAGGCATATGACAGCAGGAAAGAAAGGAATATACCAGGATGTCAGTGCCAGAACACAACTCTGTTTGACCTCACTGTGGATCTCAAAGGTTTTGGATGTTGCACTGTCACAGCTGACCTTATCCGTCATGTTGACATGGAAAGAGGAAATCACACTGAGCAGTTTCAGCAGGCAGCCAATTTTCTGAAGCTGCTTTAATAGACCCTGCTCACATAGTTGAACACCTTGATGAGACTGATGAAGACAATATATAGTGGGTTCCTTTATTCACTGCATTTCTCTTGCAGCTGCTGGACTGAGAAGATCATGTCAATTGTTGATCTTCCAGTTTTGAAACCACACTGGGATTTGGGAATGATGCATTCTGCCAGGATCTGCAATCTGACAAGGGCAACACCAGAAAATGCTCAGCAGGGCGATGCCTTGATAGTTTTTGTAATCACTGCAGTTACATTTGTTCTTGCACATGGCGACAATCTATGCATCCCACATATTCTGAAGCACTGCCCCCTCCCTCCCTCCAGCAGATGCAGTGACGTTTGCGCAGATGCTGCTGGAGCGCCAGACTCCTCTGCATGATGAGTTCAGGTGGTATAGCATCTGTACCCGGAGCTTTGCCTATGGCAAGCGAATCAATAGCTTTGCTCAACTCTGACATGCTGAGTTCATGACAGACAGGCTTTCTATTGTGTCCAGAGCAGTGATAGGCAACCTAGACTAGTGAGTGGGCCACATGAATTGGCCCTCCTTCATCTCAGTCTGATTGAAATTGGAATGTTCACTAACCATGACCCTGTGAATAAGATTGAATAAAACTGATAGATGCCGAATATTTCAGAATGAGTTATAGAAACTGCTTAATCATTCATATATTAATAGAACTGTCACCAAGCTCAAATGGTGAAAAACAAAATAAATAGTCATGCTTTAATTTGATGCAAATGGGGCGCACGGCTCTCATCGCCAAGGTGCACACCTCACATCACATGCCTTTGCTTTATATGCGCATCACTTCAGCCATACCGGTCGGAAGAAATACGGAAGAAAAATGTTTTTTCTTTCAGTGATGTGCTCTCGGAGAACCTGTGTTCTGTAGGGAAAGGTTCTCCATGTTCAGCCTGTCGAGCTCCATGTCAGTCACAGTTGTCTTGCATGTGTTATCGGCCAGCTGCAAGTTTTCTCTTAGTCCTGTGCACATGGTCCTCATGTTCCTACTTGCCAGTGGAAGAATTGACATCTCTTGGTTTGTTGATTTAATTTGTTTGCCTGGTGCACGGATTCCATCCAGCAAGGGCTCTGAGCTCCAAACACCTATTGAAGTAGTTGGGTCATGGCAGGTCTGCACCTTACTAGTCAGGGCTGCGACTTGAGGTGTGTGGTGGCTGACCAGTGGGACATGATGGCCAGTTCCATCATCGGAGACAGCCCATAGCATCCATTTTCTATGTGAACTGAGTTGTGCTTATCACTCATAACTGCTGCCTCCTGTGTTGTCTTAATGCTCTACTGTGAGACTGGAGAGTCCTCTCCAGGGTGTGATGCTGGGAAACATTTATAGAGATTCTGGGCTTCCCATATGTCAGGGTTGGTGCAGGCTCGATGGGCTGAATGGCCTCCTTCTGCATTGTAGGGATTCCATGAATTCAGTTTTGCAGCAATAAAAGTCTTTCTGTTCCCCAAAAATGCTTTGGCACTGACATTCTATACTGACTCTTTCTATTTTATTCAAATATAGTGTGTGTAATTCTAGCTACATTTGTGCGGAGTCTGCACGTTCTCCCCGTGTCTGCGTGGGTTTCCTCTGGGTGCTCAGATTTCCTCCAGTGTCCACAAAGGTTGGGTGGGGTTACTGGGTTACGGGGATAGTGTGGAGGCATGTGCTTAGGTGGGATGCTCTTTCCAAGATCCGGTGCACACTCGATGGGCCGAATGGCCTCCTTCTGCACTGTAAATTCTATTCTATGATTTGGGAGCATTCCAACTCTCTTACAATGATGCAGTTTGAAACTTCTTATGCCTGTCAAAAATGGATTAGAAATTATTCTCATAGCAATCTAGAGATCAAACATGTGGAGGACAAGCATGTTGAGGATTGAAGTCTGGCCTATGTAGATTGTCATTGAGCATTTGGGGCAGGTTTAGCACAGTGGGCTAAACAGCTGGCTTGTAATGCAGAACAAGGCCTGCAGCGCGGGTTCAATTCCCATACCAGCCTCCCCGAACAGGCGCCGGAATGTGGCGACTAGGGCTTTTCACAGTAACTTAATTGAAGCCGACTTGTGACAATAAGCAATTATTGTTATTATTTCCTTGCTTCTCCTGAAACTCCAAACTGGAAGGAATCTGAGGCGTTGAACGGTAGGGGAGGGGATTCTGACTTGCTGGTTGCCGAATGACCTGCATTGCTTCTTTTCAGGAAGGCCCGCTGAGCCACAAGCCACTCAAGGCAGTGGCGAGGCCAACAGCGGGCCCTCCCCCAGAACCAAGACACAAGGGCTGGAAGTCCCACCGTCTGAGAGCTGGCAGTTCTTGTGCTGAGGGGAGGCCATGGCTGTTGTGGGAAGGGCAGCCACAGGGTCCAGCATCGTGCAGCAATCTAGGCCACAAATATGTAATGTTGGGGTTTGTGGTTCATGGGGTGAGAGTCACAGGGACAGGGGCACAGGGTGGTCAGGAGCAAGAGCAGGAGGGTGGTTCTCAGTGCTCCCCCCTCCTCTGATGATCACTCTCCTGATCAGACACTGAATGCATTTGATTGATGAACCAGCTCCGCCGGAGGTGAAAAACTGGCTACACAGTTTAGGCCCACCTGATGTTGGGTTAACAGCAGTGCTGGTGGGATGAGACCCTTCAGTGGTCATTAATTGGCCACTTAAGGGACTCATTAGGCAGGGGGGGTGGGTAGGTCGACCATGGGCATTCCTGGCCAGAACCTAATTTGGACGTAGGTGGGAAGGTAACGGGGTACATGTACTCCAGCATCCCACCGAATTACATGTCCTTCCCGCCTCCAAACTCGCCACCAGCGAGAGAAAAGATTATGCTCAATAGATCTGAATCTACGCATATGAACTACTTAAACATTGTACCTGCACTATCAGTCACTCCACTTGATCAGAACTGTCCTCGTTTTCTAAATAATACTGCTGAGAATTTGGACAGTTGTCTGTGATCTGACAAGAAATGCAATCAGAAGTAGTGTTTTTTTTTGGGATGCCAGGGACTCAGAAGTCGGGAGTAGAGTGCCCATAAAGAATGCTTGGATCCCATTAGGAACAGGAGTGGGCCATTCAGCCTCTCGGGCCTGCCCGCCATTTAATGAGATCATGGCTCATCAGTGGCCGAACTTTGGGATCAATAATCAGATCCCAGCAGGAATAAATAATCAGATCCTAGCAGGAGTCAATACTTGGATACCAGCAGGAATCAATGTTTGGATACCAGCAGGAATAAATAATCAGATCCTAGCAGGAATCAACAATTGGATCCCAGCAGGAATCAACAATTGGATACCAGCAGGAATAAATATGTGGATCCTAGCAAAAGTCAATACTTGGATCCCAGCAGGAATCAATACTTGGATCCCAACAGGAATCAATGCTTAGATCCCAGCAGAAGTCAGGCATCAATACTTGTATCCCAGCAGAAATCAATACTTGTATGACAGCAGGAGTCAGTACTTGGATGTCAGCAGGAGTCAGTACTTGGATGACAGCAGGAGTCAGTACTTGGATGACAGCAGGAGTCAGTCCTTGGATGACAGCAGGAGTCAGTACTTGGATGACAGCAGGAGTCAGTATTTGGATGTCAGCAGGAGTCAGTACTTGGATGTCAGCAGGAGTCAGTATTTGGATGTCAGCAGGAGTCAGTACTTGGATGACAGCAGGAGTCAGTCCTTGGATGTCAGCAGGAGTCAGTACTTGGATGACAGCAGGAGTCAGTCCTTGGATCTCAGCAAGAGTTAATTCTTGGATCTGAACAGGAATCAATGCTTGGTTCTCAGCAGGAGTCAATACTTGGATCCCAGCAGGAGTCAATACTTGGATCCCAGCAGGAGTCAATACTTGGATGACAGCAGCAGGCAATGCAGGAGAAATAACTACAATGAACAGTGTGAAACTTTCTTTGAACTTTCACACATTCTTGGAAAACAACACCTTAACCGCTACATACCTTTTTCAGTCTCAATTTCAAAGAATCACAGAAAATACAGTGCAGAGGAGGCCACTCAGCCCATCGAGTTTGCACCGACGCATGAAAGACACTTGACCTGCCTACCTAATCCCATTTACCAGCCCTTGGCCCATAGGCTTGAGTGCTATGACGTGCCATGTGCTCATCCCGGTACTTTTGAAAGGATGTGAGGCAACCAGTCGCTACCACCCTCCCAGACAGTGCATTCCAGACTGTCACCACCCTCTGGGTAGACGTTTTTCCTCAAGTACCCCTTAAACCTCCTGCCCTTCACCTTGAACTTGTGTCCCTTCGTAACTGACCCTTCAACAGCTGCTTCCTATCCACCTGTCCATGCTCCTCATAATGTTGTACGCCTCAATCAGGTCACCCCCTCGTTCTTCTCTGCTTCAGAGAAAACAACCCAAGCCTATCAAACCTCTCTTCATAACTTAAATGTTCCATCCCAGGCAACATCCTGGTGAATCTCCTTTGCACCCCCTCCAGTGTAATCCCATCCTTCTTCTAATGTTGGCGACCAGAATTGCACATAGTAATCCAGCTGTGGCCTTACCAAGGCTCTATACTACTCCAACATGACCTCCCTGCTTTTGTAATCTAAACCTCGATGAATAAAGGCAAGTGTCCCATATGCCTTTTTCACCACCCTATTAACCTACCCTTCTGCCTTCAGAGATCTATGGACAAACATGTCAAGGAGCCTTTGTTCCTCGGAACTTCCCATTGTCAGGCCATTCATTGAATACTTTTTTGTCAAATTACTCCTTCCAAAGTGTTTCATCTCACACATCTCAGGGTTAATTTCCATCTGCCACTTTTCTGCCCATTTGACCATCCCGTCTATATCTTCCTGTAACCCAAGACTTTCAACCTCAGTGTTAACCACCGGGCCAATCTTTGTATCATTTGCAAATTTACTGATCCTGCCCTCCATAGTCATCTATGTCATTTATATAAATAACAAACAATAGGGGACACAGCACAGATCTCTGTGCTACACCACTGGACACTGGCTTCCAGTCACTAAAGCAGTGTCATCACACTCTGTCTCCTACAACTAAACCAATTTTGAATCCGCCGTGTCAAGTTACCCTGTATCCCATGTGTATTATCTTAGAATTTACAGTGCAGAAGGAGGCCATTCAGCCCATCGAGTCTGCATCGGCTCTTGGAAAGAGCACCCTACCCTAGGTCAACACCTCCACCCTATCCCCATAACCCAGTAACCCCACCCAACACTAAAGGCAATTTTGGACACTAAGGGCAATTTATCATGGCCAATCCACCTATCCTTCTTTATAAGTCTCTCAGGTGGGACCTTGTCAAAGGCTTTGCTGAAATCCATGTAAACTACATCAACTGCACTATCCTCACCTACACACCTGGTCACACGCTCAAAAATGTGTTAGGCATGACCTCCCTCTGACAAAGCAATGCTGACTATTCTTGATCAAACCTTGCCTCTCCAAGTGGAGATAGATTCTCTTCTTTAGAATTTTCTCTAATAGTTTTCCTATCACTTACCTGAGACTCACTGGTCAGAGGTTGTTATCTCTACAACCTTTCTTAAATAGTGGAACCACATTAGCTATTCTCCAGTCCTCTGGCACCTCCCCCATGGCCAGAGGGGAATTCAAAATTTGCCTCAGAGCCCCTGCAATCTCCTCCCTTGCCTCCCATAGCATCCTGGGACACAATTGACCCAGATCTGGAGATTTATCCACTTTTAAGCCTGCCAACACCTCCCAATATTTTGTCACTCTCTATGACAATTTGCTCAAGGATCTTACAGTCTCTCTCCAAGTTCCATATCTACCTCCTCATTCTCTTGGGTGAAGACAAATGTGAAGTATTTGTTCAACACCCTACCAATGTCCTCTGGCTCCACCCACAGATTTCCCCCTTGGTCCTTACTCTTTCCCTGGTTTCCCACTTCCCACTAATATACATATGGAATATCTTGGGACTTTCCCTACTTTTACCAGCCAGAACTTTCTCATATCCCCATTTTGCTTTCTTAATTGCTTTAGATTCATAGAGAAGTTAGAGCACAGAAGGAGGCCATTTGGCCCATCTCGTCCATGCCAGCCCGACACCAAGGTGCCCTTTCTAATCCCATCTTCCTGCTCCCGGTCCATAGCCCTGTAGCTTAGAGCATGTATAGTAGAGATCCAGGAACTTATTAAAAGGGTTTAGGGTCTCTGCTTCCACCACCAGCTTGGGCAGCGAATTACAGACCACCCACTACCATCTGCGTGAGAAATAATTTCCTCATGTTCCCTCTACACCTTCTGCCGCTTATCTTGAATCTATATCCACTGGTTCTAGAATTCTCCACCAAGGAAACAATTTTATCCTGTCCACCCTATGCAATCCCCTCATCATTTTGTTCACCTCAATTAAGTCACCCCTCAGCCTTCATTGTTCCAAATAACCCCAACCTATCCAATCTCTCCTTGTACCCACACTTTTCTAGCCCTGGCAACATTCTTGCAAACCTCCCCTACACTCTCTCCAGAGCAATGTGTGTGTCACGTGGCGACCAGGACTGCACACAGTACTCCAGTTGTGGCGTCACCAGTGGTTTGCACAATTATAACATTATATCCTTACTTTTATATTCTATACCTCTTCCAAAGAAGGAGAGCATTCCATATGCTTTCGTAACAACCTTGTCTACTTGAACTGCAGCCTTTACCTTTGGCTTTGCTAAGCTCTATCCTGCACTTTCTGTACTCACTAATGCCTCTGTTGATTTGCCCCCTTTGTTTGCTAAAAGCCTCTTTTCCTTCTCACCATATCCTGAATGTTTCTGATCATTCATGGTTTTCTGGGCTTGTTACTCCTTCCTACTACCTGAGAGGGAACATCTTGGGCCTGTATCCTCCCCATTTCCTTTTTGAACACCCCCCATTGCTCTTCTGTAGATTTCCACATAAGTAACTCTTCCCAGTTTAATTTGGCCAGATCTTGCCTTATTTTACTGAAATCCACTCTCACTCAATTCTAAATCTTTTTTGCAACTTATCTACTTCTTTGTCCATAACAAAGTTAAATTGTATCGTGTTGTGGTCGCAATCAATGTGGCTGTCCCTTTTTTATTCCTAAATTCTAGTTTCATTTGATGCCCCTACTGGATATCATCTCTACATACTGCAGTAACTGACTCCTTAATTAATAGTGCAATGCCTCCTTCTCTTTTACCCCCTCTGTCACACCTGAAGATTCTATATTCCAGGATGTTGAGCTGCCAATCCTGCCCCTCCCTCAACCACGTCTCCGCCATGGCTACTATATCACAATTCCATGTGTCAATCCTCACCCTTAACTCATCCGTTTTACCTGTAATACTCCTGATATTAAAGTAGAGGCCATCCAGTCTTGTCTTACTCCCTTGAAACATATTCCCTCTGACTTAATTGCTTTTCTGTGTTATGTTGTGTCCCTATTGTGCTAACAGTCTACATCCCCTTCCCCAGCCAAATTAGTTTAATCTCCTCCCAATAACACTTGCAAACCTACCAGCAAGGATGTTAATCCCGCTCTGGTTCAAATGTAGATAGTCCCCTCTTGTACAGTTCCCACCTTCCCCAGAAACGGTCTCAGTGGTTCAGGAATCTAAAACCCTCCCTCCTGCATCAGCTCTTCAGCCACACATTCATCTGTGCTATTCTCCTATTTCTGTACTTCCTAGCACGTGGCACTGGGAGTAATCCAGAGGTTACAACCTGAGAGGTCCTGTTTTTTAATCTACTGCCTAACTCCCTGAATTCTTGATGCAAGACCTCATGCCTCTTTCTACCTATGTCATTGGTACCAACATGTACCATGACCTCTCCCTCATCACCCAACCCCTTCAGGATGCCCTGCAACTGTTCAGTGATATCCGGGCATTGGCACCAGCGAGGCATCTCACTATCCTGGAGTCATGTTGACGTCCATAGTAGCACCTACCTGTTCCCCTGACTTTTGAATCCCCTATTACTATTGTTCTTCCTCTTTTCCCCCCCATCCTGTGCAGACAGGCTGCTTGTGGTGCCAAAGCTTGGCTCTGTCCACACTCCCTGGAGGAACTAGCCTCCTCAGCCACCAAAATGGAATACCAATTTGCCAGCATGGGCTACATAAAATCATGTAAATTATAATCAAAATCATGTTCCTTAACTAATGCTTTGTGCTTTATTTTTTAATATACAAAATTGCACTTTCAACTTGTTCCAAACTCTGACAAAGAATTGGTTCCAATGCGGCAGGCTGAAATAACTCTTGAAAAAAAACCAAAGGGAGATATTAGAAAATATTTCAACACAGACATGGAATTCCCTACCAGAAACAACGGGCTAAATCTTGTGGAGGTGATGGGGTCTAGGTCATCAGCTGAAGAGCTGGCGAGATCCCCACGTCGGAGATTTGCCAGGAGTGGGCAAATGAATGGCAGACGGGGAGAACTTGCAGACTTCCCACAGACAATGACCCAAGCCGGGAATCCAGGTCCCTGGTGGTGTGCTGCACCAGTGCTAACCACTGTGACACCGTGCCAATTGATGTCAGTGGGCTCCGATTTCCAGTTTATTAATGGGCCGCCATTTAAAACAGGGAGACACTCTGATCGCCCATCTCAGGACCCCTACCCAAGATGGCAGCTGCTGCAGCACCACTGAACTGACCCACTGCCATTTTCAAGCACCCTCTTTAATTTGAGCGGAATAAACTAAAACTGACCCTATTGATTTTAATGAGCTAAGGTTTCCAGAAAAATGCCTATTTTAGTTTAAAAAGTAGACAATCCTGTAGATGATGCAGTTATCTCCAAAGCGATCTGCAAGTTCAGTCCAGTTGGACTCTTCATTTATCCTTACCTTCAATGTATTCTTGGTAGGCTTCGAGGACACCTGTCACTCCCTGCCATTTTGATCTCTGATCCATTTCATCCTGGCTGTCCAATTCCTCAGCCTGAGGGTTAACTTGTCTGCTCTGATCCAATCTGTCAAGCACTTGCTGTTTCGGTACATCACACAGCGCTGAACTCTGAGCCGGTGAGCTGCAAAGCATGTCACTCTGCCAACCACCCACTGAAAAGTTAATGAACAAAATGATATTTCAGTTAACAGATACATGCGTGGTGGATATCAGTTACAACGCCATTGTAGTTTGCGGACAGCATATTTGGCAAAGGATACAAAGCATTTATTCGTCATGCAGCTATTTCCTGTTGATCCCAACTCAACCACAAAGGCAAAATGTAATGTTTGAATTTAAAGTTTTCAGTTATTAGCAACAGGGAAACACTCTTCTGTCACCCGTTTACTGTTAGCTTCAAGCTGCTTCCTATTTCTCACCAAGTTAACTTCCACCACATCATGCTATCGTATAAACCCTGCACAAATTCAGTTACTTTATCCCGTACATAGAATGTAACAAATGGATTTCTATGTTTTGCATAATATCAGTGTTTTCTGAAGAAAGGGTCCTATTTAAATACATTGGTGACAAAATTAATTCAAGCTGTTTTTGAGTCTGTTCGTGCGTGTTTTCAGACTTTTGTATCTCCTGCCCGATGGAAGAAGTTGCAAGAGTGAGTAAGCCGGGTGGGAGGGGTCTTTGA
Source organism: Scyliorhinus canicula (assembly GCF_902713615.1). Classification (NCBI taxonomy): domain Eukaryota; kingdom Metazoa; phylum Chordata; class Chondrichthyes; order Carcharhiniformes; family Scyliorhinidae; genus Scyliorhinus; species Scyliorhinus canicula. Next base: position 32,119,509 of record NC_052150.1, on the reverse strand, counting down.
TTATGCTGCCCACTTTCCCCAGGGATGTGTAGATGGAGTCAAATGATGGGAGGCCGGTTCGTATGATGGACTGGGCTGTGTTCACGACTCTCTGAAGTTTCTTGGGTTCTTGGGCCGAGCAGTTGCCATACCAGGCTGTGATGCAGCCAGATAGGATGCTTTCTATGGTGCATCTGTAAAAGTTGGCAAGAGTTAATGTGGACATGCCGAATTTCCTTAGTTTCCTCAGGAAGTATAAACGCTGTTGTGCTTTCTTGGTGGTAGTGTTGACGTGGGTGGACTAGGACAGATTGTTTGAGATGTGGACCCCATGGAATTTGAAATTGCTAACCATCTCCAACTTGGACCCGTTGATGCTGACAGGGGTGTATACAGAACTTTGCTTCCTGAAGCCAATGACCAGCTCTTTAGTTTTGCTGGCATTGAGAGATAGATTATGGTCGCCGCACTAGGTTCTCTATCTCCCTCCTGTATTTCGCAATCCGGTCCACTATGATCGTATCTTCAGCAAACTTGTAGATGGAGTTGGAACTAAATTTTGCAATGCAGTCATGTGTGTGTGTACAGGGAGTATAGTAGGGGGCTAAGTTTGCAGCCTTGTGGGGCCCTGGTATTGAGGAAGTGTTGTTTATTCTTACCGATTGTGGTCTGTGGGTCAGAAAGTCGAGGATCAAGTTGCAGAGTGTGGAGCCAAGTCCCAGGTTTTGGTGCTTTGATATGAACTTGGCTGGGATTATGTTGTTGAAGACGGAAGCGGAGCTTCTCTGACTTTTCGGCGCAAATCCGTGGGCGTTTCTCACGGCGCTGGTGCTAGCCCCTCACCGGTACCAGAATCAGTGAGGGGTTCGCGCCAATTTTCCTGTCGTGAAACTCCCGCGGATGCTCCGTTCATGCCGACATTTAGCCTCAGGAATGCAGAACACAGCCTCATGTAATTTTCTGAGCGGAGAGCCTCTATCGTCTCTTTTTTAAAACCAGCCCGCTCAATCAGCATTAGTGGGGACTACAAACTTACGATTAATCAAGGAGCCCAGATTTGCCGGATGGAAGACCTTTATGCGAAGTTGGCGGAGGGTCACACATACATGAAACTTGACTTAAGTCACACTTATCTAAAATTGGAACTGGACAAGGATTCCCGGAAGTTCGTGACCATTAATAAGCATAAACGAAGGACTTTTTCATAACACCGAGTTCCCTTTGGTATCTCTTCCGTCTGTGCAATATTTCAAATCACAATGAAAAATCTACTTCAATGCATCCCACGGTTGTGGTCTACCTAGATGAGGTTTAAGTGACAGGAACCTCAAATGAAGCGCACCTATCCAGCTTAGAAGTTCTAAGAAGATTCAGAGGCGCTTGTTGAATCGTTCAGGTTGAAGTGAGAGAAATGTACATTCTAGGCCAGCGGCGACATATACTTAGGATTCAAAGTGGACCCTAAAGGCCTGCATGCTCTTGAGGACAGGGTGAGGGCCATAAAGGAAGTCCCAGTGCCAAAGAATTTCACAGAGTTAAAATCATTTTTAGGGAGGCTAATGACTATGGTCCGTTCATCCCCAATTGCACAACAACGTTGGTGCCACTACACCTCCTTTTAAAGAAGCACAAGCACTGGCATTGGAAAGAACCACAGGAACAGGCCTTTCACTACGTTAAACATGCCCTACAATCGTCCAGCTTGTTGGTTCATCTAAGCAAACAAATCATCTTGACCTGCGATGCTTCAACTTATTGTAATGGTGTGGTCCTGTCCCATGGGATGGAGGATGGCTCAGAGAGGCCCATGGCCTTTGTCTCCCGAACTCTCACCGACATAGAATGGAAGTATGCACAGGCTGAAAAGGAAGGTTTTGCTGTAACTTACGGTATCCAGAAATTCCACCACATGTATGGCTGCCGTTCACGATGGTAACAGCCTACAAGCCACTGCTGGGACTCCTCCGTGAGGACAAACCAATTCCTCCGATCACTTCCGCCAGGGTATAACAGTGGGCTTTGTCGTTGGTGGCCTGTAACTATATTTACCAGCAGCTGCCAGGAACACAGATCTCAAATACAAATGCCGAGTCGGCTTCCGCTTCCCCAAAATCTGGCATCACCACGTGTCCTACAGGAGACTGCACTGGTGTTAAACTTTCTCGACATCCTGCCAGTCGCGAACGGCCACCTGAAGAACTAAACTCAACGCGATCCAGTCTTTTCAAAGGTGAAGCGAATGGCCTGAGCGGGCGGCACCATGACCAGTTATATCAGCTTAGGTCCCACCTCATCGGAAAAGATGAACTCAGTTGTGAGGTCGGAGTTTTACTCTGGGGTTCCAGGGTGGTGGTACCACCCCTAGCAAGAGAGCCGTTGCTGCAGGAGTTGCACAGGGCACGTCCTGGCCAAATAAAGATGAAAATGTTCGGCAGGAGCTACATAAGGGGTCTATCAGTGATCAGGATATTGAGCACCGAGTGCACTAATGTGATTCCTGTCAGACATAGCAAACCATGCCACCCATGGCCCACCTGCATCTATGTGGACCCCGACCATGGGAAAAATGCACGGGGTCCTGGGAGCAGGGTCCCAGGCAGTGTGCTCACGGGAGTCATAGAGTGAAGAGGTTGCATATTGATTTTGTAGGTGCTTTCCTGGGAAGAACGTTCTTGATACTAGTGACATCCACTCCAAGTTGTTGGGTGTTCAGGAGATTGGGACAACAACCTCAGTAGCCACCATGGACACTCTGCGACGTATCTTCATTATCCACGGCCTCTCTGAAGTATTGATGATCGTCAATGGCACCGCGTTTACCACGGAGGAATTTCAACACTTCATCAAAACAAACAGCATCCACCGCATTCGAACATCCCCATACCAGCTGGCCTTGAACAGACTAGTAGAGAGAGCAGTTCGGAAATGCAAGTCTGCAATGAGGAAACAACCTAACAGACCGTTATGCCTCAAGTTCGCCAACTTCCTTCTCTTGCATAATATCATCACGGAGTCATGCTGGCAGAGCTACCAATGGGCCATTGCTTCCGGATTCACATAGATCTCGTTTTCCCCAATTTGGAGGGGGGGTGGAGGTGCAATCGCCCTCCCAAAAGAAGCAGTATGACTGGGTAAGGAATCAGATGATTTAAAATTGGCGACCTGGTCTATGTAAGAAACTTTGCATCTGGCCCACTGTGGTTATGTAACAACATAAGAACTAGCAGTAGGAGTAAACAATTGAGCCTCTCAAGCCTGCTCCACCGTTCAATGTGATCATGGCTGATCTCATCTCCGCCTCAACTCCACTTTTCTGCCCGTTCTCCATTACATGGCAGAATTGTGACAAAGTCTGCCCTGGTCTGATACATGGTGGACTTTCAAGGCAGGCGAGTGCAGAAGCACGTAGACCATGTAAGGAACTGAGAAGCCACAATCCCAATGGCTGAACAGATGGAACCAGCAGGCATCACCTGTGTCCCCATGACAGAACCGGAACATATGGAACTGGCGAGTTCCGTAGAGGCCCCACTGACGACTCCAGAGGGACTCCAGTACTGATCGAGTCCTCAAGGCAACCTCTTGCTGTTTGCAACAACACTACCCCGCTGGGGGTCTGAGGTGGTCCACCAGGCCTAAGAGATCTCCTGAAAGATTAACCCTATGAAGGATCATTATGGACACGCTCTTTTATTGTCTCAAATTTTCCCTATACATAGTTGACTGTAAAGGACCCTTGTTGTATAGTTGTATATATGTTTCCTGAGGGACTTGATGGAAATGTGATTGCCTGGTTCCTTTAAGGGCTGATCCCCCTCGGTCCACATTTCCGGCTAGAGGCCAATGATACGTGAGCATGTGAAACCCGACCGTGGGGAAAACGCGTGGGGACGTGAGGGGCCGGCAGTGGGGCCTCTACGGAACTCCCCCGTTCCATCTGTTCCGGCTCTGTCGTGGGGGCACAGGTGATGCCTGCTGGTTCCACCTATTGAGCAGTTTGTGCGGACCTGGGAGTCGTAGAGTGAAGACCTGTTTCAGAGACCTCTGTGCCTGTGTATAGTTAACCTTTCTCTTGGTCTTAATAAACCCCTTTTAATTATACAAGAAGCTTTTGGAGTATTGCCTCAAGCCACCACATAACGCATGACACAAATTAGAATTTAAATATTAATATGATGGTGTTAAATTTAACTTGGTGTTAATAACTACTCGGGATACTCAAGACTCGGGCTTGTGATTTGTTCCAACTAATAATATGGCATATTTGATACAGATCGCACAATTTTGTGCGCGAAGTGTGGAAACTCTTGAGTTTGCTACTGAATGTTATGCAGCAACAAATTTAGTTCTACCATTAAACAAAAGAATTAAGCTGCCTCACCCAGCTCATTTGAACTAATTTCCTGATGCATGATTGTAGAGAGGGACTGATGGCAGTCACACAATTTGCCAGGCTGCCAGGAGGATGCCCACCAAGAGGAAAGAAAATGTGTGTCGGGTTTGGGGGGGGGGGGGGGGGGGGGGGGGGGGGGGGGGCATAAATAACAGACCTTACAAATAGGATTGTTCATCTTGACTTGCTGCATTACCTTTGAGCTGATCCGATTCCAGTTTGTTTTTAGTGCTCTGTAACAAAGACTTGTGGAACTTCAGCAAAAAGTCGTCCAGCAGTTTGATTTTACCATTCGTGTCACTTATCATCCCAGACTGTTTAGCCTCATCACTGGAACCACTGCTAGGATCTGCTGCTCCAGCTTGTCAGATTTGTTCTCATTTACACTGCTTGTGTGATCCTTTGACACAGTCTCCGGTGCATCTGGTGGCAGCAGTGGCCTGCCACACTCTGCCTGCGGCTGGGCTGGCAGGTCCTCCCGAGAGTGAGCATTTGGATTGCTGTCAGGTGGGAGCGTCGAGAGACGGCTGACTTCAGCTACACCTGTCACGCCAGGAGCATCTGCAAATAAGAAACACATCATCTGTTCATTTTCTGATGTCTCTATAAACACTCGCTTTCCTTGGTGCAAATACCCTGACAGCAGCATTACTCACATCTCCTGTCGAGAGTATCATCTGGGGGCCAGTCCCGTTGCTTTGAATACTTGATTGAACAGCTGAGCCTAAACCAAAGCTGACATAAAATCCAGCACGGGTGCCTGCAGGGGTCAGCTCAGCAGTTATGACAAAGCTTTGCTGGATGCTGTCAATGAAAGCCAAGTTGAAATGATCTCCTTTAAGGATGATCAAAGGCCACATGTATTTTATGCCTCAGGTGAAATTCTGCACCTTGCCTCTTTGGGCTCAGGTTGGCTCAGAGTTCCGGTATCTCATCAAAAATTCCCCAAACCTCAGTGATTACAGAAACAAAATCATGTTTAACATGCACAGCTTGGGGACCTGCCTCACTATGGTAGGGCCTCCAGATTTAAAGAATAATTCAATCCACTCCTCAGTAATAATGTAATAATGTTTGCATAGACTAGGGAAAGATCTCTTTAATTGGCGGCAACTTCTAGTTGGCTTCCTCTTGGCTGGTCAGATCACCCAATTAAAGCAGTGGAAAAATCAACAACATTAGCTGTGCTCCTTGTTGATCAGCCCTCAACATGTTCCCTGAACACAGGCACTAAACACCTGGGGACAAGAAAGATATCAGCAACCCGCACCAATCTATTTCTACCATTAATCTCCTTCGGTCGGAAATATAATGATGACCAGCTTGTCACATCTGATAATTGTCTCCTACATGTCTTTTAATTTTAGATGCATGTTTGGCTATTGCAGGAAAGTCGCACAGTCCCCACTGATCTGATATTTCCAGTAAAGAAAATCAGATGGGGTCTACAACAGGCAGCTTATCCAATTACGCTCATCTAGATAACTAGCCAAGGTATATAACAGGATTATAATATATATTACAGGCAGATACAATAAAGCTAGCCTTCCTCCATCCGAGATCCCTTGCTGAAGTTAAAAGTTACACCTATCACCTTTGCTTCTAAAATTAAATAGTAAAAAAGAACGGCCATAAATTTAAGGATGAATTTCAAGTGATCGCAGTAGAGACCAGCAACTTTTTTCCTGAAGTAGAAGAAATTACAAATCCAGTTATTTACTAAAAGAATGAAGCATTTGAATCAGAATTTCTTACAATACAAACAAAGGAAACATTAAATATTGGCAGGGATTTTCCAGCTCCACTGGTGGCCAATGGCAAGTTGTCTGTTTTGTGTTCTTTGTTTTTGTTCTTTCAGGATGGTGAAGATTGTAGTGTTAACAAAGAACAGCAGCAGTGTTTAATAAACAAAGCTAATTTAATACACTATACTGAATTAGATTCGAACAGATTAACAATTAGTTAAATGAAGATTACACTACACATCTACACTATTAACTATACTATTAGTTCAACTATCTCACAACTACTCTGTCTTTACTTCTCTTGCTCTCTCCTACTCTCTCCCGAACAAGCACAGCAGTGTGGCGATTAGGGGATTGTCACAGTGACTTCATTGCAGTGTTAATGTAAGCCTACTTACAATAATAAAGATTATATATTATAAGTCAAGGAGGCATGTGTATTTATATGGTTGCTCTATAGCTCCATCTAGTGACTAGAGTAGTAACATTACATTAACCCTTTATTAACCCTACAATATCCACATGTTGTGACAGTCTCCCCTGCCAAAAATAACACCATGGAATGGGATGCAGACGATACAAGCCTGGCCTGTCAAGCCTTTCCTCATAAGACAATTCGCCAATTCCAGGTAGGAGTCCAATAAATCTTCTCTGAACTGCTTCCAACACATTTGCATCCTTCCTTAAATAAGGAGACCAATGGTGTACACAGTGTTCCGGACGTGGTCTCACCAGTGCCCTGTAAAACTGAACCATAACCTCCCTAATTTTGTAATCAATTCCCCTCACTGTAAACAATAACATTCTATTTGCTTTGCTAATTATTCGCTGAAACAAAGAGATGGTTCCCACCTGAGCACAGAGTTGGGTCCTTGTTGGACTGAGCTGAATGTGAAGCTTGTGGATCTTCTTGAGGAGTGCATTTTCTTTCACTTTTACTTAGGAGCTTCAACAAAGTATCTTCAATATCTGCAATGTAATAGTTCAACTTTACTATGTTGTTACTGTTTATGGTTTAAACAATGAAATAGAAGCAGAAACTTTTCATCAAGCCACATCCTGATAAGACAAATATGATGTGAATCTTGGATGATTAAATTACTTTTGAATTTGGCAGTGTCGTGATTAAATGCTGCATCACGGCAATTTATTCTTTGACCTTGCCATTTACACTTGACTCACTACAGTCCTTTCCCCCCTTTCTCCTCACAATTCCACCCATTATTATCCTTCCTCCTTTAATTTTTTTTATCCTGTAATTCAATTTGCACTCTTCAATTTCTTCCTCTCCTCCTTCAGGTCCATGTGGCTTTCTTTCTCTTCACCATCACTCTTGCTCTTCCCTCATTTCTTTCTTCTCCTTTACCTTTTTCTCCCACCTTGCGTTTCATTTTCTTCTGTTGCTAACTCCCTTTCCAGTCCCTTTCTGAAAACGTGGCAGTTTAATATTCACCAGGACAGCATTGGTTTGGTCTGCACCCCTATCTATACCCTGGATTGCATTTCACCTCATCTGAAACATGCAATACTGGGGTTTCCTATGGTAGGTTCCAACTGAAGGAGGAAAGCTGCTGAAAGTAATATTAGCTATCAATTTGGTACTACTGACAGGAGAGATCGGTTCTGCACTTTGGCCAATTTCTGCCATTTCCGTATGCCCCGGAGTAACGAGGGTGGATTGCTCATCCTGAGATATGTTATCCCAGTTAGGTGAGTTTCAGTTCCAGAGACAAGGACTGACATATGGAAACTGTCTTATCTGGTAGTAATAGTGTGGGAATAGTACCTCGAGGTCAAGGAGCAGTGAGGGAGCAATGGGAACAAAAGGAAATAAACAAATACCTTGACCTAGATATATGACCTATTTTGGCATCAAGGAACCCTAACTAAACCGGAGTCAATGGGAATCAGGGGGGAAATTCTCCGCTGGTTGGAGTCATACCTGGCACAAAGGAAGATGGTTGTGTTGGTTGGAGATCAATCATCTCAGCTCCAGGACATCACTGCAGGAGTTCCTCAGGGTAGTGTCCGAGGCCCAACCATCTTCAGCTGCGTCATCAATGAACTCCTTCCATCATAAGGTCTGCAGTAGGTTTGTTTGCAGATGACTGCACAATGTTCTGCACCATTCCCTACTTCTCAGATAATGAAGCAGTCCATGTCCAAATGCAGCAAGACTTGGACAGTATCCAGGTTTGGGCTGACAAGTGGCAAGTTATACTCGCACCACACAAGTATCAGGCAATGACCATTGTTATGGGCCAGGGTTTAGAGAACCCCAAAGTGTATCATGGAGTTCACCTGACCCACAACTTTTAATAGATTGTGGTATGGGGAGCACACGGCCCACTCTACAGGTGTGGTACAGCAGAAATGGAAACGCATTTTTAAAAAGCAAAACAGTGTTCATTCTATGAACTAATGTGGCAGGGGGATGGGAAACGATGCAGGAAGTTGGAAGGTAGTAAAACAGGGACAGAAGCAAAAGGAAGTAAGGGGGAAAGTGTAAGGCAGAGAAGCCATAGTCAAAAATCAAAAAGGGCAACAGTACAAGGTACAGTGACTGAGGCGAGCTCAGTGAATAGGCCCAGTAATACTAAAAGGAATAAAACTGGAAGTAAAAACATTAATGGTAAGCGATGCGGCAGGTTGTTGCATGAAGATATGGGTTCAACGCCAAGGAAAATTAGGAGAAAAGCTAAGAGGAAATATAACTTAGGAGAGGTTACTGATCGAGATGTTAAGATTCAAAACAGAGGTAAAAAAACCAACATAAGTGTACTTTACCTGACTACTTGTAGTATTTGGAATAATGTAAATGAGTTGATGGTGCAAATCATCGTGAATGACTATGATTTAGTGGCCATTACTGAAACATGGTTAAAGGATGGTCACGGCTGGGAGTTAAATATCCAAGAGTATCAAACTATTCGGAAGGACAGAGTGGATGGTAAGGGAGGTGGTGTAGCTCTGTTATTTAAGGATGACATCCGGGCAATAGTAAGGGATGACATCGGTGCTATGGAGGATAAGGTTGAATCCATTTGGGTGGAAATCAGGAATAGTAAGGCAAAAAAGTCATTGATAGTAGTCTATAGGCCACCAAATAGTAATATTATGGTGAGGTAGGCAATAAACAAAGAAATAATTGATGCATGTAGAAATGGTACAGCAGTTATCATGGGGGATTTTAATCTACATGTCGATTGGTTTAACCAGGTCGGTCAAGGCAGCCTTGAGGAGGAGTTTATAAAATGTATCTGCGATAGTTTCCTAGAACAGTATGTAATGGAACCTATGAGGGAACAAGCAGTCCTAGATCTTGTCCTGTGTAATGAGACATGATTGATTCATGATCTCATAGTTAGGGATCCTCTCGGAAGGAGCGATCACAATGTGGTGGAATTTAAAATACAGATGGAGGGAAAGAAGGTAAAATCAAATACTAGTGTTTTGTGCTTAAACAAAGGAGATTACAATGGGATGAGAGAAGAACTAGTTAAGGTAGACTGGAAGCAAAGACTTTATGGTGGAACAGTTGAGGAACAGTGGAGAACCTTCCAAGCAATTTTTCACAGTGCTCAGCAAAGGTTTATACCAACAAAAAGGAAGGACGGTAGAAAGAGGGAAAATCAACCGTGGATATCTAAGGAAATAAGGGAGAGTATCAAATTGAAGGAAAAGCATACAAAGTGGCAAAGATTGGTGGGAGACTAGAGGACTTGGAAATCTTTAGGGGGCAACAGAAAGCTACTAAAAAAGCTATAAAGAAGAGTAAGGTAGATTATGAGAGTAAACTTGCTCAGAATATAAAAACAGATAGTAAAAGTTTCTACAAATATATAAAACAAAAAAGAGTGGCTCAGGTAAATATTGGTCCTTTAGAGGATGAGAAGGGAGTTTTAATAATGGGAGATGAGGAAATGGCTGAGGAACTGAACAGGTTTTTTGGGTCGGTCTTCACAGTGGAAGACACAAATAACATGCCAGTGACTGATAGAAATGAGGCTATGACAGGTGAGGACCTTGAGAGGATTGTTATCACTAAGGAGGTAGTGATGGGCAAGCTAATGGGGCTAAAGGTAGACAAGTCTCCTGGCCCTGATGGAATGCATCCCAGAGTGCTAAAAGAGATGGCTAGGGAAATTGCAAATGCACTAGTGATAATTTACAAAAATTCACTAGACTCTGGGGTGGTCCTGGTAGATTGGAAATTAGCAAACGTGACACCACTGTTTAAAAAAGGGGGTAGGCAGAGAGCGGGTAATTATAGGCCAGTGAGCTTAACTTCAGTAGTAGGGAAGATGCTGGAATCTATCATCAAGGACGAATTAGCGAGGCATCTGGATAGAAATTGTCCTATTGGGCAGATGCAGCATGGGTTCATAAAGGGCAGGTCGTGTCTAACTAATTTAGTGGAATTTTTTGAGGATGAGTGCAACTCCAACACTCAAGAAGCTCGACACCATCCAAGATAAAGCAACCCGCTTGATTGCTCCCCCTTCCACAAACAATCTAACCCTCCACCACCGACGAACAGTGGCAGCCGTGTGTACCAGCTACAAGATGCACTGCAGTAACTTGCCAGGGTTCCTTAAACAGCACCTTCCAAACTCACGACTGCTCCCATCTAGAATGACAAGAGCAGCAGATATCTGGGAACCCCACCACCTCCAGGTTCCCCTCCAGGTCGCTCGCCACTCTGTCTGGAAGTACATCACCGTTCCTTAACTGTCGCTGGGTCAAAATCCTGGAACTCCCTTCCTAACAGCACAGTGGGTGTACCGACACCACAAGAAGGCAACTCACCACCACCTTCTGAAGGGCAACAAAGAATGGACATTAAATGCTGGCCTAACCAGCGACGCCCCCATCCTGTAAACTAATTTTAAAAATATATATTTGTGATGATATTTAGCTATCTTTGAATACCAATAATGACAAAACTTACTGCTCATCTTATTTTGGGATAGAATGAACATTGTTTAGGATTTTGAATGCCAATGTGGGAAAACGAGGGTTCAGGTAAAGTGACATTATTCTCTCTCCCTGCACTTCATATCATAGAATTTACAGTGCAGGAGGCTACTTGGCCGATCAAGTCTGCACCGGCCTTTGGAAAGGGCACCCTACCTAAGCCCACACCTCCACCCTATCCCCGCAACCCACCTAACCTTTTTGGACACTAAGGGCAATTTAGCATGGCCAATCCACCTTAACTGCACATCTTTGGACTGTGGGAAGAAACCGGATCACCCGGAGGAAACCCATGCAGACACGGAAGAATGTATAGACTCCGCACAGGCAGTGACCCAAGCTGGAAATCGGACCTAGAACCCTGGAGCTGTGAAGCAGCTGTGCTAACCACTGTGCTACCGTGCCCCCCACTTAACCCACATTTATTCAGAGGTTACTGAAAAAGATTGTGGAGAAAGAAAAAAAGAAGCCACCTAATTGCACTTCCCATTTATTGATCAATCTGGTCTGTCATGGATTACTAATTCACATTTACAGAAGATGGGATGTGTTTACCCACCTTTTCTCTGTGCTGCAGTCAAATGCTTTAAGTTGAAGAGTGCAAGAAATTGCTTCTTTTCCTCAAAATCATCTGCCCTGTTCAGTTCTTCTGGACAGTGGATAACAGAACAAACCCGAGAGGGAGGAAGAGAAGAGTGTCGTTTCTTCTCTAAATAAAGTGGGGGTGGGCTGCGTTCTCTGAGCATCCTGCGCCGCTTTCTCATCTTCTGCCGTTTGACTTCTTCTTTCCTGCTCTGAGTGGTCAGGCCCACAGCTCCAAGGAACAATATTTTCTGTGATGGGATATTAAAAAGATAACAAAAAACATTTTAAATTAACCAATGTCCGTGTGAATACATAGAGCGAGGCCCATTCTTGCGCTTTAACCATGTAACAAGGGGGTAGGTGGCATGGTGCAATGGTATTCTCACTAGACTAATAATCCAGAGATGCAGGGCAACGCTCCAGTGTTCAAATCCCACCACGGCATATTCAATAAAAAGCCTGGAAATTAGAAATCATTGTTGTAAAAACTCATCTGGTTCCTCGAGGGAAAGGAAATCAGCCATCCTTACCTGGTCTGGCCTACATGTGATTCCAGAATCACAGCAATGTGGTTGACTCTTAAATGCCCTCTGAAAGCCATTCAGCTGAAGGGCAATTAGGGATGGGCAGCCAGTGACGCTACGTCCCATGAATAAACAAAAAAGAACAATTCAATCACTGCTGAAATATTCAACTCTGCGGAACTTATAGATTTTTCCTAAAGTGCTTTAGGATGTCTTCAGGTTGTGGAAAAGCTCTGGACAACTGCAAGTTTATCTCCTTTCTTTTATACGAATGGAGAATGGCCAGGAATTTCTAGTCCCACCCATAATTGCGGGTTGAGGGGTAAAGGTTGTGGGGGAAAAATAGACATTTTCCATTGGTGTAAAAACAGGTTGTGATCATCCGCTCCCACCCTCAATGGCGGCATGCTGTTCCCGCTACGCCATGTTGGACACTCCATTTGAAAACATTAGACTATCATGAATGCTCATTGTCAAGGCAGCTGAGTGGAATCACGCTCCTGCACTGGATCAAAAGGCCACACCTGAACCCAATTAGGCCGGTGTGATTCACTTACAAAAATGTTTATTAAAGAATTTTTCATATTGATCAAAACCGGAAACAATCAAACAGAAAAACACAAGAGAAGAGGAAAAAAAGGCAAAAATACACACAAAACATAATTAACGTAAACCCATGATTACCTCCTTAAAAAAGGAAATAAATGCCTGCCATCTGAGGTAGGACCTCTCCACCAACCCCCTGATGGTGAACTTGATCTTCTCCAAATGCAGAAATGGCATTAGTCAATGGCTCAGTCAAGCAAAGGTATTAGGCAGAGTAAGAGACCTGCACCCAAGCAAAATTCGCCTCCGGGCTATCAACGAGGCAAAGGCAAGGACATCCGGCTTCACCCCAGGCTGTATTGTCAGCGAATCCAACATCCCGAATAAGGCCACCAGCGGACATGGATCCAAATCTCTACAAGGAGTATTTACAAAATGGTGTGCCGACGTGATTCACAACCGCATATAAGTGATGTGCACCTGACAACCTGCACTTCACTTGTGGTTTTGAGCTTTGTTCACTGACCTTGCATCACCTGGTCGAGGGGGAGAGGAGGCACAGTGATGGGGAAAAAGAAACCATGGATGGGGGAACACAGAGAGGGGGAATGGAGGGGGAAAGGGATACAAAAGGAACAGAGAACGAAAAATGAGCTGGGCATCAACAGGGGAGGAACAGGTTGAGGAAACAAGTTGGCGCCGCAAGCAGCCACTTTGGATGGTCTCTAAACAAAGGGAAACCCCGGATTGCAGAGGCGCACCCACGTGGCGTATACACAGTTGGTGGCCATGTTGGGTGCCCCTTGGACAAAGGATAACCCCGGAGTGCAGGGGCCCAGTCTCATGGTGAGAATGGTGACCAAGGCCATTTTGGACGACCCCCTAACAAAGGGAAACCCTGTTTCGGGATGAGAGCTAGGGGTATGACCATATTGATTCATAAGAGGGCGAGGTTTACGGCGATACGGACCAATGGGGACGGTACATCATGGTCAGTGGTATCCCAGATGGACACCGGTAGTCCGGTTAATGTGTATGGCGGAAATCCCTGACATTGACATGCATCGATTGATCATGGGAGGGGGGGGGGCGACTTCAACTGTATACAGGACCCATTGACAGACCGATCGAATCCCAGATCAGGGAAAAGGATGGGCATGGCTAGGGAGCAGGCAACATTCATGGAGCAGATGGGGGCGGTGGACCCATGGCAGTTCCTGCACCCCAGTGAGAAGGAATTCTCGTTATTTTCGCCAGTCCAAAGGTATACTCGAGAGTAGACTTCTTTGCAGTGGGGAAAGCGGTGCTTCGAGGAAGAGTGAGAGCGGAACAGTTATCTCCGACCACACTCTACATTACATGGATCAGAGGTTGGAGACAGGCCGCCCACTTGGAGGTTGGACATGGACCTACTGGCTGATAAGATCTTCTGCCACAAAATATCACAAGCCATAGGCGAGTACATCACAAGTAACTGGAACGGGGAAGTCTCACCTCCCACGTTCTGGGAAGCACTGAAGGCTGTGATTGGGGGAGAGATTATAGTTTACAAGGCACAAAGAGATAGGGAAGAAAGGGTGGCCAGACAACAACTGAGGTCGACAGAAAATACTCCGAGGCCACGGCCGTAGAGCTTCTGGCGGAGAGGAAAAAGCTACAAATGGATTTTAAGCTGCTATCCAGCAGGAAAGCAGTGCACCAACTCCGCCAGACATGTGGGAGCTTCTAGGAACACGGGGAAAAGGCTGGCTGCCTACTGGCTCACCAGCTGAGAAAGCAGGCAGTCACGAGGGAGATAGCGCAGGTGAAGGATTGCAGAGGTAGACTGGTAATTGAGCAAAAAGAGATCAACCAAATGTTTGAGACATTTTGCTGAGGGCTGTACGCCTCCGAACCCCCTGGCAGGGACGCGGAGATGAAACGGTTCTTTGATGAACTGGGCATGCCAGTTGTGGGGGACGATAGTTGAGGGGAGCTGGAAGCACCAATAGGACTGGGAGAGATCATGGAGAGTTTCAGCTCCATGCAGGCGGAGAAGGCTCCGGAACCCAATAGGTTCCCGGCGGACTTCTCTCAGAAATTCGCACCAGCCTTGGCCCCGAACCTGCAGGACATGTTCACAGGCTCGCTAGCGAGGGGCACCCTGCCTCCTATGCTAACACAGGCCACGATATCAATGAGACCCAAAAAAGACAAGGACCCTACGGAATGTGGATAACATAGACACATCTCACTGCTAAATGTAGAGACTCCAGAACTGCATACCAGGGGTGGTCACAAGAGGACCAGACGGGCTTTGTCAAGGGTAGGCAGCTAACTGCGAACATCAGGCGGTGGCTGAGTGTAATAATGACCCCTTCTGGGGAGAGAACGCCAGAGGTGATCGTCTCCCTGGACGCAGAAAAGACCTTCCACAAGTTGAATGGAAATACCTCATCGAGGTGCTCGAGTGGACTGGGCTAGGGACAGGATTCACCTCACGGGTGAAACTCTTGTACAACGCCCCCAAGACCAACGTTCGGACCAACACCACCAGCTCTGAATACATCCAGCTACACAGAGGCACAAGACAGGGATGCCCACTGTCCTGACTCTTGTTCACCCTGGCAATTGAACTACTGGCGATCGTTCTGCGAAACTCGAAAAGCTGGAAGGGTATACAAAGAGGAGGCAGAGAGCACAGGGTGCTGCTCTATGGGGATGACCTGCTCCTCTACGTTTCGGACCCACAGAACGGTCTGAAAGCAATCATGCAACTTTTGGTGCCTTCTCGGGCTACAAACTCAACCTGGGCAAGAGCGAGGCATTGCCGGTGAACCCAAATGGGGGAGGGACAGAGCTGGAGGGACTACCATTCAAACTAGCTCAAAACAAATTCAGTTACCTGGGGATCCAGATAGCCCATGACTGGACACAGATCCACAAGTGGAATCTGACCAGTCTAACGGAAGAAATAAAAACAGATCTACAGAGGTGGGGATGCACTCCCCTGGCGGGGAGAGTGCAGACAATCAAAATGAACATACTACCGAGGTTCCTCTTCCTGTTGAGATCCATACCGATTTTCATCCCCAAGGCTTATTTCCACAAAGTAGACAAAATGATTTTGGTGTTTGTCTGGGGCAGTGAGAACCAGAGGATCCCTAAATCAACGCTGCAAAGGAGGAAAAACCTTTCTAGCTTTACCGAACCTACAGTACTACTACTGGGTGGCCACAGCCAAAGGATGAGAGGATGGATAGGTGAGCCAACCATGGAACGGGTGAGGCTGGAGGAGTTCTCCTGCAGGGGAATGATCCTCCAAGCACTTGTCACGGCAGCACACCCATCCCCATCAAAGCACACATCCAGCCCAGTGGTGGTACCCATATTGAAGGCGTGGAATCGAATGAGGCAACATTTTGGTCTAACCGAGATGCCCTCCATGGCCCCCATCTGCAGCAACCACAAATTTCCGCCGGCTACACTCAACATCACCTTTAAGAAATGGAGAAAGGAGGGGAGGTGTTGTGTTATGCTGCTTCTTGTAGCTGCTTCCTTGATATATGCTTTGACAAAGGAAGCTCCAGACTATGAAATGAGTTCAACGTGTTTATTGAACTATTAACACAGTTCTTAAATGAGTTCGACTCTCTGCTAATCTAACTGTAGTAACTCAGCCTACCTTTACCAGCCTGCTCTAAGCCACGTGCTGGGTGTGATGCTGCTGATCAACCCTGATGTACTCTCCAGATGTCTGTCTGTGGAAAGAGGCAGAGCATGTGTGCCCTGTCCTTTTATATGGGTTGTGAAGTGCCCCCTTGTTGTAATGCCACCTCTGGGTGTCCTGACTACCCATTGGTTGTGTCCTGTTGTAATGACCTATTGGCTGTATGTCTGTATGTCATGACATCTCTGGTGCTCCCACTAGTGGTTACTTAGTTGTAGTGTATTGACATTAACTCCTTGAGTATATACAGTGATGCATATCACCACAGGAGGGACGTTAGCGTCTAGGGACGTCTACATGGGGGACAGACTCACAACCATAGACAAACTGACAGAGGACTTGGACCTTCCGAAGGGACAGGAGCTGGAGCACCTCCAAATTAAACACTTTCTCCATAAGAAGACGGCAAGGTACCCCAGGGTCCCTAGAGACATTCTCCTAGAGGAGCTAATCAACATGGACAATAATGAGGGTGGGAACTGTGGGATAATATTCCAATGGCTACTAGACAGGGAAGACAACCTCTGACGAAACTAGATGGAAAAGGGAGGAAGAACTGGGGACAGAGGTGAGTTGGGGTCTCTGGAGCGAAGCACTGAGAAGGGCCAACTCCACCTCCTAATGCTCTAGACTAAGCCTTTTGCAGTTTAAAGTGGGGCACAGAGCCCACCTGACTAGAACCTGAATGAGTAGGTTCTTCTCAGAGGCGGAGGACAAATGTGAACGGTGCCAGGGAGGCTGGCCAACCATGCCCACATGTTCTGGGAATACCCCAGACTTGCTGGTTTCTGGACAGCCTTCTTCAAGGCAATGTCCAAGGTTGTGGCGGTGAGGGTGGAGCCGTGCTCCAAGCCCGCGACATGTCTTGTAGCTGTGGAAGTGGCTCGCCATTGGCTGCTGACAGCACAGTGGTTAGCACTGCTGCCTCACAGCGCCAGGGACCCGGGTTGGATTCCGACCTCGGGTAACTGTCTGTGTGGAGATTGCACCTTCTTCCCTGGTCTGCGCGAGTTTCCTCCGGGTGCTCCGGTTTCTTCCCACAGTCCAAAGATATGCAGGTTAGGTGGATTGGCCATGATAAATTGCTCCTTGGTGGGGTTACAAGGATAGGGTGGGGATTGGGCCTAGGTAGGGTGCTCTTTTGAAGGGTCGGTGTAGACTCGATGGCCGAATGGCCTCCTTCTGCACTGTAGGGATTCTACGAACAGGTTTTCCCGTTGTTTACATCCTTCACCTCCGAGGAATCTGTGCCGGGAGGTTGCCATTGGCGGGTCTGGAAGGTCCCACCAGCAGCATGGCTGAAAAACTTTGGCCTATTCATGTTACAAAACTTGTATTTGGTGACGATAACAATTACAACTGACAACATTAAAATTCTAAGGGCGCGATTCAATGGAAAAAGTTGAGTCCGGTTTCGGGTGCATTTCGCGGCCTGTTTCTTGGTGCCGCGCTATTCACAGCACTATGCCATTTATTTTGGCCTCGCCGACGAACCCCCTGTTGAGGCCACATTTTAGTCTTTTCCTGCAGTGCCGAGCTCAGCATGATAGTGCAGGAAGACTATTCGTTTTTAAAAGCAACCCTGATCTTTCGACTCCCCTCAGCCTCCGCACCGCGGCCTCCAAACACCCCACTTCAGCCAACTTATCTCTTCCGGGACCTTGAGCACCCTCCCTCCCTCACCCCACCTCTTATGAGAAACCTGGCACCCGGGCACGGGAAACCTGGCACTCAGGCACTTTGGCTGCATTGCCGAGTGGCTAATGGTGTTCATTGCCAAAATTCAGATATGGGTTACATAATATAGATACAGAAACATAAAACATACAGTGCAGAAGGAGGCCATTCGGCCCATCGAGTCTGCACCGACCCACTTAAGCCCTCACTTCCACCCTATCCCCGTAACCCAATAACCCCATCTAACCTTTTTGGCCACTAAGGGCAATTTAGCATAGCCAATCCACCTCACCTGCACGTCTTTAGACTGTGGGAGGAAACTGGAGCACCCGGAGGAAACCCACGCCAGGCACGGGGAGAGCGTGCAGACTCCGCACAGACAGTGACCCAGCAGGGAATCGAACCTGGGACCCTGGCGCTGTGAAGCCACAGTGCTAGCCACTTGTGCTACCGTGCTGCCCTGGTTAAGGCACAGGTCGCTAGGCAAGAAGGCATGATTTTCAGGAAAGACAAAGTGATGTGGGGGCATCTGGGGAGGGGGTGGTTTCTGATAAAGGAAATAAGAAACAATGGAGGGGTGTCAAAATGTGGAGGGACACATGAAAAAGCGCGGACCCATCCTGCATCGGCACAAACAGAAAGGTCACTTCATGACCTTTAGAGTATTTTCCAGACCACTTCCTGTCTGATCAAGTAAGAAGTCTTACAACATCAGGTTAAAGTCCAACAGGTTTATTTGGAACCAGGACCTGATGGAGAAGGTACGCTATGAAAGCTAGTGATTCGAAACAAACCTGTTGGACTTTAACCTGGTGTTGTAAGACTTCTTCCTGTGCCCACCCCAGTCCAACGCTGGCATCTCTACATCATGTCTGATCAAGATAATTTAGGCAATTCGAGAACTGTGAAAGGATTTATTCCAGCCTACAGACATGATAAAAATAGTGAAATAAAAAAAAAAAAGTGCCACCAAAATAAAATGAGATGAGAAGCTCATTTTCCTTTGATAGATGCAGGGTCATCATTTCCTACAATTTTGTTTTAGTAATGATTACAGGATGAGTTAGTGTCCAATAAATGACTTTTAAAAATCAGTTAAAGATCAGCGTTTTCAATGCTTATGGGTACTATTAACATAGTTTGTTTTAAGAGATTACATTTTTGTCAGTTCAAATGCTTGACAGGAAAATACTAAAATCCAATAGAACAATTAGTGTCAGATTCTGAAGAAACATCCTCAAATAATTGCAGTAAGCCACCGTTACACAGGGAACAGGTTCATTTGGTAAGTGAGGTTTCTGTGCACCTACCCTAGGAGTGTCATCCAACTTGAGAGGAGGTTGTTCTGCCACTCTGCGTATCTTGTTCCTTATCTCTGGAGAGTTATGCTCAGAATGCTGTCCTAGGGATTGGAAATCAATGCAGAGAAATAAGTGCTTCATTAGAAGTATGCGCACAATCAAAAAACCCATAGATTTCAGTCATACACGCTCAACCTCGATCACAATACTTCTGTATCATATCATGAACAGCATTAGATTAATAACAAGCGGGTCTTTTTCAGTTTATTCACTACAGTTGTTACATCATTCTGACGCAGCCTAAACAGTTCATTTATGTCTGTCACACTCATGAGTCAGATAGCTCACTTGGTTTATTTTGCTTCACCTGCCGACTTTTGGGCAGACATCCTTGCACACAATGATCCCAACATCCCTGGAGTTTGGAGCAGAGATCCAGCATAAAACAAGCAGGAGAGGATGAGCGGAGGTGGAAAAGTATGTTCGACCCAGAAGTGCCTCCCTGAGATTTCCCGCTGGGGACAGGGGTGGAAAATGGGAGATAGTTCCAATCCACTTCCCCGATTAATGGAAGTCAGGGAGGAGGTAGTGGCACTGGGATTGGCAAGTTTTTACTTACCTGCTGGGTTGGAAGGTTGTAGGTCACACTCAAGTTGTGGCTTCGAAGCCTGTTCCAAGATTTGAATAAATAATCTAGGCTAACACTTCAGTGCAACACTGAGCGGGTGCTGCACTGTTGAGGTTCTATCCTTCAGGGGTTGGTTTAGCTCACCAGGCTAAATCGCTGGCTTATAAAACAGACCAAGCAGGCCAGCAGCACGGTTCGATTCCCGTACCAGCCTCCCCGGACAGGCGCCGGAATGTGGCGACTAGGGGCTTTTCACAGTAGCTTCATTGAAGCCTACTCGTGACAATAAGCGATTTTCATTTCATTTCATTTCATTTCAGGTCAGATGTTAAACTGAGGCTCTGTCTGCTTTATTCAGATGCATGTAAGGAATCTCATGGCGTTATTGAAGTATGGTAACGGTATTCTCACTCAACACCAAACTGTCCATTTACCTCAGTGCTGTTTTTGGGACACAGCAGTGAAAATTGTTACGCGCGAAAGCAATTAATTCACTGTTTTCCACTTCAGGGCATCCTGAGGACATGCAAGGTGCTGTATAAAAGCAAGATATTCTTTATCATTCTTCCTGTTTAAGTTAAAGAGAGGGAGATGCTGTAATGTGCCTTTAATGGAGCATATCTAAAAATACTGTCTATCACTATGAGACAGGATGTGATGAATAATCCTATGTACTCTGTAGCGAGAACAGAGTAGCACTCCGACAGATCAGAGGCATTCTACATAGCCTTCGAGTTAATATAGTATGTTTGTATTCGATGGGTAGTGGTTATGTCACTGCACTAGTGATTCAGAGGCCCAGATTAACACTTGGACACAATTAATAAAATCTGGAATTGAAAGCTAATCAATTGTTGTAGAAAACACATTGGTCCACTAATGTTCTTTAGGGAAGACAATCTGAAGGATTGTCAGAGCCTGGATATGTGTTCCTGTCACAGATATTTCTACTAGTCCTAGAAAAGTCACAGGATGACCATGAAATTTCCAACAATCATTCGGAAGACAGCAGACCTTCCCTCTGAGTTCATCCTGTTCAGGCAATGCATCCAAGCTGTGTTTTCTGCACCTGGATATTTCTGAACCAGATAATCAAGCCATGCATGTTCAGGTTGCGATGGGCAATATGGGCCGCCACAGATTGAAACACTTAAGGTTTGTCAGAAGATGACATCAAATCAAAAATCTGAATAAAATATGGTCAGCATTCAAAGATTAATTAATGTTGAAGCTCAATATCAGAATATACCAAGTCTTTTAGGCAACAACCGAAGGAGACCATAGACCAATTTGTAAGTAGATACAAAGGTCTGGGTTGTGAATGTTACTTTATAGAAGCGGAGCCGGCTGACAGTATCATCAGTGTAGTTGTGATGGTTTCTGCCCCCATAAAGCCTCCCAAAAAGACCTCTTGGACCAACCCAAAGGCTACAGTATGGAAGCCCTACTTCAAAGCGAACACAAGTATGAAGCCAGACTACTGGGAGAACAGGGTCTATATGCTCTGTGTAATTTGTTCATCATTGGCACGATAGACAATGCCGAAAAGCCCAGCAAGCAATGCAGGTAGCGTGGTCGCATACATGCATCCAGAAATTGCCCAGATTTCCAAGATGTGTGCAAAATGTGTGGCATGTTTTAGCACAGTGGGCTAAACAGCTGGCTTGTAATGCAGAACAAGACCAGCAGTGCGGATTCAATTCCCATACTAGCGTCCCCGAACAGGAGCCGGAATGTAGCGACTAGGGGCTTTTCACAGTAACTTCATTGAAGCATACGTCTGACAGTAAGCGATTATTATTATTATTATTACTATGTAGAAAGCAATGGCCAGAACAGGTGGTTCGACATAATGAGATGCCACAACCAGAGGCCAGACAGGTACAGCATTCCAAACACCGTAAAAAAGCAAGATCCACAAAATTATGTGGATAAAATTATTATCCAGATTATACAGTCAGATGATAAGGGTGACCAGCACATCCATACATGAAGTGAGCAGGCACTCCAACAAATAACGTACCGGCACATTACATGGTGGTACCATTGGAGGTCTTTCCCACCATTCAGGTTATATGTGGCACAGTCTGGAGCTAATACATATACCTGTTCCGAACTTACAAACTTCACCATGCTGCGGAATAACAAGGGCGAACAATCCTTCCCGGTCTTCACTTGTTCCAACTCTAAGCCTTTGACACTCCCAGGGCTACAAGATGCACTAACAAACAGGGGAAGATGAGCGATGCCCAAAACAGGCATACAGGTAATTCATCCCCCAAATTAAACATTAGATTAAAAGATCAAGTGCAACACCCAACCAATGACACATGGAATCCAGTGTAAACATCAGCATATGCCGAGAGCTAAGTTCGCATCAAGTACACGTGGCAGAATAGGTCACAAATCAGACCAATACCACAATCAGAAACACCTAATAACCCTAATGCTAGTAGAACACAGTTTAAGACACAACCCAAGCACGGCGTCCCAAATCGGCAACCAAATTGTGACAACATAAGACAATCTCAAACCAAGTTCACTAAACCATCAGTACACTTCAGAGACTGATAAATTCATTGTTTGGTTTAATAATATAATCAAACACAACATAATTTTCTTTTGACGGAACATAAATAGTTTTTGATTCTTTTAATTTAGAAAAAAAGGGGATGTTGTTATGTACCTTTAAGGGAGCGCATCTAAAACTGCTGTCTATCACTATCCACCGCGAGACAGGATGTGATGTTTAATCCCATGTACTCTGTAGACAGAAAAGAACAGCAGTCCTACAGATCAGTTGTACTCTACGTATCCTCCCAGTTCCTATTGTATGTATAATCTTATCTTGAAATAAAGAACTGACATTATTATTGTACCAATCCTTGTATGATTAGTATGTTTGCACTAGTCAAAGGAATGCAATAGGGCACTTCATTTTTAAAAATTTTGTGCTATCTTTCTGTTCTACAAATATTTTGCACTAAAATGATCATGCCCTGGTAAATGGCACAGAGATTAATGTTATTAAAGACGGCTTGGCCAAGCCCTCTATTCTATCAAATTAGAAGGAATGCAAGACATTAATAGTCCTTTACAAGAACAAACCCGTAGAACCCGTACAGACTGAATTAGTGAGGTGGTGGAGTGTGCTTAAAATTGGGACAAGTTTACAGTCAGATAAATGCCATACCATTCTTCCTGGCTTCCTTCAGTTTCTTTTCTGCCAGATCTAACTTGCTGACAATAGGTTGCTGGAGCAGAAGCCCCTGATTGTACACATTGTTGGCTGTGGCATGATTTCTAGAAAGCATAGATGCATTGGACAGTAGGGAGTTTGTTCTGCTTTTCAAACTCAGATCTGTTGCCCCAGAGGTGGTAGACAGATCCAGGCATTCTTTCTGCATCTCTTCAAGGCGACTATTTGCAGTTTGGTGTTTGAAGTCACTGTCAAACTCTTTTATGGATTGATGACTAGAAATCTGGTCCTTCAAATGTGGAATATTGTCAGCTTTTAAAGTTGGAATTCCAGATTTAATCACACTCACATCTTTCTTAGTGCAAGATTTAGTAAGTTCCTTGTTAAAGTGCTCTCCAGTGATTTTGTTGAAAGCATATTTCTTCACACTATTGTTCTGAAGTCTTTCTGGGTTCTTCAGTGCATCATGATTGGTTCTAGAGTAGTTAGTGCTATAGTTAAGTGCTTGGGCCGTTTGAAGTGCATGAGGAGATAGGAAGGGTCTTGACAGAGGGGAAGTCTCCCTCAAAGGACGCTGTGGTGAGATGAGAGGAGGAGGAGCTCTTAAACGTAGTGGCCGATCCTGGTTTTCGTCTTCAGGCATAGCTCTGTAAGAAAAATGTATGTTTTAAGAAGCACATGCCATTACAAACAGCTTTATTAGTATTGCTTACATGAAAAATATACTTAGAAACAGTGGGCAAAATTCTCCAGCTCATGCCGCTGGTAGCAGAGTTCCCAGTGAGGCGGAGGATCCAGCGGTTTATAAACATCAAGCTTTGATTGACAGGTCCTGGACTACTTCAAACAGAATTGCCTCCCTTCAGTCGTGAGCGATTTTGAAGTAGTCAGCTGGAAATTGACAGCACTTAACTCTGTTTGAAGTGGTCCAGGACCTGTCAATCAAAACCTGATGTTTCTAAACATTGCAGTTAGGGCACTTCAGAGTTACTGAACCGTGAAGGAAGGTGAATGGAGAAATGCAGATTGCAGGGTGTATGTGAAAGCTGTCAATCATAGTGTCATAAAATTAATATCAAAGAGAAATAAATAAATAAATGGCTTGCAGATCAAAGATCTGAGGGGGTTAAACATAGCTGACTGTTTTTCCCTTTCCAGGAATTGACAGGTGCCGCTTCCTCTGCCTGAGCCAGAGCGTGTATTGCCCAGGTAAATTTAGAGCACCAATTTGTTTACAGCATATGTCTGGACTGCTCTCTAGCTTCCTGACAGGAGTCTTGGTTCTGGGGGCTTCCTAAAGGGGTCTCTTTTCTGGAGTTTCTGTGGGGGGTCCCTTTATTTAAGGGTTCTCTGCAGGTGGGTCTCTTTATTTAGTGGGGTCTCTATGGGTCCCACAGGGTGGAATTTTCCATTCTGAGCCCACGTAACATGGTGGGGACGGCTATGGAAACTGGGAGCATTTCCTGCCATGGAGGCCAATGTAGTTTTGTACCAATTTGTACGATGCTGGTCTAATTAATTTGCAATCGGGGGTTTTCTGACATATCGCATGGCAGGGTGGGCTGGATGATCCGTGTCCTGCTGTCATATCCAGGCACCATATTTAAACGGCGCAAAGACATCAACGTCTTCACTGTTGAAGGAGGAGGTGGTTTTCTGATCCCAGAGTGCCCCAGCTCCCAGATTCAGTGACGAGATGCAGTTCAGTCCGGGTCTTACATTTTGGTGGTCACCGTAAAGGCACATATCTGTAGGAAACAGGGACAAGCTCATCGGAAGCTCACTTGGAAGACTGCTGGGGAGAAGCACCTGAAACGCCTAAGTTGGATGGCAAGCCTCATGGATTGGCTCTGTGTGGGATGCTGGGGAAGCTGTGAGAGGCGGGGAAACATCAGGCAGAGGTGTTGGAGGCTCGCAACAGAGTGGCCTGTGAGGCGGAAGAGTCCATCTGCCTGCTGGCTGATGAAGTGGTGCAGACATGTGTAGGCACCGAGGTCTCCATAGGAAAGATGGTGGAGACCATGGAGGACCTGGTCCGCCATTCCTGTAGCTATGGCTCTGTTTTTGTGGTGGCTACGTGACAGGGGATGGGGCACCTCAACCTGCCTCCACTGGCCCGTTCCCCCCAAGGATCTGACAGGGGGCTTCGAGCACCCAGAATGAGGAGGAACGGCTGTTGGACACCGCTGGAATCTCCACTCAATATTCTCTGATGGTGTTTGGACCATTAGAATCCCTCTTGCCTTTGACCCCTTCAGCTTTGTCCACTGTGACTGCAGAGCGAGCAGCTGCCTCACAGCAGAACATCCAAAATAAGCCGGGGGCCTCCAAGCCTCCGCTCTCCAGAGGATGGCCGCCAAGGACATCCAAGGCAACAGGGAAAACTGGTCAGCAGTTTGTCTCCATCCCTGTTCCAGATGTGCGAGGAGCACCGCGAAGAGGTAATAGGAAATGCAAGATTAATTATTTTGATTTCACATGTGGTTATGCAGGTGAACTATGATTGTTAATGTTATAGCACTTGTGTAAATAGTGTACACTTGCACTTTTAATGAGGTCAGATGTAGTTTATTTTTGATTGTAGTCCTTCAGCCTCTGCGCACCTCTTCTGAGGGACACCCCACGCTGGGTCTATGTTCCCAGAATCACGGATGTGCAGGGAGAAAAAGTATTTGCAGGGCCATTGTGAGCCATGTGCGAGGAATCTCCCGCGCACTCTGAGCTCATCAGGCTCATCTGTCCCGATGCCCTCACACTGTCAGTACTACATGGGCAGCACGGTAGCACAAGTGGCTAGCACTGTGGCTTCACAACGCCAGAGTCCCAGGTTCAATTCCCCGCTGGGTCACTGTCTGTGCGGTGTCTGCACGTTTTCTCCATGTCTGCGTGGGTTTCCTCCAGGTGCTCCCGTTTCCTCCCACAGTCCAAAGAAGTGCAGGCTAGGTGGATTGGCCATGCTAAATTGCCCTTAGTGTCCAAAAGGTTTAGGAGGGGTTATTGGGTTATGGGGACAGTGGAAGTGAGGGCTTAAGTGGGTTGGTGCTGACTCGAAGGGCCGAATGGCCTTTTCTGCACTGTATGTCCTATGTTCCATGTACATGCTGGGGTTCCTGTTCAGTTGTCCAGTTGAACTGACCTGCCTTCCTGCCCCACCCCTGATCACCCAGCCCCCATGCAGCATCTCGAGATCTCCACCACGTGGCTCTGGATAGTTGTGGGCAGTCATGATTGGTTTAACGTTCGATAAGCAGCCTAATACCTTTATTCCTTCTCCCATGACCCACACAATTCCACCCCCCCCCCTCCCCCCCATCTAAGATGCAACATTTAACGTTCCCACATTTACCTTTCAACTCTCCCCTCTCGCTCTGCATCCCATGCAGGTGAATGTCGACGTCCCCATCCTTCCTCAAGGACTCACCCCCCGTCACAGTAGATCTGCTCCACCCAACCTCATTCTGCTGGCCCGCAGAATCAGCTTCTCCTTCCAAATCCCCTCCAACAACCCTCAGTGCTCCTTCACTCATCATCTGCAAACCCTTACCCCCTCCTCACGTTTTTACGTTTTGCTACAATTTATAACGCAATTAACCAAGTTGAGTTACAAACATGAGATTTGATTTTCCAGATAATTTAGTTTCATTAAGTAGCTTATTTACTGCAGGTTACAATTTTCAGCTTGGCAAATCTATGATTCTAGGAGGGAAGACAAAGGGGTTTGGGGTAGAGGAAGAGAGACAGAGTGGGAGGCGAGGATGTGGGAAACTGGGGAACGGGGGATGGGGACAGTGGGAGAGAAAGGAACTGGGTCTGAAGTCTGTGGTGTGGAAGCAAGTGGTTGTCAGGGGGGGAAATGAGGACTAGCATTTTCTGCAGAATCGAGATCAGTCTCAATGTTATGGTCTGTGGGAACATGTGCAAGAGGAGCAGTCTGTAAAGGGCTGACGAAGCCTGGAAACCTTACTCTTATGCAGACAGTTAGAGCTGATGAAGCCTTTAGTCATTGAAACATATAAAGATTTTAAGCGACCTGAGAAAATATGAAAGATAGTTTCCTTTCGCTGCAGAGTCTCATGAGGTTACAATCCTCCAGAACAAGGAATCAGCCACTTAGGACAGAGATGAGAAATGTCTTCACTTAAAGAGTTGCAAACCTTTAGAACTCACTGCCCAAGAAACTCAGTAATTTAATATATTGAAGTCAGAGATCGATAGATTTTTGGGTACTAAGGGAATCAAGGAATATAGAATAGAGCTATGCCATACCATCCTGGCTAGCAATTGACCAAAATTTCCTTTACTGCAGAGTCAGAGGATTCAGTCTCTAACATTACTTGTACAGCAAATAAGTGTTTATCAGACTTTGTCTTCTTTCTTTATTTTTCAGCATGCAAAGTTTGAGAGGAAAGATGAAGAAACAAATGGTGCTTTCGTCATTCAGCAAGCTGACAGGTTTGCAGTGACTAAAGTCTCGAGATCCTCCAACAAGATATAATAATGGGGTAGAGCACACCCTCATTTTTATCTTGTGCTACCACCAGACCAAGCTCCAAACCATCACCACCGACTTGGAAAAAGATCTGATAAAACTTGCCCCACCATCTGAAACCAGGGGCCTGGTGGCACTCACCGCAGCAGATGCAGTGGTCAAGCCAAAAGTCTGACTTTCTGCGGGACTGGAAGATCTCAAAGGGGACGGGGTTGGAAATTCCCAACCCAGGTGTGGTATTGTAGAGACTCCTTCCCTCCCACTTCCTCTTTCTCAGGTTATCGAAACAATAAGACACATGCCGTGGATGAGATAAAGGACTGGACGCGAGGGTCTAAGGGCAGGAATGGGAAACGGAATAATTTGCATTTATCTAATGCATCAAGAAATTGCAGTGCTGGGCAACATTAGTTTTGGATTTATGGGGCAGCACGGTGGCCTAGTGGTTAGCACAACCACCTCACGGCGCTGAGGTCCCAGGTTCGATCCCGGCTCTGGGTCACTGTCCGTGTGGAGTTTGCACATTCTCCCCGTGTCTGCGTGGGTTTTCGCCCCCACAACCCAAAAATGTGCAGAGTAGGTGGATTGGCCACGCTATATTGCCCCTTAATTAGAAAAAATAATTGGCTAATCTAAATTAAAAAAAAAAGTTTTGGATTTATGTACAAAGTAAAAGCTACATTTATTGGATTAAATGCAGATACTACTTGCTTAGGAAGAGCCTGAGCTCTTTGTTTCTGGAATAACAGCATCTGTTGACATATTACTCACCTGCTTCTGTCTCGTTCCTGCTCTGGAAACTGATGTCCTTGTTCCTTATGGAGCTGATGGAGGTGGTGCAGATGGAGGTCGACTCCATGTCCTGGCTGTTCCTCCCTCGCTTGTTGCTGATGGCTGTGACGCAGTGCACATTTTCCCTCCAAGGATGAGGAATACGAAGAAAGGTTTGCGGGGACCCCAAGTAAAGAGGAGGAAGCAGGTAGGGCAATAGGTTCCAGAGGCAATGTTCGAGCCTTTCCATTTCCCAGAGAGGACGGTTTGGATTTCTCTGCAAAAGAAATACAGATCAGAAAGTCCGTTTCCTGATTGTCAGAAATATGCACAAAAAGAATCTCTTGAATGTGATGAAACTTTGGGCCATAGATTATTGGATTGTTAAACACAATTTTTCTATACTTTTATGGGATGTGGGTATTACTAGAAAGGTCAGCATTTATTACAAAAGCCTCCAAGATGGTGGTGAGCTACCTTCTTGAACCTCTGCAGTCCACGTAGTATAGGCATACCCACAGTGCTGTTAAGAAGGGAGTTCTAGGATTTTGACCCGGTGACAGTGAAGGAACGGGCGAGATGGTTCCAAGTCAGGATGGTGTGTGGCTGTGAGGGGAACTTGCAGGTGGTGGTGAACTTATTGCCCATGTTCTATCATAAGAGGTTGGCAAGTTGCTGTAGCGCATCTAGTAGAGGCTACACAATACTGCCACTGTGTGCCAGTGGTGGAGGGAGTGAAAAAACGCCCTAATATGCCTGCCTCCGATAATGGAAGATAATCGTTTAACTCATTTGGTTGACACAATTTTACCTGCTACATTAATGCATGCCTCTCAAGGCAAAAGAAAATCATGTGATTTCTATACGAGGCAACCCATCAATGCATGGCGGGGAAGTTAAAAATCTACTCCACTGTACCTGACCTCAATGGTTATTTTAGATGGACAAATAGAGTGGTTAGTGCTTTCCTGGTGAGAAAATTGGGAAATTGTGCTAACATTCATTATCATGCCATAGATTTTCATGTTTAACTTAGCTGGCAGAAGTTTCCGTGATACCACTTACAGCATTAAGAAGATTGTGAGTTGCGCTAATTCTATTTTTTAGGACTGGCAGCTCGAAGATATACCCTTCTGAATTTAAAGGGTTAGTGGCTTCATATCGTGCATTCGTAAGCCTGCTTTTTGTTCGGATACCAGGTAGGGCAGTAGAGACGTATACAATTGTTTTCGCAGACAATTGATGTGCTCATGCATTTATTTTTACAGGAGCTTAATTTATTGGGTGGAATTTTACACCCTGTTGCCGTGCGGGCAGGATTATAAAATGCAGTGAGCCAGTCAAAGATCCATTGACTTTGGTGGAATCAGAATATCCTGCAGGCAAAGGGGTGGGTGGGCCAAGTATTCCACTCAGGGCTGGATGAGAGGAGTAAGGGGGTGGCGATCCTGGTGGGGAAGAAGGTGTCGTTTGAGGCGTTAAATGTGGTGGCTGACAGTGGCGGGAGGTACGTGATGGTGAGTGGCAAGCTGCAGGGGGAGCGGGTAGTGTTGGTGAATGTTTATGCCCCAAATTGGGACGATGCGGGGTTCAAGCGGCGTATGCTGGGCCGCATTCCGGACCTGGAGGCGGGGAGCCTGATCATGGGGGGAGACTTGAACACAGTACTGGATCCCCCATTGGATCGATCCAAGTCCCGGACGGGCAGGAGGTCGGCGGCGGCTAAGGTGTTGAGGGGATTTATGGACCAGATGGGGGGGGGTGGATCCCTGGAGGTTTGCGAGGCCAAGGGCCAGGGAGTACTCGTTTTTCTCTCATGTACATAAGGCCTACTCAAAGATTGATTTTTTTGTCCTGAGCAGGGGGCTGGTGTCGAGGGTGGAGGAAGTGGAATACTCCGCCATTGCCTTTTCGGATCATGCCCCGCACTGGATGGACCTCGGGCTGGGGGAAGAGAGGGACCAACGTCCGCTCTGGCGCATGGAGGTGGGGCTGATGGCAGATGAGGAGGTGGCCGGGAGGGTCCGGGGGTGTATTGAGAGATACCTCGAGGCCAATGATAACGGGGAGGTTCGGGTGGGGACGGTCTGGGAGGCATTGAAGGCTGTGATGAGGGGAGAATTGATCTCCATCCGAACCCATAGGGAGAGGGGGGAGCAGAGGGAAAGATAAAGACTGATAGGGGAGATGGTGCAGGTGGATAGGAGATATGCGGAGGCCCCAGGGGAGGGATTGCTGGGGGAGAGGCGTAGCCTTCAGGCCATATTTGACCTACTGACGACCAGAAAGGCGGAAGCCCAGTGGAGGAAAGCACAGGGGGCGGTGTATGAACACGGGGAGAAGGCGAGCAGGATGCTGGCGCACCAGCTCCGGAAGCGAAACGCGGCCAGGGAGATTGGGGGAGTGACGGATAGAGCTGGGAAGGTGGTGCGGAGGGGGGTAGAGGTCAATGGGGTCTTCAGGGACTTCTATGGGGAACTGTACCGGTCTGAACCCCCGGTGGAGGAGGGTGGAATGGGGCGCTTCCTGGACAAGTTGCGATTCCCGAGGGTGGAAGAGGAGCGGGTGGAGGGACTAGGGGCGCCAATCGAGTTGGAGGAGGTGGTCAAAGGGATAGGGAGCATGCAGTCGGGGAAGGCGCCGGGGCCGGACGGGTTTCCGCCTGAATTCTATAAAAAGTATTTGGACCTGTTGGGCCCCCTGTTGGTCCGGACCTTTAACGAGGCAAGGGAGAGGGGGGGGGGGGGGGGGGGGGGGGCAACTATGTCACGGGCGCTGATTTCCTTGATCCTGAAGCGGGACAAGGACCCTCTGCAGTGTGGATCATATAGGCCGATTTCGTTGCTGAACGACGACGCTAAGCTGCTGGCAAAGATCCTGGCCACTAGAATAGAGGATTGTGTGCCGGGGGTCATACATGAGGACCAGACGGGGTTTGTGAAGGGAAGGCAGCACAAACGTGCGAAGACTCCTCAATGTCATTATGATGCCGGCGGTGGAAGGGGAGGCGGAGATAGTGGTGGCGTTGGACGTGGAGAAGGCCTTCGATCGGGTCGAGTGGGAGTACTTGTGGGAGGTGTTGGAGAGGTTTGGGTTTGGGGAGGGGTTTATCCGGTGGGTGAGGTTGCTCTACGAGGCCCCGATGGCAAGTGTAGCCACGAATAGGATGAGGTCGGAGTACTTTCGGCTGCATCGGGGGACGAGACAGGGGTGCCCCCTGTCCCCCTTGCTCTTCGCGTTGGCGATTGAACCCCTGGCCATGGCACTGAGGGAGTCAGGGAACTGGAGGGGCCTGGTGCGGGGTGGGGAGGAGCATCGAGTTTCGGTGTACGCGGACGACCTGTTGCTGTAAATGGCGGACCCGGTGGGGGGGATGCCGGAGGTGATGAGGATTCTTGGGGAATTCGGGGGTTTCGCGGGGTATAAGCTGAACCTGGGCAAGAGTGAGGTGTTTGTGGTGCATCCGGGGGATCAAGAGGAGGGGATTGGTAGGCTCCCATTGAAGCAGGCAGGGAAGAGTTTTAGGTACCTAGGGGTCCAGGTAGCGGGGAGCTGGGGGGCCCTGCACAAGCTCAACCTCACAAGGTTGGTGGAGCAGATGGAGGAGGAGTTTAAGAGATGGGATATGTTACCGCTGTCACTGGCGGGGAGGGTGCAGTCCGTCAAGATGACGGTGCTCCCGAGGTTTTTATTCTTGTTCCAGTGCCTCCCCATCCTTATCCCGAAGGCCTTTTTCAGGAGGGTCAACAGCAGTATCACGGGATTTGTGTGGGCGCATGGGACTCCGAGGGTTTGAAGAGTGTTCCTGGAGCGAGGCAGGGATGGGGGGGGGGGGGGGGGGGGGGCTGGCATTGCCCAATCTCTGTGGGTACTACTGGGCGGCCAACGCAGCGATGGTGCGTAAGTGGGTAATGGACGAGGAGGGGGCAGCGTGGAAGAGGATGGAGGCGGCGTCTTGTGTGGACACGAGCCTGGAAGCGCTAGTAACGGCGCAGTTGCGCTCCCTCCAACGAGGTATACCACGAGCACGGTGGTGGCGGCTACTCTCAAAATTTGGGGGCAATGGAGACGGCACAGGGGAGAAATGGGGGGCTCGATGGAGGCCCCGATATGGGGGAACCATCGGTTTGTCCCAGGGAGGATTGATGGCGGATTTCTGGGCTGGCACAGGGCAGGGGTTAGGAGGTTGAGGGACCTGTTTGTGGAGGGGAGGTTTGCGAGCTTGGAGGAGTTGGAGGGGAAGTTTGGGCTCCCCCCGGGGAACATGTTTAGGTACATCCAGGTGAGGGCGTTTGCCAGGCAGCAGGTGGAGGGGTTCCCCTTGCTGCCCCCATGAGGGGTGCGGGATAGGGTGCTCTCGGGGGTGTGGGTCGGAGGAGGCAGGATCTCGGACATATACCGGGTAATGCAGGAGGTAGACGAGGCCTCGGTGGAGGAACTGAAGGGGAAGTGGGAAGAGGAGCTGGGGGAGGAGATTGAGGAGGGGACGTGGGCGGATGCCCTGGAGAGAGTGAATTCCTCCGCTTCCTGTGCGAGGCTTAGCCTCGTACAGTTCAAGGTGCTGCATAGGGCCCACATGACTGGGACGAGGATGAGTAGGTTTTTCGGGGGCGAGGACAGGTGTGCTAGGTGCTCGGGGAGCCCAGCGAACCACGCCCATATGTTTTGGGCGTGCCCAGCGTTAGGGGAGCTTTGGAAGGGGGTAGCAAAGACGGTGTCGAGGGTGGTGGGGTCCAGGGTCGAGCCAGGCTGGGGACTCGCAATTTTTGGGGTTGCAGTAGAGCCGGGAGTGCAGGAGGCGATAGAGGCCGGGGTCCTGGCCTTTGCGTCCCTAGAAGCCCGGCGGAGGATCTTGCTCCAATGGAAGGATGCGAGGCCCCCAAGCGTGGAGGCCTGGATCTCAGATATGGCGGGGTTCATTAAATTGGAGAGGGTGAAATTTGCCCTGAGGGGATCAGTACAACGGTTTTTCAGGCGGTGGCAGCCGTTTCTGGACTTCCTGGCGGAACGGTAGGGAAATAGGCCGACAGCAGCAGGGTAAGGATTGGGGGGAGGGAGAACTGTGCACATGGGTTTGTGGAGGGTGCTATCTCTCTCTTGTTTGGTTTTTTTTTATTTGTTCTTTATCTTTGTTGTTGTTCTTTCTTTTTGTTTGAAGTTGCTCTTGAAACTGGGGGGGTGTATTGTTCATGGGGTGTTACCGCGGTTGTATGTTAATAGAGCTAAGATGTTTATATTTTGTATTTTGTAAAAATTTCAATAAAAATTATTTAAAAAAAAAAAGAATATCCCGCAGGCAGGAGGGAATGTACAAATCCCACCCGTTGTTTTGTCTGTATTTAATGGAAAACAAGATTTACCATCTCCTGAAGATGGTAGCACTTTAGTCAGCCAGAAGTAAATCAGTGTCAAACAATTTGGAGGCAATACCTGGTTGAGTAGATGGAATAATACGCCATGGGTTTGCATGTTCATCATTACTTTGAACGGGCTGGAACTGTTCCATTGCAGAGAAGAAGTTCCTCCATCCCTCCAAACGCCGCTTTCCTGTATTATTGATTGGAATTGCATTCTTCTCCACCCTGTATTCAATCTCAAGCTCTTTCTCCTGCTTCATTTCTTTCCTTCGTTTAACTTCTTTCTCCCATTCCATTTCTTGCTGTTTTTCTCTCTTTCTGTCCTGTTCTGTTAACACTTCTGGCTCCCTTTCCTGAGGAGTCCGCCGTTCCCAATCCTTTTCCTTGTGTTCATGCTCCTTTTCTCGCTGTCTCACCTCGTCATCCATTTGCAATCTGTGAAGTCACAAAGCAACGCCCTTTTTACAGCTATCTTGTACTTTTTCTGCTCCCCCTTTTAAAGTTCCTCTTAACATATCCCATTCGTGAATTGAGAAAGATGGTGGATGACATGTTCCTAGATCAATATCATTGAAACTGGAAGTTAGAGGAAGCTGAGAATTTACAACTTATCTTTGTGCTTCTGTCCTTCCCAATTTCAATTTGTTAGGATTTTCTGAATTGACAAAGTTTCTCATGCCTCAAGGCTTTTAATAAGGCTCAGACTGGTGGAGTAGACTCTATTCCACTCTGATGGGCTGAAAATTAGTTTTCCATTCAAAGTTAGAGCCCAACGATAAGTGGGAGAAGGTCTGCCTGAGGAAAAGTAGGCAGTTGTACTCCTCAAGGATGTTTTCCAGGATCTTGTTGTTCACAATATTTATGAACCTTAATCGGGAATTTAAAATTATATCTGCTGTGTTAACAGGTAATGAGCAGAAAGAAGATTGATTATTTTGCTGTAGATGGACTGAACGACAGTGTTTGGGAAACAAATGAGGTTTTAAATTTGTATTGGTAGACATTAGAAATCAAGTATAGCTTTAAGTGGGTCTAATTTAATGTTTCTGAGCCTGGAAGGGCAAGACCTATAGTTAGATTCATGCTGGACTAAGGTGTTTGTATACATGTGTGGGAGTTGGTTTCAATTCTAACTGTGATATGTCCTCATAGAGAGTTACGCATGAATAATAAATCGAACTAGCAGGGGTTGCTCAGCAATTGGAGACTTTTGTAAGGATAAAAAAGATTTTAAGTTTTAGTTTTAGCTAAATTGTGGGCAGCTGGAGACAGGACATTCGGAGTGAACAGCTCTCAACTCGGCCAGGAGAAGCTGGACAAGACAAGGGAGTTGCAAGGATGCAAGATACCGAAGGAACAAGATACAATCCAGATAGCCAGGGAATTGGGCAGAAAAAAGTTTTAAGACACCTGAGGTTGTTAAAAAATAAATTTAGAGTACTCAATTTATTTTCCAATTAAGGGGCAATTTAGCATGTTTTTGGGAATGGATTTTGGAAACTCTCATGTGATAATCATCTGGGGGATTCTGAGGAGACATCCTCAAACGTTCACTTGGGGTTCAGATTAAAACCCGAGTAGAATTGTTAAACAAAGAGGGGAGTAAAGGACTATTGTATCATAATACAATTTTTTCATGTTTAATAAATGTTGTTTTCTTGTTAAATGCAGGTATAACTCAGGAGGAGCGGTCAAACAAAGAGCACATATTAGGCCCAACTGAGATGGGATTATGGCTCGGATCCCCAAAGGATTGGCCATTAAACATGCTAACAGGATGCAACTAAATGCCCCTTCCATTGAGGATGCAACCCCATGCCTGGGCCTCTTTCATATATTTTCTGTATTTTTTTTGGTAAAGCATGGAGTACCCAGATGTGCTCCTAGTCCACTTGCGACATGCAAATGTGGGACCATCCCTTGGCTTGAGAACATTGGCGGGGGTCAAGGGTGGATGTCCAGGTCAGGTGTGACTCGGCATTTATGCTGAGGTAGGATACCTCGTGGAATTTTGGTGTTGCTTTCCTGCAATTTGACCCCAGGTTAATGATCTGGCTTTGGTTAATTTTTTCAGAGGTGCAAGTCTATTTCTCCTATTGGCTCAGAAGAAACAATTAAACTACATTTTAAAAAGCATGTAATCATTGTTATTACAAAAGGTGTAAATGCTTTGCTCAATACTGACCTTCCTGCTGTAAGCACTGATAAGTGATCTGGGTGTACACCTGCGAGTGAAGGGTGAGCTAAGCTCAGTGGCTGTCTCATAGCAGTGAGGGAGAGGTGCATACTGGTCGGTTGGAGAGGTGGAAGGGTACCCGGCTGCGGAATGTGCAGGAATGGTGATTGAAGTGAAAGGACATAAGGGTCATCGATTCTGTAAATTAAACACACACAGATTACTCAACTTGCTCCCAACAACTACAAGCGCCCATTCTGAACAGCTATTTTTCATTAACACACTCCATTACTCGCAAGCTATTTTGAGGGGATCATTATGGATATCAGTCCCACCAAAAAGTATGATGAAAACTACAGAATATTTCTAAATCAAACTGAATTCGTAGGTGGCATTTCATGTTAATATCATACTTCCTGGATTACATGATAATGCTAATGTTAAATTGCAACCACACACAAGAATGGAATAATTGGAGGTTGATTTTAACTTTTTATTCAATTTGTTTCGTACACCAGACCAAGATACTCACCTATATGTTGGATGTTGATATGGAAGATGGGTGAGGAAGGTAGGATGGTAGTAAGCTGCAGGTGCAGTAGCTGTCGGGGAATCCAATCCTAGCGAAGGCAGAGAAGACAAGGACCGAACTTCATCTCGTCCGTGATACGGACGGAAGCCTGCAAGGAAATCATCTGATCTACTGCTGGAAGATACCAAGTGTGGAACGGGTCTCTGTAAACTGAAAATTGAAAAGCTGTCAGGAAATATATTCTACTGAAGCTGAGAATTCAGGTACAGTTACTAAACCAAGGATGCGGTCCATCTAGAAGGGTAGCAGACACATGGGAACACCACCACCTGGAAGTTTCCTTCCAAGCCACTCACCATCCTGACTTGGAAATATACTGCTGTTCTTTCACTGTCATTGGGTCAAAATCATGGCACTGCCTCCCTAATAGCACTGAGGGTATACCTACACCACATGGACTGCAGCAGTTCAAGGTGGCAGCTCACCACCACCTTCTCAAGGGCAACAAATGCTAGCCTAGCCAGCAATGCCCACATCTCAAGAGAGAAATAAAAAAATACTAAAGAGACAATGGGCGGAATTCTCCACTCCCTGCCGCTAAGATTGGGAATCTCAATCAAACAGAGAATCCTGTATTGGCCCAAAAATGGGATTGGTGCTGGACAGCAGACCTATCCCCGGTCCCACCCCGCCGGCCACAGCGGGCGTCGGCGGGAACATGCAAACAGTTCATATGCATTCATTTGAATGCGATTAATGGACAGGATGCCCAAATCTCCACCCCCCCCAGCGGGAATGCCACCGAGCCGGCTTTGGTGCATGTATTGACGAGTGAGGTCCTGGCACGCTGCTGCTGCCAGGCTGCAGAGGGAGGGTTACACAAAGGTCTTGGAGGTTGGTTGGGCTCAGGCTGTAGGTGAGTGGTTGACCCTAGATTTCATCCTCAGGATGGGGGTCCCGAGTCTGGACTGCTGCTTCCAGCCCTGGGCAACCTGAAGATCACTCTTGGCATGGCGATTTCAGGCAGCCCTCTGATCAAAATCATCATCCTTGCCTGACCTGTTTAAACTCTGAAGTGGCCTCCTCACTCTGATCTGCTCCACCTGACTGCTGATGAGCAGATCAGGCAGTTCATCGAAGATGCAAGCCAGGAAAGACTCCCACACTTCCTCACATCTTCTCTCTCAGCCCTATGCATTTAAAATTGCTGCTTTTTGAAGTGTTTGAGCTTCGTAGAATGCCCACAACACTTGAAAAGCCTTAAAACCCCCCGAGATCCTTTGAAATGCTTGGCATTCATTCAATTTCGCAGTGCTGTACATTTAACTAGCCTTTGATTGACAGTTTAATGGTTTAAACACAGCATGTTTATTCATCTTTCCTCTCATGCTTGAATGCATGTGAAATACCATTTTTTTAAATAATCTTTTATTGTCACAAGCAGGCTTACATTAACACTGCAATGGAGTTACTGTGAAAAGCCCCGAGTTGCCACATTCCGGCGCCTGTTCGGGTACACAGAGGGAGAATTCAGAATGTCCAAAGTACCTAACAGCATGTCTTTCTGCCTCCATTGATCCTAACGGCAATGTTTTTAAACAACCTTCTTCTGATTAACAGCTGCTGGCCACTTCAACAATGCTAAGTTCTTTCTGTGGTTAGAAAAGTCAGGCGTGCATGGGGTGTGTGGGAGGGGGAGGAAGAGTGGTGGCCATTATTCCGTGGTGGGGGGGGGGGAGAATGTCCCTCCTTGATGAGGGACATTGTCAGCGGGGGGTGGAGGTCAAGATTTGCATTGTGAGGTGGAGGGGGGACTGTCTCTGCAAGGATCAGGGCTCTCATTCAAAATGGAAGCCCCATACCAGCAAGGGCAGGGAAGCCAACATGTTTGACGCTAAGCATATTTTTGAGAATAGCACCTCAGTGGCACTCCTAGCGCCAGCAGAACATATCCTGATTCTCCAAAAAGCGGTAGCATTTAGTTTCTGAAACAGAATCCTGCCCAATATTATTCGAATCAACATTTTCCACAATGTTATAGAATCAGACGGTTTCTCTTTTGAAAGATTAATGTGCTTTTACTGTTGGTTACACACATATCCTATAGTAAGAATTCGTTATGGATAGAGCACTTAGCTACCCCATGTGGGTATCATTCACTGCAATGGGACAGGATTAACTATTTGAGAGTGCAAGATTGTCGGGGATGAGTGCTCAGAATATGACAGAATTGAATAGCAAGTTTGAGAGGGTCGTGGTCACTCGTGAAACTAGCATCTTAAATTTAACAATTATGTAGATATCTCTTTAATCTTCTTAATCTTAATCTTGAGGAACAAGTTGGATAAAGTAAATTGAGATATAAGATTAAAAGATATGGTGGTGGGCAAGAAAAGGCAAATATTCAAATAAATAATTAATAACTTCCAATTAAAGTAGATTCACTTGAGGAATTAAAACAGCACTGGAAAAGTTGTACAGCCCTGATTAACAAGACAAGTTAAGGGGAGCATTAGATTAAAAGAAGAGGCTTATGATGGTGCAATAATAATTAATAAACTTTAGGATTGGTAGAGTTTTAAAAATCAACAAGGGGTGACCAATAAGTTGATAGGAAGGGAGAAAAACAGTCTGAGTAAACTAAGACGCAGTATAAAACAAGACAATTGTAAATCCTTTTTCAAGTATACAAATAGGAAAAGATTAGCAAAAGTAAAAGAAGCTGAGGCTAGAGAAATTTTTTTTTTTTTTTAAATTTAGATTACCCAATTATTTTTTCCAATTAAGGGGCAATTTAGCATGGCCAATCCACCTACTCTGCACATTTTTGGGTTGTGGGGGCGAAATCCACACAGACACGGGGAGAATGTGCAAACTCCACACGGACAGTGACCCAGAGCCGGGATCGAACCTGGGACCTCAGCGCCGTGAGGCAGTTGTGCTAACCACTAGGCCACCGTGCTGCCCCCAGGCTAGAGAAATTTTAATGGAAAATAAGAAAATGGCAGAGGATTTAATCAAATACTTTGTGTCTGCCTTCACAGTAGATAACACACTGATCATAATGGAAATGGTGTGTGAAACCAAGGGTCTAATTAGAGTGAGGAGGTATTGATAACGAAAAAGTGCTGGAGAAACTATGGAATTAAAAGCTAAAAAAAAGGCCCTGGAACTGAAGGCCTAAAGTCTAGGGATTTAATAAAGGAAACTGCAAAGTTGGTGAATGCATTAGTTTTGATCTTCCAGAATTTCCAAGATTCTCAAATGGTTTCTGTGGATTGGAAGATAATTACCATAACCCTACTATTCAAGAAAGGAGAGAGAGGAGACACAAATCGGCAGGCCAGATAGCCCAACACCAGGAGTAGGGAAAATGCTAGAATTTATTAATAGGTATGTGGCACCAGGAAACTTGAAAAATTACATTTGATTGGATAAAGTCAACAGGATTTAATGAAATTATGCTCGACTAATCTACTAGCATTTTGGAGGGTGGAACTAACAATTTAGATTATGGGGAGCCAGTGAGTGAAATATATTTGGATTTTCTGACAATATTCCGTCAGATGTCACACAAGAGGTTGTTACGTTAGCGATTATGGCACATGGAATCGGGGTGCAATATAGGAGCATGGATCAAGAATTGGTTAAGGGCTAAGGGAGAGGGTAGAGCTGCCGAGGGGTAGTGAGTTCAGGTATCTACAGGTTAGGGACTTTGCACGAAAGGTCTGGAAGGGGTTCCCTAGACTGCTGGGATACACCCTGCTGGAACGACTGCTGCTTCCGGATGTGGAAGGGGAGGGAACAATTGGGGATATATATAAGTGGCTAGGGGAACAGGGAGGCGAGCGAGTGGTGAAGATCAAGGAGAAATGGGAAGCGGAGTTGGGACTGGAGATCAATTGGGGAGTATGGAGTGAGGCACTGCGAAGGGTAAACAGGACATCCTCTTGTGCAAGGATGAACCTGATACAGTTTAAGGTGGTGCACAGGGTGCATATGACTCGGGCGAGAATGAGTGGGTTCTTTCAGGGAGTAGCAGATGGGTGTGAGAGATGTGGGTGGGGGCCAACGAATCATGCGCACATGTTTTGGGGTTATGAAAAATTGGGAAGATTCTGAGCGGGAGTGTTTGGGGTCTTAGCCAGGATAGTGGAGGAGGAGGTGGACCCGGACCCTTTGGTGGTGATATTTGGGGTTTTAGAGAAGCCGGAACTCATGGAGAGGAGGAAGGCCGATGTCTTGGCCTTCGCCTCTCTGATTGCACGGTGATGAATTTTGCTGGAGTGGCGGTCGGCATCACCACTGGGGATAGCAGTATGGCTGGGTGACCTGTACGACTTCCTGCAGTTAGAGAAGATAAAGTATGAGTTAAGGGGCTCAGCAGGGGAGTTTGAGAAAAGGTGGGGGATGCTTGTGACCGTGTTTGAGGAGCTGTTCATCGCAGGGGAGGGTGAAAAAGGAGGGAAATTGTACAAACTGTAGAGTTGATTGTTGGGAAGAATGTTTCCCGGGATGTTTATTTGCTGTAACCTACTTTGATACAGGTTTGAATAAAATGCGTTTATAAAAAAAGAATTGGTAAGGGACAGAAAACAGAGCGTATGAAGAAACTGGGGCAAAATTCTCCGACCCCCCGCAGGGTCGGAGAATCGCCCGGGGCCGGAGAAAATCCAGCCCCCGCCATGGCTGGAATTCTCCGCCACCCGGGAATTGATGGGGGCAGGAATCGCGCCGCGCAGATCGGCGGGCCCCCCGCGCCGATCGGCGAGCCCCCTGTGGCGTTTCTCCGGCCCGCGATGGGCCGAAGTCCCGCCGCTGAGAGGCCAATCCCGCCGCTGTGCTTTCAACCACCTCTGGTGGCGGCAGGATTGGCAGCGCAAGGGGGCCCCCGGCGTCCTTGGGGGGGTCGCAGGGCGATCGGACCCCGGGGGGGTGCCCCCACAGTGGCCAGGCCCGCGATCGGGGCCCACCGTGCTGTGGGGGCACTCTCCACCATGGCGGAGGCGGAAGAGACCCCCCCCCTACCGCGCATGCGCCGGTGGTAACATCAGCTGACGCACCGGTGCATGCGCGAACCTGCGAAGGCCTTTCGGCCAGCCCTGACGCCGGGTGGCAGGATTCAAAGGCCGTTGGCGCCGGTTTTGGCACCAGTTGGCGTGGCGCCAACCACTCCGGCGGGGGCCTAGCCCCCAAAGGTGCGGAGAATTCCGCACTTTTGCGGAGGCCTGGAGGACGGTTCGCGGCTAAGAGGGTTCCTAGCCTGGGGGGGAAGGGAGGGGGGGAAAGGGGAATAGCGGGTTGCTGCTGGTCGGGTCAGGAAGGAGCTGGTGGGGGCTGGGGGGTCAGAGGTGAGGTGTTGTCGCTGTGGGAACTGGGTCGGGCAGGGGGTGCTGGCCTGGGGCGGGCAGTCAACGGGCTATGGCTAGTCGACGGGGGAGGGGGGCGGGACGCCCTCTGATTCGGTTGGTCACCTGGAATGCGAGAGGATTGAATGGGCCGGTGAAGCGGTCGAGGGTACTTGCTCATCTGAAGGGGCTAAAGGCAGATGTGGCAATGCTTCAGGAGACCCACCTGAAGGTGGCGGACCAGGTCCGTCTGAGGAAGGGATGGGTGGGGCAGGTTTTCCACTCTGGGTTGGATGTGAAGAACCGGGGAGTGGCGATTCTGGTGGGGAAAAATGTGTTGTTTGAGGCATCGGAGGTGGTGGCGGATAAGGGGGGTAGGTATGTTATGGTTAGGGGCAGGCTACAAGGAGAGAAGGTGGTACTTGCTAGTGTGTATGCCCCAAATTGGGACGATGCGGGCTTTATGAGGCTAATGTTGGGACGGGTCCCGGATCTGGAGGCGGGAGGTCTGATCATGGGGGGGGGGGGGAACTTCAATACGGTGTTGGATCCTTCACTGGATCGGTCCAGCTCTAGGACGGGTAGGAGGCCGGCGGCGGCCAAGGTACTGAGAGGGTTTATGGACCAGATGGGTGGGGTGGATCCATGGAGGTTTGTGAGGCCGAGGGCACGCGAGTACTCTTTCTTCTCCCACGTACATAGGGTCTACTCTCGGATAGACTTCTTCGTGGTGAGTAGGGGACTGATTCCGTGAGTGGAGGAGGCCGAGTATTCGGCCATTGCAATCTCCGACCACGCTCCGCATTGGATAGAGTTGGAGATGGGGGAGGTGCGGGACCAGCGCCCATTGTGGCGGTTGGATGTGGGGTTGTTGGCGGAGGAGGAGGTGTGTAGGAGGGTCCGGGCAAGTATTGAGGGGTA
The DNA here is from genome assembly GCF_902713615.1 of Scyliorhinus canicula. NCBI lineage: Eukaryota > Metazoa > Chordata > Chondrichthyes > Carcharhiniformes > Scyliorhinidae > Scyliorhinus > Scyliorhinus canicula. Next base: position 32,076,652 of record NC_052150.1, on the reverse strand, counting down.
CCTCGAGGTGAATGATACGGGGGAGGTTCAGGTGGGGGTGGTCTGGGAAGCCCTGAAGGCAGTGATTCGTGGGGAGCTGATATCCATCCGGGCACACAGGGAGAGGAGCGAGAGGAGTGAGAGGGATAGACTGGTGGGAAAGATGCTGGAGGTAGACAGGAGGTACGCGGAGGCACCAGAGGCGGGATTGTTGGGGGAGAGGCGCAGCCTGCAGGCTAAATTTGATTTGCTGACCACTAGAAAGGCGGAGGCACAGTGGAGGAAGGCACAAGGGGCAGTGTACGAACATGGTGAAAAGGCAAGTAGGATGCTGGCTCATCAGCTCCGCAAGCGGGATGCGGCTAAGGAAATTGCTGGAGTGAGAGACAAGAGTGGGAATGTGGTGCGGAAGGGGGTAGAGGTGAATGAGGTCTTCAAGGACTTTTACGGGGAACTGTACCGGTCGGAGCCAGCGGGGGGGAGGAGGGGAATGGAGAGGTTCCTCGGCGGGCTTTCTTTCCCGAAGGTGCAGGGGGAGCAGGTGGAGGGGTTGGGTGCGCCGATTGAGCTGGAGGAGCTAGTTCAGAGGATCGGGCAGATGCAGTCAGGGAAGGCACCGGGGCCGGCTGGGTTCCTGGTGGAATTTTATAGAAATTTTGTGGACCTAGTGGGCCCCTTGCTGGTGCGGACACTCAATGAAGCGTGGGAAGGGGGGACTTTGCCCCCGACGATGTCGCGGGCGCTGATCTCGTTAATTTTAAAGAGGGACAAGGACCCCCAGCAGTGTGGTTCATACAGGCCCATATCTCTTCTCAACGTAGATGCCAAGGTGCTGGCAAAAATCCTGGCCACCAGGATAGAGGACTGTGTGCCAGGGGTTGTGCATGAGGACCAGACAGGTTTTGTGAAGGGAAGGCAGCTGAACACGAATGTGCGGAGATTGTTGAATGTCATCATGATGCCGGCGATTGAGGGGGAGGCAGAGATAGTGGTGGCGCTGGATGCGGAGAAGGCCTTCGATAGAGTGGAGTGGGGGTACTTATGGGAGGTGTTGGGGAGGTTTGGATTTGGTGAAGGGTTCATTAGATGGGTAAGGCTGCTATATGAGGCCCCGATGGCGTGCGTGGCCACGAATGGGAGGAGGTCGGAGTACTTTCGGCTTTACCGAGGGACCAGGCAGGGTTGCCCCCTGTCCCCCTTGTTGTTTGCACTGGCAATCGAGCCGCTGGCAATGGCGTTGAGGGATTCAGAGAGGTGGAGAGGTTTGGTGCGAGGTGCGAAGGAACATAGGGTGTCGTTGTATGCCGATGACCTGTTACTGTATGTGGCGGACCCGGTTGGAGGGATGCCGGGGGTAATGGAGCTGCTAGCTGAGTTTGGGACCTTTTCAGGTTATAAACTAAATTTAGGCAAGAGTGAGGTGTTTGTGGTGCACCCTGGAGACCAGGAGGAAGGAATTGGTAGGCTCCCGCTTAGGCGGACAGGGGAGAGCTTTAGGTACCTGGGGGTGCAGGTGGCCAGGGGCTGGGGGTCTCTTCACAAACATAATTTCACCAGACTTGTAGATCAGATGGAGGAGGAGTTCAAGAGGTGGGACATGCTGCCATTGTCGTTGGCGGGGAGGGTACAGTCCGTCAAAATGACAGTGCTTCCGAGGTTCTTGTTCCTCTTTCAGTGCCTGCCCATCTTTATCCCCAGGGCCTTCTTTAGGAGAGTGACTAGCAGTATTTTGAGCTTCGTGTGGGCACATGGGACTCCGAGAGTGAAGAGGGTGTTCCTGGAGCGAGGGAGGGATAGAGGTGGGCTGGCGCTGCCCAACCTTCTGGGGTACTATTTGGCGGCCAATGTGTCAATGGTGCGTAAATGGGTGATGGAGGGGGGAGGGGCGGCGTGGAAAAGAATGGAGATGGCGTCATGTAGCGGTACGAGCCTGGGTGCCATGGTAACGGCGCCGTTGCCGCTCTCCCCTAAGAGGTTTACCACGAGCCCAGTGGTGGCGGCGACCCTAAGAATCTGGGGACAGTGGAGACGGCATCGGGGGGAAACAGGGGGCTCGATGGATGCTCCATTGGGTGGCAATCATTGGTTCATCCCAGGGAACAGGGATGGGGGATTTAGGGGGTGGCAGAGGGTGGGCATCAGTAAATTGAGGGACCTGTTTATTGGCGGGAGGTTTGCGGGCCTGGGGGAACTGGAAGATAAATTTGGCCTTCCCCAAGGGAACATGTTCAGATACTTGCAGGTAAAGGCATTTGCTAGGCGACAGGTAGAGGGATTCTCTTTGCTGCCCTCGCGGGGGACGATGGACAGAGTGCTTTCGGGGGTGTGGGTCGGAGAGGGGAAGGTGTCTGACATCTATAAGGTAATGCAGGAGGTGGAGGAGTCGTCAGTGGAGGAGCTGAAGGCTAAATGGGAGGAGGAACTCGGGGAGCAGATAGAGGACGGAACTTGGGCGGGCGCCTTGGAGAGAGTCAACTCTTCCTCCTCATGTGCGAGGCTTAGTCTCATCCAATTTAAGGTGCTGCATCGGGCCCACATGTCCGGGACTATGATGAGTAGGTTCTTTGGGGGTGAGGACAGGTGCACCAGATGTTCGGGGAGTCCAGCGAACCACGCCCATATGTTCTGGGCATGCCCAGCACTGGAAGAATTCTGGAAGGGGGTGGCGGGGACGGTGTCGAGGGTGGTTGGATCCAGGGTCAAACCAGGGTGGGGACTCGCGATTTTTGGAGTTGCGGTAGAGCCGGGAGTGCAGGAGGCGAAAGAGGTCGGTGTCCTGGCCTTTGCGTCCCTAGTAGCCCGACGAAGGATTCTGCTGCAGTGGAAGGATGCGAGGCCCCCAAGTGTCGAGACCTGGATCAGTGACATGGCGGGATTTATAAAATTGGAAAGGGTCAAATTTGCCCTGAGAGGATCAATACAAGGGTTCTATAAACGATGGCAGCCTTTTCTGGACTTCCTGGCTCAAAGATAGGTATCTTGGTCAAGAGCAGCAGCAACCGGTGGGGTGGGGGGGGGGGGGGGGGGTGTTCCTTATTGTAGTTTCTATTATGTAACTTAATAATGTGTTAATTTGCATTGTTGTTAAAATGCTGTGTTGTTCATGGAGGTGGGCCGAATGTTTATGATTGCTAATATTATTGTTATTTTTGGTATTTTATTTTTTTTTTTTTTTTAATTTTTTTATTGGAATTTTTTGCAGAAAATATAACAAAAAGTATAGCAAAAAGCAGTAATATGCAACTAACAGCCCCATAACACCCACAATTCCCCCCATACCGTAACATCACATGTATCACATTCCCCCACCCCCCCCCCCCAAACAAGAGAACTTAACCATAAATTAAAATTAGATAAATCAAATTTAAATAAAATAAGCTAACATAATCAACGCCCCCCCCCCCCCCCCCACCCCCCCCCCCCCCCCCCCCGGGTTGCTGCTGCTACTGTCCCAGTACCCTATCGTTGAGCCAGAAAGTCGAGGAAAGGTTGCCACCGTTTAAAGAACCCTTGCACCGATCCTCTCAGGGCGAATTTAACCTTCTCAAGCTTAATAAAGCCCGCCATGTCATTGATCCAGGTCTCCACGCTTGGGGGCCTCGCGTCCTTCCACTGTAGCAAAATCCTTCGCCGGGCTACTAGGGACGCAAAGGCCAGCACACCGGCCTCTTTCGCCTCCTGCACTCCCGGCTCTACCCCAACCCCAAAGATCGCGAGTCCCCATCCTGGCTTGACCCTGGATCCCACCACCCTTGACACCGTCCTCGCCACCCCCTTCCAGAACTCCTCCAATGCCGGGCATGCCCAGAACATATGGGCATGGTTCGCTGGACTCCCCGAGCACCTGGCACACCTATCTTCACCCCCAAAGAACCTATTCATCCTCGTCCCAGTCATGTGGGCCCTATGCAGCACCTTGAATTGGATGAGGCTAAGCCGCGCACACGAGGAGGAAGAATTTACCCTCTCCAGGGCATCAGCCCATGTCCCGTCTTCGATCTGTTCCCCCAGTTCCCCCTCCCACTTCGTTTTCAGCTCCTCTACTGACGCCTCTTCCTTCTCCTGCATAAGCTTGTAGATATCGGATATCTTCCCCTCCCCGACCCAGACCCCCGAGAGCACCCTGTCACTCACCCCCTTCGCGGGGAGCGCAGGGAATCCCTCCACCTGCCGTCTAGCAAATGCCTTTACCTGCAGATATCTAAACATGTTTCCCGGCGGGAGCCCAAATTTCTCTTCCAACTCCCCCAGGCTCGCAAACCTTCCGTCGATAAACAGGTCCTTCAGCTGTCTAATGCCCGCTCTATACCATCCCTGAAATCCCCCATCCATGTTCCCCGGGACGAACCTATGGTTCCCCCTTAACGGAGCCTCCATCGAGCCCCCCACTTCTCCCCTATGTCGCCTCCACTGCCCCCAAATCTTGAGGGTAGCCGCCACCACCGGACTCGTGGTATACCTCGTGGGAGGGAGCGGCCACGGCGCCGTTACCAGGGCCCCCAGGCTTGTATCCCCACAGGACGCTCTCTCCATCCGTTTCCATGCTGCCCCCTCCCCCTCCATCACCCACTTACGCACCATCGACACGTTGGCCGCCCAGTAATACCCCGAGAGGTTGGGCAACGCCAGCCCCCCCCCATCCCTACTCCGCTCCAAGAAGACCCTCTTCACCCTTGGGGTGCCATGCGCCCAAACAAATCCCATGATGCTGCTGGTCACTCTTTTAAAAAAGGCCCTAGGGATAAAGATGGGCAAGCACTGGAAGAGGAACAAGAACCTCGGGAGAACCGTCATTTTGACGGATTGCACTCTGCCCGCCAGCGATAGCGGCACCATGTCCCACCTTTTAAATTCCTCCTCCATCTGTTCCACTAGTCTGGTGAAGTTAAGCTTATGAAGAGCCCCCCAACTCCTGGCCACCTGCACCCCCAGGTACCTGAAACTCTTCACTGCCCGCCTGAAGGGGAGCCTCCCAATTCCCTCCTCCTGATCTCCCGGGTGCACTACAAATACCTCGCTCTTTCCTAAGTTCAGCTTATAGCCCGAGAAGCCCCCAAATTCCGCTAACAGTTCCATCACCCCCGGCATTCCCCCCTCTGGGTCCGCCACATATAACAGCAGGTCGTCTGCATACAGCGATACCCGGTGCTCCTCCCCCCCCCGCACCAGACCCCTCCACTTCCCTGACTCCCTCAACGCCATGGCCAGCGGTTCAATCGCCAGTGCAAAGAGCAGGGGGGACAGGGGACACCCCTGCCTGGTCCCACGATAAAGCCTAAAATACTCCGATCTCCTTCCATTTGTGACTACACTCGCCATCGGCGCCGCGTAAAGCAGCCTCACCCATTTGATGAATCCCTCCCCAAATCCAAACCTCTCCAGCACCTCCCATAGGTACCCCCATTCAACTCTATCAAACGCCTTCTCTGCATCCAGCGCCACCACTATCTCCGCCTCCCCCTCCACTGCCGGCATCATGATAACATTGAGCAGTCTCCGCACATTCGTGTTGAGCTGCCGCCCCTTGACAAACCCTGTCTGATCTTCATGAATTACCTCTGGCACACAATCCTCTATCCTGGTAGCCAGGATCTTCGCCAGCAACTTAGCGTCTACGTTAAGGAGTGAAATAGGCCTATATGATCCGCACTGCAAGGGGTCCTTATCCCGTTTTAGGATCAAAGAGATCAGTGCCCGCGACATCGTCGGGGGCAAAGCCCCCCCCTCCCACGCCTCATTGAAAGTTCGCACCAGCAGGGGACCCACCAGGTCCGCATATTTTTTGTAAAATTCTGCCGGGAACCCGTCCGGCCCCGGGGCCTTACCTGACTGCATTTGCCCGATCCCCCTGACTAGCTCCTCCAACTCTATCGGCGCCCCCAGCCCCTCAACCAGCCTCTCTTGAACCCTTGGGAAACATAGCCTGTTCATGAAGCTCTCCATCCCCTCTCTCCCCCTCGGAGGTTCCGACCGGTACAATCCCTCGTAAAAGTCCCTAAAGACCCCGTTTACTTCTGTCCCCTTCTGCACTACATTTCCACCCCCATCCTTCACTCCCCCAATTTCCCTAGCCGCATCTCGCCTACGGAGCTGATGCGCCAACATCCTGCTCGCCTTCTCTCCATACTCATATACCGCACCCTGCGCCCTCCTCCACTGTGTCTCCGCCTTTCTGGTGGTCAGCAAGTCAAAATTGGCCTGCAACCTGCGCCGTTCTCCCAGCAACCCTTCCTCCGGTGCCTCCGCATATCTCCTGTCCACCTCCAGAAGCTCTCCCACCAGTCTCTCCCTCTCCTTCCTCTCCTTCCTTTCCCTGTGGGCCCGGATGGAGATCAGCTCCCCCCGGATCACTGCTTTCAGAGCCTCCCAGACCATCCCCACCTGGACCTCCCCCGTATCATTGGTAACCAGATACCCCTCAATGCTTCTCCGAACCCTCTTACACACCTCCTCCTCCGCCAGCATCCCCACATCCAGGCGCCAGAGCGGGCGCTGGTCCCGCGCCTCCCCCATCTCCAGATCAATCCAGTGCGGGGCATGGTCCGAAATTGCTATGGCCGAATACTCGGCATCCTGCACCCTCGGGATCAACCCCCTGCTCAGGACAAAAAAGTCTATCCGGGAATAAACCCTATGGACGTGAGAGAAAAAGGAATACTCCCGCGCTCTCGGTCTCCCAAACCTCCAGGGATCCACCCCTCCCATCTGGTCCATGTATCCCCTCAGCACTTTGGCCGCCGCCGGTCTCCTACCCGTCCTTGAACTGGACCGGTCCAGTGTGGGATCCAGCACTGTGTTAAAATCTCCCCCCATGATCAGGCCCCCTGCCTCCAGGTCCGGGACGCGGCCCAACAAGCGCCTCATGAAGCCAGCATCATCCCAATTCGGGGCATATACGTTCACCAGCACCACCTTCTCTCCCTGCAGCCTACCCCTCACCATGATATATCTGCCCTCCTTGTCCGACACCACCTCAGCCGCCTCAAACGCCACCCTCTTCCCCACTAGAATCGCCACCCCCCGGTTCTTTGCGTCCAATCCTGAATGATAAACCTGCCCCACCCACCCCTTCCTCAGACGGACCTGGTCCGCCACCTTCAGGTGGGTCTCCTGGAGCATAGCCACGTCCGCCTTCAACCCCCTTAGATGGGAGACCACCCTGGTTCTCTTAACCGGCCCGTTCAGCCCCCTCACGTTCCAGGTAATCAGCCGGATCAGAGGGCAACCCGCCCCCCTCCCCTGCCGACTAGCCATAGCTTGGCAGATGTTCGCCCCAGGCCAGCATACCCCGCTCGACCCGTTCCCCATGGCGATAGCGCCTCTCCTCTTCCCCCCCGGCCCTCATCGGCTCCTTCCTAGTCGTTCCAGCAGCAACCCGGTATCCCCCCCCACCCCCCTCCCCCCCCCAGGCTAGGACCCCTCCTAGCCGCGACGCACCCTCCATGGTACTTCCGTGAGTCAGCTGACTTCTGCTGACCCCGGCAGCTCCCGCCAAAACCTATCCCCTCCCGGCTTGGGGTCATCCCCCTCTTGCCACACCTCCTTGGCATTATTGCAGCGCGGGAAAAAAGACCCGTAGAGGCCCTTCCCCCATCGCAAGCTCCACCCCCCTGCCCCGCAGCGCGGGAAACCAGAGGAAAGCCCGCGCTTTCACAATGCCACACCCCATCCTTCTGACGCAGTTCCCCAAAATCCAGTTTCCCCTCAATCCCCAGCCCCGTACAGAAGAGAACATATAGAACACAAACCCCCAACACTCCCCACCTACCCCACAACCATGCCCAACAAACAAACCCACCCGTAAACAGAGCAAAAAGAAAACCAGCATACATAACACACATTTCGAAGTTGAAAAAGTTGAAACAGTTGGAACAAAACAGCCACAGCGGAAACAACGCCGGCCAAAGTATGTCCCCAGGCCCTAGTTCAAGTCCAGCTTCTCCGCCTGTACAAAGGCCCACGCCTCCTCCGGGAACTCGAAGTAATGGTGCCGGTCCTTGTATGTCACCCACAGGCGCGCAGGCTGCAGCATTCCAAACCTGACCTGCTTAGCATGAAGCACCGCCTTCGTCCGGTTGAACCTGGCCCGCCGCTTAGCCACTTCCGCACTCCAGTCCTGGTAGATCCTCACTACCGAATTCTCCCATTTACTGCTCCTCTCTTTCTTGGCCCAGCGCAGCACACACTCCCGGTCACTGAATCGGTGGAACCGCACCAGCACCGCCCTCGGGGGCTCATCTGCCTTGGGCCTCCTGGCCATCACTCTGTGCGCTCCCTCGAGCTCCAGGGGCAAATGGAAGGACCCTGCTCCCATCAACGAGCTCAACAACGTGGTCACATACGCCGGGAGATCCGACCCCTCCAGCCCCTCCGCCAGGCCCAGGATCCTCAGATTCTTTCGCCTCGTGCGAACGTCCAGCTCCTCCAAGCGGTCCTGCCACTTTTTATGAAGTGCCTCGTGCAACTCCACTTTCCCAACGAGGACCACGGCCTCCTCCTCTCTTTCAACGGCCTGCCGCTGCAACTCCCGAATAGACTCCTCCTGTGCCGCCTGGGTCCCAAGCAGCTTGGTCGCAGTTACATTCATGGAGTCCAGCAGCTCAGCCTTCAGCTCAGCAAAACAACGTAGGAGCGAGGCCTGTTGCTCCTGCGCCCACTTCCACCAGTCCTCGGGTGTTGCGCCGGCCGCCATTTTGTTTTTCTTCCCACGTTTTTTTTGGGGCGTTTCTGCAGCCTTTTTCACCATCTAGTGTGGGGCAAGTTCTTCCAGGCACCTTCCCCCACCGGGATATGTAGCAACAGCACTGTTTGGGGCCCTCAAAACGGCCCAAAAGCCCTTAAATAGCGGGAGCGCCGGCCGCCATTTTGTTTTTTTTCACCCGTTTTTTGGGGGGCGTTACTGCAGCCTTTTTCACCAGATAATGTGGGGCAAGTTCTTCCAGGCACCTTCCCCCACTAGGATGTGTAGAAACAGCGCCGTTTGGGGCCCTCAAAACGGCCCAAAAGTCCCTAAATAGCAGGAGTGCCGGCCGCCATTTTGTTTTTCTTCCCCCGTTTTTTTGGGGGAGTTACTGCAGCCTTTTTCTTCTTCCCACTCCAGGTGAGCACCATATAGTGTGGGGCAAGTTCTTCCAGGCACCTTCCCCCACCGGGATGCGTAGAAACAGCTCCGTTTGGGGCCCTCGAAACGGCCCAAAAGTCCCTAAATAGCAGGAGCTGCCGAATGTGTGGCTTAGCTCCGCATAGCCGCAACTGGAAGTCTCCTTTTGGTATTTTATTATGGTTCGTTGTTGTATAAATTCAAAATTTTTCAATAAAAATTATTTTAAAAAATCCTTTCAGAGGCCCGACGTCGGAGTGGTTGGCGCCACTCCGCTATGCCAGGACCCCCCCGCCCCGCCGGGTAGGGGAGAATCCCGGCCCTGCTTATTTTTGTGATGGTAGGATCTACCTAGTGGAGTGGTGCAATGATCAGTTTTTGGTACTCAGTAATTTACCACTCATCTCAAAGACTTAGATGAAAGGAGCAAGTATAATATGTTCAGGATTGCTGGTGATACAATGCTAGGTGGGAAAGGAAACAATGCTAGGTGGGAAAGGAAACTGTCAGGAGGACTCAATGGGCTTCAGAAGACTTCAGTGATTGAATATGGGAGGGTCATTCCATCCGTTCTACCAGGATATTGGTGCAGACCTGCCAAACGTCAAGCGGTGCTTTAACAAGGCCAAGGTAGCATGTAAGGAGAAATGTCCATTTTGGGATGCAGTACTTGGGGAAAACTATGGGTCATGTTCAAGAGCGCATATTTCCACACATGCGCGGGGGTTCCTTTCTCCGCGCCTCCCCTGGGCAATATCGTGGAACACTATAGGGGCCCAGCGCGGAGTAAAGTAGGCCCCCACAGAAACAGCCCGCCCGTCGATCGGTAGGTCCCGTTTGCAGGCCAGGCAACTGTGGGGGCCCTCCCCGGGGTCGGATCCCCTGCTCCCCCCTCCCCCCCCCCATCTGCCCCCAGGACAGCCCACACACCGTACCTTCCAGGTCCCGCTGTGTGTGAGGTGAGTAATCCACCCTGGCGGGACTGGGCCAAACTCGTCGGTGACTTGTCCCATCGGGGCCCAGAGAATCGCCGGGGGGCTGCTGTCAATGCCCCCAACCGGCACAGCGGGAATTCCGCTGGCGCCCGAAAACGGCGCCGGAGAATCGGGAAGCTAGCGGCGCAGGGTCGGAGAATCCCAGCCTATGTGTTAATGAGACCATCGCAGTTTAAGATGTACTGTGTTAATCCTAAAATCTGTGTGTAATTGTCAAGATAAAAGGGGAGTAAAGAAGTATAGTATTATCCAATTTTTAATGTTTACTTTAATGATTTTTTCTTGTTTTTAAAATTAATTAGTGGTCCTGTTACTCTGTTTCTCCATGTTTTATTTTTAAAAAGTGAAAGTTCAGTTTGTGCCAGGATTTAATTCTGGGTTCTTCCTGTCCAGTTATCACATCAATCAGGATCGTAACATGTGAATATGATATGTACCTAAGCATTTGACTGGCACTGCATAGCACATGTTTAGGCTGGTGTTCCCACAATTAGTGGTTGGAAAATCAAAGGATGTGCACCATGGCCAGCATGGTAGCATAGTGGTTAGCACAATTGCTTCACCGTTCCAGGGTCCCAAGTTCGATTCCCGGCTGGGTCACTGTCTGAGCGGAGTCTGCACGTTCTTTCCGTGTCTGCGTGGGTTTCCTCCGGGTGCTCTGCTTTCCTCCCACAGTCCAAAGATGTGCGGGTTAGGTGGATTGGCCACGCTAAATTGCCCTTGGTGTCCAAAAAGGTTAAGTGGGGGTTGCTGGGTTACAGAGATAGGGTAGATACATGGGCTTGAGTAAGGTGCTCTTTGTAAGGGCCGATGCAGACACAATGGGCCGAATGGCCTCCTTCTGTACTGTAAATTCTATGAATCCAGGATAAAAGATGTGCAGAGTTCTGAGGAAGGAGTAGGACAGTGGGATAAAAGATATCTTTTAAGAAAATCCTTCCGTCCTGTAAGATTTTATAATTCGAAGGAATTTGTACCCATTTTACTTGTGCAGTTAATATGCACATAAATTGGAACTTTCTCATGGGAAATATTATTGCAGATAGGCAGAACAGGATGGACAAATGTGATTGAAAGGGAACCAAATCTTGCGATCAAATAGAAAGTCCATTTTCGCTGGGAACTGACTGCACAGCAATTCTATTGGACGAGTCAACAGAATTAAACACAAATACAAAAAAGAACAGTTTCCACTTGAAATAGCTTCCCTCATTCTACTCTCTGCTACAGGAGAGGAGTAATTTCAGTTTTGGTTTCATGCCTCTATCATTTAAAAATGGCCCAGCAATCTGACAAATTATAGGTTTCGCTCACATGTATGCATCACCCCGTGACCCGTAGCTGTAAGTTCATATACTCTTTGTGACCATCTACAGTTCCATTTCAACAAGGTCCTTGATTTTGTGGGTGTGTCCTTTGGGCCTGCGGGAAGTCACTTTACATAACTTACTACTGCAGGGAACCTCTCCAGCTGGGAGATTGCATTACAAATTCTGGCTATGGTTTCCTGTCCCTTTGGATTAAAGGTTTGAAAATCAGGAGCAGTGCGTGCCTGCATTTCCAATATTTGCTGCTGGTGGGCGAAGTTCTCCAGCAGCAGTGCGGAGTCGGAAAACTATCTAGTTACGCAAAGATAACTGTGAATGATTTAGCTGATGAGTAAAAGAAGAGTCGACATTCTGAACAGGAAGAGCAATAAGTTTGAAATTCAGTCTCCGAAAACTGTAAAGCTATTTGTAAAGTTCACAGAGTGGAAAATTCATGTTGCTATTTTGGTGCTGTCGCGATTGAGAATAAGCAACAGCTACAGCAATTCTTTGGTGCAGAGCTGCGGGCACAAAGCATTTTGACTGGCACTGCATATCACAAGTTTAGGCATGTGGCCCCACAATTAGTGGTTGGAAAGTAAAAGGATGTGCAGCATATTTCCCAATGTGTGCTTTTGGCAGGTTAGAATCTGCACTTGTATTGATCATGAAAGTTAATTTGAAGGATTCGTCCAAGGTAGGTGAAATTGTCGTTGTAATGCATACCAGCTAATCAGTAGCGATGCACAGCAACCAGTCAGCATTGAATATAATGGCTAATCATCCACTTTTCAAATCCTTTGCATATTTTAATCATGTTTCTTTTTTAAAAGATGCATTTGGTCATGAAAATGATCACCATGCCGGACATGATATATTGCCAAAATACTGGATCTTAACTGGGTTGCCTGGTGGAGTGAGAAGATAGGTGAAAGGGGAGTTGGAAAGGAGCTTGCAGAACCTTGGATCTCAAGTCACCGTGCTGCCAGCTGGTGACCATGTATCTTGCAGCTGAGGTCATGGAGATATCTACCAATGACCTGACCTTCATTTCTGTCAAAACACTGCATAATGTCACAACAACACAAAGCCCAAATCAAACATATTAGTTACTGGCAAAGAGCTCACAAAGCAGCCCAATTAGACTCTGGACGGACACATTTCTTTGGAGGAGAACCACACTTGTCATATCTTTTACCCTATTTGATGAGCAGATTTCAAAATGTGCCGTGTTTAGAGGATATATTTAGCTAATTCCTAAATTGACAGTATTGTGCTCCTGCGAAGAGCATTGTTACTGAGACTGTGCAGCTCCTGGGCTTTCGTTGATAAATCAGTTTGCTTGTGTTTACAATCTTTCTGCACCACTTCATGTTTTGCCAGTGGTTTAATTGCATCTGTCCCCAAGGAATTCCATAACCAGCTGTCTGACTACACAAACTCAAAAGGAACAATTGTGACTCCGTTGGCTATAGCACCATAAAGGGACGTAGCACTATAATTCAATGATGAAGCAGTGAGCTATTAGGATAAGGTGAGAATGAAAGAACACAGAAATGTGCAATGTGAGAAGAGTATTTGTCCCCCAGCCCCCAGCTCCATCTCATCCACCGACTGTATCCTCATTATCGATCATAGGTTTTGAATTCTGCTCTTACCTTTATTGCCGCCGTCAGCACCTTCTATAGTCTTTCACACTATCATTAACACTTTCTTTGTCTTGTGTCCTACACATCTTCGTTGCAATCTCTGCTAGCTCCCACCCATCACTGACCTTCTGCGATGCTCCACCCCGCTCTTATACCGTAAACAATCCTCCACATTCTCCCTCTCTTAAGTTCTGAAGAAGACTCATACGGACTCAAATATTACCCTTTGTTTCTCTCTTCGCCGGACCTGCTGAGTTTTTCCAGAATTTTTTATTTCTATTATGGGTTTGGAATTCACTCTTTGAAATAAAAATGGACCCCCTCAACTTTATTCAACATGTCAGTTGCCTATTTTCCCTGGTAAAAACCACCTTTAAAGCAGGTTTCGCTACCTCATCCAGACTTGAAGATAAACATGAGTAAATATACATATTGTCTGTTAACTGCTGCTCAACATGTGTTTAATAAACAGTTGGTAAATATAGGCACGTGTGAAAAACTTGCCCTTTCCCAGCTACAACTATAGGAACATGGGCAGAAATCAGCAACCACTCTATTAGTGCCAGCGCATAAAATAGCTGTACCTCGCACTAACGTACAGAAGAATCCTATCTGGAACTCATTGAGTCACATCATGCATCTTGGTTATGCAACGCACTCCAAGGTCAAAAGATCAAAATGAGAAACCAGGATGATTTATTGTGAATTCTGTCTCACAATCTGGATTTTGTTTGCTGGGGTGAGCAGGTTCAGTGCTGGCTTGAAAAATGTGAAGTGGGCTCAGTTTGGGCTTAGTCGATTGCCAATCATTGATGGTCCTTGCCTCTCTCTTTCTGTCCTCTGAATCAGGAATAGAAATAAAGACAGCATGGAGTGGTGAGAACGTGGAACTTGCTACCACAGGTTGAAGCCATTTTAAGAGGAAGTTCGGTAAGCATACAAGGGGGAAGAGAATAGAGTGTTTGATTACAAAAGATGGCGGTATTCTCCGCTCCTGATAAAAATCGGGATGACCGTTGTGAAATCGGCCGAGGTTCACGACGGCCTCAGGGCCCGCTCCCCGCACCTAATTCACCCCCAGCCAGGGGGCTAGGAGCGGGCCCCCGTCGTTCCCGGCCGCGACCTCACCGCGCCGGAAATGACACAGAAACGGCGCTTTTCTGATGTCATCCGTGCATGCGCGGTTGCCGGTTCCAACCTGCGCATGCGCGGATGCCATCAGCGTGCAGACGGCATGAACCCGCACATGCGCGGTGCCGTCTTTCACCACCGCCACCCGGCAAGACGTGGCGGCTTGATCTTGCTGGGCGGCGGAGGGGAAAGAGTGGGCACCGATCGCGGGCCTGTCTCCTCCCGAGCACAGTCGTGGTGCTCCCGTCCAAATCGGGCCCCTAGATGCCCCCAAACGGGCATCTGGCGCCCGTTTCACGAATGCAGCGACCAGGTGTGGTTGCTGCCGTGGTGAAACGGGCGTGAAGGGCCGGCCGCTCGGCCCATCGGGCTCGGAGAATCGCCGTTCGTCATGTAAAACGGCGAGCGGCGATTGTCCGAGCCGGGGGGGGGGGGGGGGGGGGGGGAATCGCTGGAGGCGCCAGGGGGGCGTACAAAATGTCGGGAGGCCCTCCCACGATTCTCCCACGCCACGTGGGGAGCGGAGAATTCCGCCCGGGAGATTTGAGCACAGCATAAACATAAGAACTAGGAGCAGGGGTAGGCCATCTGGCCCCTTGAGCCTGCCCCGCCGTTCACTAGGATCATGGATGATCTTTTTGTGGGCTCAGCTCCACTTACCCGCCCGCTCACAAAACCCTTAATTCCTTTGCTGTTCAAAAATCTACCTATCTTTCCTTAAAACCATTCAATGAGGTAACCTCAACTGCTTCACAGGGCATGGAATTCCACAAATTTACAACCCTTTGGGTGAAGAAGCTCCTCCTTGACTCAGTCCTAAATCTACTCCCCCTTATTTTGAGGCTATGCCCCTTGTTCTAGTTTCACCCGCCAGTGGAAACAACCTCCCTGCTTCTATCTTAACTATTCCCTTCATAATTTTATGTTTCTATAAGATCCCCCCTCATTCATCTAAATTCCAATGAGTATAGTCCCAGTCTACTCAGTCTCTCCTCATAAGCCAATCCTCTCAAAACCGGAATGAACCTAGTAAATCTCCCCTGCACCCCCTCTAGTGCCAGCACATCCTTTCCAAAACTGGACACAGTACTCCAGGTGTGACCTCATCAGCACCCTATACAACTTCAACATAACCTCCCTATTTTTAAACTCCATCCCTCCAGCAATGAAGAACAAAATTCAAATTGCTTTCTTAATTACCTGTTGCACCTGTAAACCAACTTTGTGTGATTCATGCACAAGGACACCCAGGTCCCTCTTGCACAGCAGTATGCTGCAATTTTTTTTACCATTTAAATAATAGTCCATTTTGCTGTTATTCCTACCACATGGCCTCGCATTTACCAACATTGTACTCCATCTCCCAGACCCTTGCCCACTCACTTAAACTATCTGTAATCCATCTGCAGACTTTCAGTGTCCATCTGCACACTTTACTCTAGCACTCATCTTAGTGTCATCTGCAAACTTTAACACATAACACTTGGTCCCCAATTCCAAATCATCTATGTAAATTGTAAACAATTACGGTCCCAAAACTGATCCCTGAGGCACACCATGAGCCACTGATCGCCAACCAGAAAAACACCCATTTATCCCCACTCTTTGCTTTCTGTTAGTTAACCAATCCTCTATCCATGCTAATACATTACCCATAATGCTGTGCACCCTTGTTTTATGCAACATCCTTTTGTGCGGCACCTTGTCGAATGCCTTCTGGCAATCCAGATGCACCACATCCACCATGTCCTCAAAGTATTTCAATAAGTTAGTTAAACATAACCTGCCTTTCATGAACCCATGCTACGTCTGGCCAATAGGACAAATCCTATCCAGATGTCTCGCAATTTCTTCATTGATGATCGATTCAAGCATTTTCCGAACTACAGATTTGGCAGCATGGATTAACTGGGCTGAATGGCCTCTTTCTGTGAGCTGTGTATCCTATGTGATTTTAAAAAATTCATTCATGGGTGGTGGGCTTCGCTGGCTAGACCAGCATATATTGCCCATCCCCAATTGTCCTTGAATTAAGTGGCTTTTAAGAGTCACCACATTGCTGAGGTTCTGGAGTCACCTGTAGGCTAGACCAGGTATGGGTGGCAGGTTTCCTTCCCTAAAGGGCATCAGCGAACCAGATGAGTTTTTATGACAATTGAAAATGATTTCACGGCCATCATTAGACTTTTAATTTTTATTGAATTCAAATATCATCATCTGCTGTGAACCCTGGGGTTCTGGATTACTAGCCCAGTGACAATACCTGAAGGTAGGTGGAGTACCCAAAGATAAGCAATGCAGTTGGAATAATACAAGCACGTAGCAGTGGGCTTGGGGGGGGGGGGGGGGGGGGGGGATTGTCCTCCTCAAATAAATCAGTGATTGTTGCTCTATTTGGAATGGAGTAAATTTTTATTGTAGTAACAGAAGAACAGACAACATCATACAATATGAAAAACAATCGTATTGGGGGTAATATAATTGATGAAATATATTATGATTAATAATAAGTAGACATTTTCAGAATGATAGTGACATCTCATGGCTAAAATCCCTCTGTGCACTAACTAACTGGTATTGTATCATGTTAGGCTTCTGAGTGTGCCAAGTTAGACAAATCGACAACTTCATTACAAATTGTACATGGAGAAATTTCAACTTCATAATCTGGCGGATATTAAAGAAAAAGCAGCTGTTTTCAAGCCCATTCAGGAGATAGAAGACTTACTTGATTGTTGAATATGGTGACTCTTGGATGGAGTGACTGGACAGGTAGAAAGCTGGGTGTGAGGAAGCAAGGTGTGTGTGCACTGCCGTTTTGTCCTTTTTGAGTAAAGATTCTGTGGAAAGTGGGTGGTCGCGACTTCGGGATCTCAGGGTGCTGTCTGAGGACTAAGGAGGGAAAATATTGTCAGTTATCAAAAACCTTAACTCCAGCATCTGCTCTGAACATCAAGGAGGAAGAATGTGTCATTTCACATGCAATTAAACAATTACAATTTGATCAGAGAGGTAATGGAGAAATACCAATTTGCATATTTGCATACCGCTGCTTTCTTAATTAATCTTTATCTCCATTAGCAGCCCGGCTGCAGCTGGCTTCTGTCTGTTTAGATCTGTGTAGCTTTTTCACTCCGGGGAGCTATTTTTGTGTAATTTGCAGTGGAGGAAAACTGCATTAGTCCCGAAAAGAGTGTCACAAATTCAGTTTAGTTGTGCGCACAATGTGACCAAAGTAGATTAATGCCATGCACTGTGTCACAGTGTGTAACACCATAAATCCAGTTTAGTGCCACATTTAAAACCATGAAGACAGTTTCACATAAAAATGCCGTAAATGCATTTTACACAGGCACTACTTGTGCTCAGGGAATTTGACTGAATAGAAGGGGATTAATAAATTACATTCTATCACCACCTTTGTCTGTTCCACCGTGGGGACATAAGATTCATGATTTCTGCAGTCCAGTCATTTCACTTCTGTACCTGGTTTTTATGAAAAGCAAGTTGTGAAATTGGACTTTGGTCTTGTCCGAGCACTTGTGCAAAACCCGTATTGCCCACTCAGTAACAAAAACAAACAGGGACTCAATACCATAAATTAAAGTCTGTACTCAATCTTAGCAGGTGTCAGAATCAATGACATTGATCCCAGTGGATGCCATGCATTGACCCAACTCACATTAAAAAAGAATCGGAAAGATGAAGTGATGACACAAAGAGGCAGAAGGGGGAATTCTGACTCATTCTGTCCAAAGAAACCAGGCAGAATGGGATTTAAATTGGAAACAGTATACTTAGCACGCAATTCCCACAAAGTGGTTATTTTAACACCACTGGTTTTTATGCCTGCGCCTCATATATTTATGCAAATCGAGGTTGTATCACATTGATAAGACCCCCCCAGTGCAATTTTAAAGCTGAGTTGTCCATTGGGAGAAAGAAGCCAAGGATGAGGTAAGTGCTATGTCTCTCAGAAGCAAAGGAACCACTCTCGCTGTTCACCTCGTTGACAGTTGTCCACAGGATTCTCACAGGCTTGTCAGAATCGGTACAGCACAGGAGACGACCATTTGGCCTATCGTGTTTCTGCTGGCTCTCAGATGGAGCAATTTACCAGGCGCCATAAATTTGACTTCTCCCTATAGCCCTGCACAGTCTTCCTTTTCATGTAACAATCCGTGTCTTCTTAAATGCCTCGACTGAACTTACCTCCATCACATCCTCAGGCAGTGCATTCCAGATCCTAACCACTCGCTGCCTGGAAAGATTTTTCCCTCATGTGTTTTGTCCATTACCACGAATCTGTGCAATCTGTGCCCTCCTGGTCTTGTTCCTTCCACTAACAGGTTTTCTTCATCTACTCTGTCCAGACCCTTCATGATTCTGAATAGCTCTAACCAATCTCCTTTCAACTTTCCCCTCTTCAAGGATAAGACTCCCAACTTCTCCACTCTATCTGCAGTGTCTCATGTTCCTCGTCCCTGGAACCGCTCTTGTGAATCTTTTCTTCATTCAACCCAGTGCTTTATACAAGTTCAACATAACTTCCTTGCTTTTGTACTCTAAGCTCCAATGAATAAAGCCTAGGATGCCATATGCTTTCTTTAACAATGCTCCCAACCTGTCCTACATCTTCAATGATTTATACACCCAGGTTGTCTGCTCCTGCACCCTCTTCAGAATTCTTTATTTTATATTGTCACTCCACATTGTTCCGACCAAAATGAATCCCTTCACACTACTCTACACCCGCCCCCTCAGCGGCAGCGGCTGACGAGCCATTGAAATCTCCATTCACATCGGCGGAACGGAAAGATCCCACCAGTGTGATGGGCTGAAAAATTTCAGCTCTTATATTTGAAGCAACAAGCTTCAAATCCTTTAGAAAATCGTCAACATTGTCCAGTGGTCCAGGAGACTAGCAGTCTCACAAACACAAATGGCACAAGCATCTTTTAAAGCCACATTGCCAGCAGGGATAACTAGAATTAACCTCCATCCAATTGATTTGTTCTCATTTGAGTGCAGTGAGTCCTATTTATGGTTTGTGTCTGCCTTTACTTTTGGCTGTTAGTGACTATAAAGATGATTATGTGCTTGGTCAGCATCGATGTCTCCATGGCGCTTGTTTGAAATCTAGTTGAAGAACAACTATTCCACATCTTTATAAAATTAGGAACAGAGGTGGCATTATCCTTTTGAATTTTTTGAAAATCTTGGCATTCATGTGTGGCTCTCCTTTGCGTCCCGCTAACGTTGATTTTCAGCCCTTTTGTATCGCTCGGCTACCAATTCTCAAGTGGCTGAAGAAAGGAAACTTTGAACAGCAGGAAGTAAGATCATTGACCCTAATTAACCCTGAATTTCATCTGGTGTTGGTTAAAAATACATTACATTCCATCGATAGCCAGTATCTGAGGAATATACCTTCACTTATCGTTGTTTTTATTTTAATTTTGCTAGCCTGCCAATAGTTATAATGAGTGCATTTTTCCCTATTGGCCATTGTCCAATTACCTTAACAGAGGTGTTGGCGGGGCAGTACGGTGGCGCAGTGAATTAGCCCTGCAGCCTCATGGCACTGAGGTCCCAGGTTCGATCCCAACTCTGGGTCACTGTCCGTGTGGAGTTTGCATATTCTCCCCGTGTTTGTGTGGGTTTCGCCCCCACATTCCAAAAATGTGCAGGGTAGGTGGATTGGCCACACTAAATTGCCCCTTAATTGAAAAAAATGAATTGGGTACTCTAAATTTATAAAAAAACAAACAAAAAAAAAACAGAGGTGTTGGCTTAATTCCCAGTACACAGTTTCCTTTGACACTGTTAGTCAATGTCAAGGACATGGATATTTAAACACTGTATTTCTATGAGAGGAAACCAGAATCTGCGCTGTAGGCCATCTGGCATCACAGTCTGTCCACGCTGCACTCTGGGTTCCAGTGCATGCCCAGCACACCTGTACCAGCACCCTTTCAGGACTTTTTGCCAATTTTTGAGTTCAGGAACACCAGCAAGACCATTCTCTCCACCTCTGCCGTTACATTTGGATTTGGATTTATTGTCACGTGTACCGAGATACAGTGAAAAGTATTGTTCTGCATACAGTCCAGACAGATCGTTCCATACATGAAAAAGCATAGCATATATGATAGACACACAATCTAAATACATAGACACAGACATCGGGTGAAACGTACGGAGTGTACTACTCAATAGAGAAGATGTGTGGAGAGATCAGGTCAGTCCATAAGAGGGTCATTGAGGAGTCTCGTAACAGCGGAGAAGAAGCTGTTTTTGAACCTGTTAGTGCGTGTTCTCAGACTTTAGTATCTCTTGCCCAATGGAAGAGGTTGGAAGAGCGAATAACCCGGGTGGGAGGCATCTTTGGTTATGCTGCCCACTTTTCCAAGGCAGCGGGTGGTGTAGACATAGTCAACGGATGAGAGGCGCATCCGCATGATGGACTGGGCTGTGTTTACGACTCTGTGTAGGTCCTTACGGTCTTGTTCCAAGCAGTTTCCATACCAGGCTGTGATGCAGCCAGATAGGGGGTGGGATTCTCCTCCGGCGTGATTCTCCATTTTGCCGACGCCCGGGGGTTTCCCGATGGCGTAGGGCTGCCCTAGAATGGGAAACCCCATTCACCGGCTGGCGTAATGGAGAATCCCGTCGACGGGTCGAGGCTAAAAAGTGGCGTGGCGGGGTGCAAAATCCAGGATGTTTTCTATGGTGCATCTATAAAAATCGGTAAGAGTCAATGTGGACATGCCAAATTTCCTTAGTTTCCTGGGGAGGCTGTTGTGCTTTCTTGGTCGCAGCACCGATGTGTGTGGACCAGGACATATTGTTGATGATGTGCACACCTAGGAATTTGAAGCTGTCAACTATCGCCACTCGGCAGACTGGGGTGTGTACGATACTTGGCTTCCTGAAGTCAATGACCAGCTCTTTAGTTTTGCTGATGTTGAGGGAGAGATGGTTGTCGTTACACCACTCCACTAGGTTCTCTATCTCCCTCCTGTACTCTGACTCATCGTTGTTTGAGATCCGACCCACTATAGTTGTGTGTGTAGGGCGTATAGTAGAGGGCCAAGTAGGCAGCCTTGCGGGGCCCTGATATTGAGAACTATCATGGAGGAGATGTTGTTTTTTTCTTACTGATTGTGGTCTATGCATCAGGAAGTCTAAGATCCAGTTGCAGAGGGAGGAGCCACATCCTAGGTTTTAGAGTTTTGATGTTAAGCTTGGCTGGGATTATGGTGTCAAAGGGGCTGGTTTAGTGCTGTGGGCTTAACAGCTGGCTTATAATGCAGAACAAGGCCAGCAGCACGGGTTCAATTCCCATACCAGCCTCCCCGAACAGGCGCTGGAATGTGGCAACGATGAAAAATGAAATGAAAATCGCTTATTGTCACGAGTAGGCTTCAATTAAGTTACTGTGAAAAGCCCCTAGTTGCCACATTTCGGCGCCTGTCCGGGGAGGCTGGTACGGGAATCGAACCGTGCTGCTGGCCTGCTTGGTCTGCTTTAAAAGCCAGCGATTTAGCCCAGTGAGCTAAACCAGCCCCTCTCGGGGCATTTCATAGTAACTTCACTGAAGCCTACGTGCGAAAATATGTGATTGTTATTATCATTAGCTGTAGTCAATGAATAGGAGTAGGAGTCCTTGCTGTCGAGATGCTTCAGGGAATGATGTAGGGCCAGGGAGATAGCGTCTGCTGTGGATAGGTTCCAGCGGTATGTGAATTGCAGTGGATCAAGGCATTCCGGGGGTATGGAGTTAATGTATCTCATGACTGATCTCGCAAAGCACGTCATAATGATAGATGTCAAGGCCACCGGATGGTAATCGTTGAGGCACGATGCCTGGCTCTTCTTTGGCACCAATATGATGGTGGTCGTTTTGAAGGAGGTGGGAACCTCGGAACGCAGTAGGTTGAAGATGTTCGTGAATACACCCGCCAGTTGGTTAACGCAGGATATGAGTGCACAACCAATTCTTGTACCATCAAACATTTTTTTGTACTTTCTTCTTCACCCTGCCACTGGGGCCATCACATGGGGTTGTCTTTGGCGGGATCGGAAAGATCCTGCCAGTGGGAAAGGCTGGAAAATCACGCTCCACAGTTTTGCGTGGGACTGTGGAGGGGGTTTTCCTCCCTCTCCCCAGTGTGTTCTGCAGTGGCCGGCGATGAGATCTTCTTGTCCCGCCATTGACAATGGGGTTTCCCGTTGAACACACCCCTTGCCGCTACAGCGCACCATCAACAGGAACATAAGATCCCGCAAGCATGAACGACCAGAAAATGCTGCCCTATAAGTGCAGTCTGACCAGGAACCTACACAAGTTCAAATAATTTCATTCCTTTTAAATTCTAGGAATAAATCCCAGTGCTTTGTTCAAATTTTTAACTGGTTTGCTGACCTGCTATAATACTTTTAATGATATGTTCATCTCTATCCCCAGTTCCCTTTGCCCTCTTTACTGACTCATTTGCTAAGATATAGGAGATGGCTCTATTTCACTTCACATTAAAATAAAAGCAAAATACTGCGAATGCTGGAACTCTAAAATAAAAACAGAAAATGCTGGATAGACTCAGCAGATCTGGCCGCATCTCTCTCTCTTGAATCAGAGTTAACGTGACTAGAAATGTTAAACTCTGTTTCTCTCACCACAGATGCAGCCAGACCTGATGAGTTTATCGAGCATTTTCTGTTCTTATTTCACATTTATCTGTGTTAAAGTTAATACACACTCAAGAATACAATTTTTCTAATTATTTTTTCTATTATGCTATATTCTTCCTCACTATTAACTGCAACCTCCCTCTTTACAATGGTATAATCTGCAAGTTTTGATATTGACTTACTTGTTCCAAATTTCTGATCATTAATGAAAATGATGAATTACAGTGGTCCCAGCACGGATCATTGTGCAGCACCACCTCATACCTTCGTCCATTCTAAATTACTACTCTTACTCCCTTGCTTGATAATGTTTCAGCCAATTGTTTATCCATTCGGCTATTTGTCCCCTGGCTGTACATGCCTTTACCTTTGCCGTCAGTCTTCTGCTTGTTATCTTATCAGGGGCCTTTCAAAAGGTTTTTGAGGTTGATCTAATTTGCAACATCAGCTACCTGGAGTAATTAGCAGTGGTTTTGTTATTGAATCAGTCGGCACTTCACTGGAGGAGAGAGGTTCCCCTAATTAGTTGCCTTTTTTGTACAGTCACCAAATTGTGATTTCTCATAATTAATTAATGCCCCACTGTCAGGCAGCTCTTTCAATTGAAAACCTAAGTAGAGGACAAGACCCATCGCATAGGGTAACATCAGCATGAAAAAGACTTGGAAAGATGAAGCAGTGACTCGGGGTGCGATTCTCTGGAAAGATGTGGTAGGGAGTGGGAACTGCCGAGGGCTTCCCGGCGCTCGGCCCAGTGAGGTTACCAATGCTATTCAACGTTAATTTGTCCACTAAACGAGGCCCCTATGGCTTCTTACTGCAAATGAAGGCTCGCCAGCCAATTCGTCGGCACAGCGCTCACCAGCACCCTGCTACCAAGGTCAAGCAGCACTTAAGCAGTACTTGCTCAGCCAATCACAGCTAATATTCGGGATGCAGACCTGGGGAGGCTCGTGAATGCAGTGGAGGCCAGGAGAGATGTCCTGTTCCCCCGGGGGTCAGCCACGGGGTAGCCAGTGGGACGAGGTGGCAGCATCTGTAAGCTCCGGAGGTGACCAGGAGGACTGGCCTCCTGGTGATGAGGCATTAAAATTGGAGATTTCCCTGTTGCTAACATGCACACGATTGAATACCTTCCTCCCAACAGTTAGAGTCATCAGCACCGCCACTTGCATCTGACAGGTATTCCACTGGGAGAAATTTGAATTCCCCAGATTAGTTGAGACCATAAGTTATAATCGACAGACAACCATGATGTGGCCAAAGTTGACCTTCTTACTGATTGTATTTCCAGCTATGAATTTCAAGTGAAGTCTTTGAAATTCACTCGTGGTTCCTGTTGCTCAGTAATCGTTCAATGGTTAGTGGAATTTTCGACACATCTTGGAAACGAAAAAGGTTCGGTTTCCAGACCGTACATCTCTTGAAAGCAGTAGACAGCAATACTCAATATTAGAAAAAATATATCAAAGGGACAATTAGCGCTATTTTGGAACAAACTATAAATAAACAATGAACTATCTGCTTTGCCAAACACCTTGGTTTTCAGTTGCCACGACAATTTAATTCCCAGGGCGATTCTCTTCCAATGAATCTCAGTGAAAACTTGAGAAATAGGACATTTTCTTTCCATTAGCAGCAATGTAGTATTCGGGCCTTCAAACTGACTTTAATAAATTCAGACATCGACTTAAGTCACTTTGCCAGCTTTTCCTGTTGCCACTTCTGACCTGCTTCCCCCTCACCGCCTGGGCTATTTACACATTCTCGGCACCTTTTAAATATTTCAAATTTCTTTTGTCATGCTTATCCCATCTTAATATTGCTTCTGTCAATTGATTAATTTCCCTATTTCCGTTTAGGCAATATTAGGCCTATTTGCATCCTTTCATTTGTGCATATGCGTTTTCCCCTCCTCTTTCGCTCCATAGGAATAAACAGGAGAATAGGACCGGGGAGTGGGAATAGGCCACTCAGCCCCTTCAGCCTGCGCCGCCATTCAATAAGATCTGGCTGTGGTCTCAATACCTCTTTAATGAAAAATGAAATGAAAATCGCTTGTCACGAGTAGGCTTCAATGAAATTACTGAGAAAAGCCCTTAGTCGCCACATTCCGGCGCCTGTCCGGGGAGGCTGGTACGGGAATCGAACCGTGCTGCTGGTCTGCTTGGTCTGCTTTAAAAGCCAGCGATTTAGCTGAGTGAGCTAAACCAGACCCTTTACTGTCTGCTCCCCACAACCCTTGTCTGTTAAAAATCCGTCCAACTCTGCCTTGGATGAATTCAATGACCCACAGCCTCCACTGCTCTCTGGGGAAGAGAATTTCACAGACTAACAGCCCACCGAGAGAAAAAGACTCTCCTCATCTCCACCTTCAATGGTAGACCTCTTATTCTTAAACTGTGTTCGTTTGTCCAAGCTTCTGCGATAAGTGGAAACGTCCTCTGGTGTCCACCCTGTGAAGTTCCCTCAGGATTTTTTGGGCGTGATTCTCCGCCCCCCACGCCGGGTGGGAGAATAGTAGGAGGGCCTCCCGACATTTTTCATGCCCTCCCGCTATTCTCCCCCCTCCACGCCCGACCCACGCCACAAATCGGCACTCGCCATTTTTTACGCCGAGCGACGATTCTCCGAGGCCAATGGGCCGAGCGGCAGGGCCTTCACGCCCGTTTCAACACGGCAGCAAACACACCTGCTCGCTGCTGTCGTGAAACGGGCGCCAGATGCCCGTTTGGGGCATCTAGAGGCCCGATTGGCACGGCAGTACCACGGCCGTGCCAAGGGGGGCATAGGCCCACGATCGGTGCCCACCGATCGCGGGCCGTGCGCCCGTAACGGACGAACTCTTTTCCCTCCGCCGCCCTGCAAGATAAAGCCGCCACGCCTTGCGGGGCGGCTGAAGGAAAAGACGACAACTGTGCATGCGCGGGTTGGCGTTGTCCAACCTGCGCATACGCGGCTGACGTCATTGACCGCGTCAGCCGCGTCAACCTTGACGTCCGTCGTCAAGGCCGCGCCGCAATGATGCATGGGGCCACGCTCCTAGCCCTGCCCGGGGGGAGGGGGAGAATTGACCCTGGAAGTGGGCGTGAAGGCTGCCGTGGGTCACGGCCTGTGATTCTCTGCATTTGCGGAGAATCTCGCCCATACTTCAATAAGGTCACTTCTCATTCTTCTCAGCTCCAATGTGTATAGGCCCAACCTGCCTTCATAGGTTAAGCCCCTCGCCCCAGGAATATGTTGAATGAACCTTCTCTTGAGCTGCTTCCAATACCAATTCCAATTCCAAGTATAGATTTTTTTCAAAGGAGACGAAAACTGTACATAGTACTCCCGATGTGGTCTCACCAGGGCCCTGAGCAACTTCAAAAACCTTTCTTACTTTTATAGCCCATTCTATTGCACTTAAAGAATTGAACATTTGTGAATACATTTGATGGATATGTAAATGTTTTGGTCAACTGACGGCATTGTGATTTTAAACATTGCCATCCTCTTATGCCAAGGTTTAGCCATCCTCCCCCGAGTAATGGTGTCCCACTGTGAGATTAACATTCATGCGATGTCAACCTCACTCGAACCAGTCTCCACACCCTTGTGTGATGTCAGGGAGATGTGTTTAAATCTTCATTTGAAGTGTGTGATGGATGCACTGATAACCCTTCTTCCACAAGGAATGCCATTGAGTGAGGGAAGTTCATCAGCCTTGAGTTTCTACTGCCATTTGTATGTCCTCAGTGATAGTGACAGAAGACAAGACACGCACGGGAAGAGGAGATTCCTAAGCATCTCATCTCACTCGCACAGAGGTTGCATTGTTAGATGGCAGCGGAAGATTCAAGTCTTCTCTTGCATTTCTCTTGTTCCTCAGTGAACTCTCAGTTGCCAGAGTGAGCGCATTCACAGGGCAACACAGACTGAAGCAGAGACCTTGGCCTGGCGATGCATGATGCCAGGTTGAAAGTGTGAATGCTGGACCCGTTCTTGCTGCAAGTGGTTGGACACCCCTTGATATGAAAGGGGAGGACATTGAGGGCTAGGAGCAATGTGGCCAAATACCCTCACTTAACTTGACTCTTCCTGCAACCTGTCAGCAATTAACGTATAACGGGCACATCTCCCATGCTGTGCTTCCTCCATGGTGCTGTCTGTTCATACTGACAGTCAGCAGGCTCCTGAGCTTCCTGGGCCTATGGATCTTAATTCTGTGATGTAATTTCATCCTCCTCCATTTCACTCTTTGACAAGGGATCATCTCTTTGCATTGCCAGATTGGGCAGCACACTGCAATAATGCATAACGGTGAAACCCTATTGGGAGTGTACTGCAGTGAGCCACCTGAGCAGTCCAAGCCTCTGAAGCACAGCTTTGAAAGTCCATGGTCTGCTCTATAATGAGAGCGTGTGGAGCTGTGAGCAGTGTTGTACCTGTCCTTGGAATGACTCTGAAGGCAACACACCAGTGTCATCAGGCAGTGTTTCAGTGGGTACTCCTTATCCCCAAGCTGCCATCCCTGCAGACGTTCAGGCCCTTTGAAAATCTCAGGCACCTGGCAGTGACTCAGGATGTAGGAGTCACGGCAACTCCCAGGGTATGATGCACACATGGTGCAGGGTGTGCTTCAGATGATCACACATCAGTTGAACGTTGATGGAATGGTGGCTCCTACAGTTAATAAACATTAGGGGCTGCTGCCATGGAGTCCACATAGCCACATGGGTGCAGTCTGTTGCACCTTGTGATGTTGGGCAGCCTGAGATGGCAGCAAATCCAGTGAATATTTGAGCCTGGCTAGCTTCGTCCAGCGCAAGCCTGACATAATGATGGGCCTTCCTGTAAAGGGCGTTGGTCACCTCCTTTATGCATTGCGAACTTCAAGATGGCACACAGGGCCCCTATTGATTCATGGAAAGACCGAGAGACAAAATAAAGAACACTTGGGTCACCTTCAAAGCCACTGGCAGAGGAAGTCTCCAACGCCACATGGCGACATGGCTTCATGAAGAATGTGGCACATGGGATCTATCCGACCTCGGGACAAGTACAGGTGTGCCCGGTGTAAATCTCTGACTCATCTTTATATGGGAGACCCTTCTACAGTAACACTAGGGCCGGTGAGTTGCCTCTGTTGTCTGGGTTTTTCCTCCTGACCCTCTTGTTCATGCTCTGGCTTCCCTTGACCATGTCCGTCAGGTGGGGCCTCCTGCTGGAGCTATGCTTGGCGTTGCTCCACTTCCTTCACCCCCTGAATTGCATTAGGACCCTTACAAAGACAGCATTGAGCCCTGGATCTATTTCTCCCTTTGCTTTATCTCTGAAATTAAATGTTGAACACATTAATTATTAAAGGAGCCACAGAGTGGAGCCCAGAATGTGAAACACTTGACAAGTAAAGATCTGCAGTTTTTTTCTGTCTTACTAGCATGGTGGCTGATGCAACCTTGCTCCTGGGATGCTAGTACAGTCATCGATGTGACCAAGATGACACCCCATATTTACAACATCTGGAGCCCGGACAGGATGATAAGGTGTGAATGTGATGAGTGATCCAACCTAGCTCGGTGCTCCAATTCTGATGTGGCATAGTAATTACCAATCAGTTGCTCATGGTCAATGATTGATGCTCCTTGGCCCATTATGAATGTCTATTCTGGTGAGCATGTGACTGGCCTTCATTGATGGATGCAATATATGTGTCAGCTGTGCCTCCTTCACTCTTCCCTGCATTCCCAAATTCTAAATTCCTATATGTCACTCTTGAGATTCAGCGGCTGTGATGTGAAGCCATTAATTTCTAATTATCCCTTCAGCAGTTCCAATGAAGGCATTGGCTTTCAGTGGCTTTCTTCGCAACAAGGCCAAGCACAGGCCATCTTTCATTAATCGCTGTGTTTATGCTTTAACTGATTGAAGTAACTTTTAATTGTATTTGTGAGACATTGTCCGGAATTCTCCAGCTGTTCGCTGGTAGCGGGATTGTCTGGTCCCACCGGAAGCCCACCTCTGCCTGCGGGTTTCCCAGCCGTATGGGGTGGCTTCAATGGGAAATCACACCGACAGCAGCGAAAACATAGAATCTCAACGCCAGCGAACGGCGCATCGCTGAGAACACGAGGCTGGGAGACCAGAGAATCCAACGTTTATGCTTTAACTGATTGAGATAAAAATTGTGCTACACACCTTTGTCGGGGGCAAGAAGCCTTCGCAAGGGCAACAGAGGACGGATCTCTCAACGTATGTTGAATAAAGACCAGTAAAGACTCCTTTCCACATCGCCACAGGACTTGTCTGTAATCTTTGACTCTTCACTGCAGACCTCAGACCAAGGACTTTGATTTACAGAGTTCCCCATTGCCCTGATGATTGAAACCGACATGGTTCCCTCCCAAACCACCCCCTTTTCTGAATCTGTGTGACCCATCCCTCTTGGGTCACACTAACATTCAAACCTCCTTCTATTCAAACATGTCTTATCCCTTTGACTCCTTGTTTGCCAGCATTTCACATACCCTTGTCGGCCTTCATGTTCCCTCATCTCGGTCTACCCTCTGCCTTCCATTGTTCACCATCCTGCACCACCTCCTTGCCCCTCTGCTTCCATCGTGCTCGCTTCCAATCTCAGAGTCTTCCTTTCCCATTGCCCCGCCTTTGTGCTTGCCATTCCCCTTCACAGCCCTTGTACAGCCTTCCTTCCCTACTGCCCCCCCTTATGTTCGCTCTTCCCCCATACAGTCCTTGCACAGCCTCCCTTCCCCATCACCACCCTCCCCCGACACTCCTCCGCTGGTTGAAATGCTAATTTCTTAAAGTGGAGATCTGCCTAAGTGCCATCGCACAGGGTTGTCCTCGTGGACAACGTAAGCAAAGAGCGGGAGGAGACCAACCCAAAGGCCCCAGCAGTGTGGTGTTCATCGCAAGGAAGACTGGTGCAGTGCTACGGCAAGTAGCCTCTGTACGTTGCACACATTTCAAAGTCACAGGTGAACTGAGGTCTGATGTGCGCAGGCCAATTATTTCCAAACAGGTTTCAGTCCAATGTAATTTCCCTGTGAGTTGATGTTTGACTGGAAGTTATGACATCATTCCGGCGAGCACCAGTTCTAATGAGCATTCGTGAGATGATAATGAATTAGGCAGCGTGATAATGGACCATTATTGGCAGAATCTTTTTTACGCTGGTGGGTTTTTAAACTTTTTGCCTGCCCCTGGATTCGACACTGCTGCCCCTCACTAAACCTGCCATGGGTAGGGTGGACAAATTCTGCCCCATAACGTTTTGCTCATTAAAATTAAAAAGCAAAAAAATCACCTCTATAGACTTTAATTTTCACCTAAATGTAGACAACCTTACTTTCGAGAACATGCCAGGAATCAAAACCTAGCAATTACAAGTAATGTTATTGCACAAACGCTTGCATGCCAAACACAGATGTTAACACATTTTCTTAAAATGGGTTAAAGGTTATGTTAAAATACTAAAGAGGGAATTCAAGGTAAACATGTTACATGTGCATACAACACATCACCCACTGTTATTTCCTGGCTCAAGTAGCAATATTGAGATGAACTCCGAGACATCATACCATAAAGCAAAATTAATTTGTGATCACTCAGAAAATTCTGAGGCAAGTAGTTTGTCAAGATTTCCTTTTCCTACCTGTCTGCTGTCAGCTCTCCAAAGGCCATTGACTGTTTGTGTTGGAGCAATGGTTACTACAGGTGGAGTATTTGCCACTGTCTGACTTCCAGGCGGAACTATTATTGTTCCGGGAAGCCGTTTGGGTGTACCAGCGGGGGAACTGTGATTGGCAGCTGGTGACGATATAGGAGAGCGTTCGCTGCCATGGGAAGATCCTGAAAACATATAAAGAGCAAAATGAAATAAAATTGCATTATGTGGTTCCTATTAATCGACTTTGTACTAAGTAAGTAAACACCCTTCCCTTCATTTAACACAGAGTACAATGTTCAATACAGGACTCTAAGAAAATATATATATTTTTCTTGATGATGAAAGAAAACATATTTATCTTATATATTACAGTTTCCAACCTAACTCTCTTATTATCATTTCTAAGGAAGAGGTCCAAGTAGTTGCTGATGCCATTAGTTAACTGTCCTTCTGTGGCCAAGATTGAGGTGCACATTTGGGTGAATTCACTGATCCTGCATTCCCAACAAGGAAATGGCATTGAAAAGACACTGGATCAGGGATACAGTGTTCCCGTTCAGGAGCTTGAGTTGTGGAATCAGGGACAGTGTTCCAGCTCTGGTGTCTGGGTCCGAGGATCCGGGTTAAGGTATTCCAGATCTGGTCCTCCCTCCATTTTTTCAATGGGAGGCTGCAGATTGGATAAGTCTTCTGCGCAGGTGAAACCAAGGCAGAATCCTAGCTTGCAACTTCTTGAGAGAAGATAAGCATGTGCTTTGCTTCTTTCTTTGCTAAGATTGTAGTTTCCACTTCATAGCTGGCCATGAGAAGAGGGAATGAAGAACAGTGGGCGAAATTCTCCCCCCCCCCACGACGGCTGGGAGAATAGGGGGAGGGCCTTCCCGACTTTTTTGGCGCCCTCCCGCTATTCTCCCCCTCCCCCGCCGAAATCCCGACACGAATCGCTGCCGCCGTTTTTTTACGGCCGGCAGCGATTCACAGCTGTTAGAAGGGCCGAAGTCCCAGCCCTTTACGACCTTTTTACGAACGGCAAACACACCTGGTCCTGCCGTTCGTAAAAACGTCGTGACCACCTGGAAAAAAATAACCATGGCACCGATTGGCACGGCAGTACCACGGCCGTGCCAAGGGTGCCATGGGCCCGCGATCGGTGCCCACCGATCGCGGGCAGCGGGCCCGATGCCCGCGCACTATTTGTCCTTCCGCCGCCCCGCAGTATCAATACGCGGGGCGGCTGAGGGGCAACCCGGACCGCGCATGCGCGGGTTTCGCGCAAAAACGCGATGACGTCACCCGCGCATGCGCGGGTGGAGTCTTCCCGCCTGCGCATGCGCGGCTGACGTCATATGACGCGTCAGCCGGCGCTAAGTCCGACAAGCGGGCTTAACGATTTTCGTTAAGCCCGATTTGTCGGAGCCTCCGACGTCGGGCTGCTAGCCCCGACGGGGGACCAGAATCGGTCCCCCGTCGGGAAGGGGCGCGATGCCGTAAAACCCGCCTGGGGTTGTTGATAGGAGAGCACTTCAGGTCAAGTAGAAAATAACATAATGCGTTAATGAGCCAGGAACCAATTTGTTGGCCTTCACACACACCTTTGGTGCTGACAGAACTGATAACATCTCAATATGTCCTGGTGCTCGTTATGATTAAATGTTGAGAGCTACTGATACACAAGGAAATAAAACAGGCAAAGAATGAACACAATTCAAACAAATTGAAGGGGAAAGAAGGTTAGAATATTTCCCCAAAACAATGTAAGTTTTATGTGACAGCTTTGGCTCAGTGACAGCACTCTGAGTCAGGAGCTCTGACGCCACTTCAGTGATTTGAGAGTGTGTTCTAGATTAATGTTTCAGTGCGGTGTGAAGGGAGTGGTGATGGCATCTTTTAAAAGGGTGTTAAAAGTGAGCCCCCGAGGACTTCCGGTTGCGTCTATGACCAGCTAAGTCGCACATTTGGCAGCTCCTGCGACAAAGGTGTTTAAGGGCCGATTGGAGGGCCCCGACGGTACTGTAAAGACGAATCCCGGTGGGGGAAGGCTCCCTGAGGAGAGTGAGACCAACTTTATGGTTGGTACTCGGAGTGGGGCGACAAAAAAAGCGGCAGCAGCTCCCCGAAAAAAGCGGGGGAAGAGGACCAAAATGGCGGCCGGTGGCGCACTAGAAGATTGGAGAAAATGGGCGGAGGAGCAGCAGGCCGCTCTCCTCCGGTGTTTTACGGAGCTGAAAGTGGAACTCTTAGAGTCTATGAACGCGACGACCACAAGGCTGTTGGGGGCCCAGGCGACCCAAGAGGCGTCGATAAGAGAGCTGCAGCAGGAGATGACTGCAAGGGAGGAGGAGGCCACGGTCCTCGTGGGAAAGGTGGAGGTGCACGAGGCACTCCACCTGAAATGGCAGAGCCGCTTTGAGGAGCTGGACACTCGAATGAGGCGGAAGAACTTGAGGATCCTGGGCCTAGCAGAAGGCCTGGAGGGGCCTGATCTCCCGAAATATGTAGCGGAGATGCTGAGCTCCCTGATGGGAGAGGGGGCCGGTCCATCGCCCCTGGAGCTGGAAGAAGCATATCGGGTCATGGCTAGGCGGCCTAGGGCGAACGAGCCCCCGAGGGCGGTGCTGGTGCGATTCCAGCGTTTCTGTGATCGGGAGAAAGTGCTGAGGTGGGCCAAGAGGGAGAAAAGCAGCAAATGGGAGAATTCGACGGTGCGGATATATCAGGACTGGAGTGCGGAGGTGGCAAAGCGGCGGGCCCGGTTTAACCGGACGAAGGCGGTGCTGCACGCAAAGAGGATCAAGTTCGGAATGCTGCAGCCAGCGCGTTTGTGGGTCACCTACAAGGACCAGCACCATTACTTTGAGACCCCAGAGGAGGCATGGACTTTTGTTCGGGAGGAAAAGCTGGACCTGAACTAGAACTTGGGAACGCCGGCGGTCGAGGCCGCCCGAGTACCCTTGACTGAACAAGTGGCCCATGTCTTTCTTAGGCCAGGTCGGAACTTGGTTAAAGTTGATGGATCGTTTGGTTTCTTTGAAACTTGTGTTATGGGGGGTTTCTTTGTTCCTTTTTGTGTGTCTCTTCCCGTTGCCAACTTCCCTTAATTATTGTTGTTGTAGGGGGGGCTTTTTTACTGTTTTTTGATCTGTTCTTTAAGGGTTATGGTTACTGTTCTGTTCGATGGAGGGTGATGGTTAAATACGTTATTATTGGGTAGTTATTTAGTTATGCAGGCATAGTTATGTATTTATGTATTTATTTGAGAGTTGTTATTTATATTGTTATATTGTTAAGTTGGGGAGGCGGGACGGGGGGGGGTGCAAGTTGGTTATGCGTGTTTTCTTTTTCTCTTTTTCTTCCTCTCGTTTTAAGGGGGCTTTTTTATGGGCTTGGATGGGGACGGGGGTGGAATTGAAGATGGCGGGGTAGGGTGTGGCCGGGCGAAAGCGCGGGCTTTCCCCTGTTTCCCGCACGCGGGACGGAGGAAGGGGGAGGAGAGAAGAGTGGGGTGTGGCCAGCAATGGCGGCTTTTCCCGCGCTGAAGCGGGGTCAGAGAGGGATGGCGAGGGGGGGGGGGGAGGCCCCTCCCCCCCCCACATCGGGAGGAGTCGGAGTGTGGCAGGGGCAGCCGGGTCAGCGAAAACCAGCTGACTCTCGGGAGTACGATGGTGGATACACCGCGGCTAGGAGGGGTCCTAGCCAGGGGGGGGGGGGGGGGGGGGGGGGGGGGGGGGGGGTTAGGGGGGGATACGGGTTGCTGCTGGAAAGGCCGAGGACGGGAAGGGAAGAACGGGAGGAGAGAGGGGGAGGGGCCATCGCCATGGGGAACGGGTCAGAAGGGGAGGGTCGACCCGGGGCGAACAGGGGACAGGACATGGCTAATAGACAGGGGAAAGGGACGGGTCGCTCCGCGACCCGGTTGATTACTTGGAACGTGAGGGGGCTGAATGGGCCGGTCAAGAGATCAAGGGTTTTTTCACACCTAAAGGGACTGCAGGCGGATGTGGCAATGTTGCAGGAGACTCACTTGAGAGTAGTAGACCAGGTACGCCTGAGAAGGGGGTGGGTGGGACAGGTGTTCCACTCAGGCTTGGACGCAAAGAACCGGGGGGTGGCGATTTTGGTGGGAAAGAGGGTGTCGTTCGTGGCGGCGCAGGTGGTAGCAGATAAGGAGGGTAGGTACGTGATGGTGAAGGGTAGGCTGCAGGGAGAGAATGTGGTGCTGGTGAATGTGTATGCCCCGAATTGGGATGACGCGGGTTTTATGAGGCGCCTGTTGGGCCTCATTCCGGGTCTGGAGACAGGGGGCCTGGTCATGGGGGGGGGACTTCAATACAGTGCTCGACCCTGGGCTGGACAGATCGAGTTCCAGGACGAATAGGAGGCCGGCAGAGGTGCTAAGGGGGTTCATGGAGCAGATGGGGGGGGGGGTAGACCCTTGGAGATTTGGCAGGCCAAGGGCGAGGGAGTATTCTTTTTTCTCCCACGTCCACAGGGTGTACTCCAGAATAGACTTTTTTGTACTGAGCAGGGGGCTGATTTCGAGAGTGCAGGACACGGAGTACTCGGCCATTGCGATTTCGGACCATGCACCACACTGGGTAGAGGTAGAACTGGGGGAAGCACGGGACCAGCGCCCGTTGTGGCGCCTGGATGTGGGGCTGCTGGCGGACGATGAGGTGTGCGGAAGGGTCCGGAAGGGCATTGAGAGATATCTGGGCACGAACGACACGGGCGAGGTGAAGGTGGGGGTGGTCTGGGAGGCCCTGAAAGCAGTGATCAGAGGAGAGCTGATCTCCATAAGGGCACACAGAGAAAGGAAGGAGAGGCAGGAGAGGGAGAGACTGGTGGGGGAACTTATAGAAGTGGACAGGAGATATGCGGAGACACCAGAGGAGGGGCTGTTGAGGGAGCGGCGCAGTTTACAGGCCCAGTTTGACCTACTGACCACTAGGAAGGCGGAGACGCAATGGAGAAGGGCACAGGGCGCGGTCTATGAGTACGGGGAAAAGGCGAGCAGGATGCTGGCACACCAGCTGCGCAAGCGAGATGCAGCCAGAGAGATTGGGGGAGTGAGAGAGAAGGGAGGGAACGTAGTGCAGAAGGGGCAAGAGGTGAACGGGGTCTTCAGGGATTTCTACAGGGAATTGTACCGGTCTGAGCCGCCCAGGAGGAGGGGGGGAATGGAGAACTTCCTCGATAGATTGAGGTTCCCAAAGGTCCAGGAGGAACGGGTGGAGGGGCTGGGGGCGCCGATAGAGCTGCAGGAGCTAGTTAAAGGGATAGGCCAGATGCAGGCGGGGAAGGCGCCGGGGCCGGATGGGTTCCCGGTGGAATTTTATAAGAAGTATGTGGACTTGGTGGGTCCAGTGCTGGTGCGAGCCTTCAATGAGGCGCGAGAGGGGGGGGTTCTGCCCCCGACAATGTCACAGGCCCTGATCTCCTTGATCCTGAAGCGGGACAAAGACCCTGTACAGTGCGGGTCCTACAGGCCTATCTCCCTCTTGAATGTAGATGCCAAACTGTTGGCAAAGGTCCTGGCAACCAGAATAGAGGATTGTGTGCCAGGGGTAATCCATGAGGACCAGACGGGGTTCGTAAAGGGACGACAACTTAACACAAATGTCCGGAGACTGTTGAATGTGATTATGATGCCAGCAGTGGAGGGGGAGGCTGAGATAGTGGTAGCACTGGATGCAGAGAAGGCATTCGATAAGGTGGAGTGGGAATACCTGTGGGAGACGCTGGAACGGTTTGGGTTTGGGGAGGGATTTATCAAGTGGGTGAAGCTGCTGTATTCGGCCCCGATGGCGAGTGTGGTTACAAACGGGAGGAGGTCAGAGTATTTTGGGCTCCATCGAGGTACCAGGCAGGGATGCCCCCTATCCCCCTTACTATTTGCATTAGCGATCGAACCGTTGGCGATGGCACTGAGGGGTTCAGGGGGGTGGAGAGGACTGACAAGGGGAGGGGAGGAACATCGGGTATCACTCTATGCGGATGATTTGTTGTTGTATGTGGCAGACCCGGAAGGGGGAATGCCGGAGGTAATGGAAATACTAGCGGAGTTTGGGGACTTTTCGGGATATAAATTAAATGTGGGTAAAAGTGAGGTCTTTGTGATACACCCGGGAGATCAGGGGGAGGGAATTGGGCGGCTCCCCTTTAAGAGAGCAGTAAAGAGCTTCAGGTACTTAGGGGTGCAGGTGGCAAGGAACTGGGGGACCCTCCACAAGCTGAACTTTTCAAGGCTGGTGGAGCAGATGGAGGAGGAGTTCAAGAGGTGGGACATGGTACCGCTGTCGCTAGCAGGGAGGGTGCAGTCAGTCAAAATGACGGTCCTCCCGAGGTTCTTATTTCTGTTCCAGTGCTTGCCCATCTTTCTCCCCAGGGCCTTCTTCAAGAAGGTAACTAGCAGCATTATGGGCTATGTGTGGGCACATGGCACCCCTAGAGTGAGAAGGATTTTCTTGGAACGGAGTAGGGACAGTGGAGGATTAGCGCTACCCAATCTTTCCGGATACTACTGGGCGGCGAACGCATCGATGGTGCGCAAGTGGGTGATGGAGGGGGAGGGGGCAGCTTGGAAAAGTATGGAGAGGGCGTCCTGCGGCAATACAAGCCTGGGGGCGCTAGTAACGGCACCATGGCCGCTCCCCCCCACAAGGTATACCACGAGTCCGGTAGTGGCGGCCACCCTTAAAATCTGGGGGCAGTGGAGGCGACACAGGGGGGAAGTGGGGGGTCTGATGGCGGCGCCACTGAGAGGGAACCACAGATTTGTCCCGGGGAACACTGGCGGGGGATTCCAGAGCTGGCACAGGGCAGGCATCAGGCAACTGAGGGACATGTTCATAGAGGGGAGGTTTGCGAGCCTGGGAGAGCTGGAGGAGAAATTTGAGCTCCCCCCGGGGAACACGTTTAGATACCTGCAGGTGAAGGCATTTGCCAGACGACAGGTGGAAGGATTTCCCTTGCTTCCCGATAGAGGGGTGAGTGATAGGGTGCTGTCAGGGGTCTGGGTCGGAGAAGGGAAGGTCTCGGACATCTACAAAATAATGCAGGAGGTGGAGGAGGTATCGATAGAGGAGCTGAAAGACAAGTGGGAAGCGGAGCTGGGAGAGCAGATAGAAGATGGGACATGGGCGGATGCCTTAGAGAGGGTCAATTCGTCGTCGTCGTGCGCAAGGTTGGGCCTCATCCAATTTAAGGTGCTGCACAGAGCCCATATGACGGGGACTAGGATGAGTCGGTTCTTCGGGGGTGAGGACAGGTGTGTTAGGTGTTCGGGAAGCCCTGCGAACCATGTGCATATGTTCTGGATGTGCCCGGCACTGGAAGAGTTCTGGGAGGGGGTGGCGGGGACGGTATCGAGAGTGGTGGGAACCAGGGTCAAACCAGGGTGGGGGCTAGCGATTTTTGGGGTTGGGGTGGAGCCAGGAGTACAGGAGGCAGGGGAGGCCGGAATATTGGCCTTTGCGTCCTTGGTGGCTCGGAGAAGGATCTTGATTCAGTGGAGGGACACAAGGCCACCAAGTGTTAACACCTGGTTAAACGACATGGCAAGCTTCATCCAATTGGAAAGAATCAAATTCGCCCTCAGAGGGTCGGTACAGGGGTTCTTCCGGCGGTGGCAGCCCTTCCTTGACTTCCTGGATCAGAGATAGGAACTGGAGGCCGAAACAGCAGCAACCCGGGGAGAAAGGGGGGGGGGGGGAAGGGAGGGGGGGGGGGGGATAGCAACGAAGGGAGCACGTCAGCGGGGGGTCGCGGGCAATGACTGCCCGAGGCCATCGGCAGAAAGGGAAAAACGGTTTGGTTGCTAGACTGGTAGCGCGGGGGGGGGGGGGGGGGGGGGGGGGGGGGGAGGGTGGGGGGGTGCGCGCGGGGGGAGGGCGTGGGGAGGATATTCCAGGGGGGATTTGTTGTGTTATAATTTAAAATGTAGTAGGGGTAAATGTTTGTATCGAAAAATTTCAATTAAATTATTTAAAAAAAAAAAAAGTGAGCCCCCACCCACCAACATAAAGGGTGCTCTCTGGTGTTCTGACCAACATTTATCATTCATCCAACATCACTGGAGTTGGCTCTCTCATCATTTAGTTTTATTGTTATTTAGCACGCTATCAGCTGCAGGGATCCCATTTTATTTTTGCTGCAATTCCTCCTTTCAACATCTTCACCTTCAAAAACCTTCAGAAACTTCTACCCTGCCATCAGCCTGACCCATAGCTTTGGTCGGGATAGTTGCCACTATCAAAGAGTCGAATCCAGCGCAATGATGCATTCAGACCTGTTGCTGAAGCAGGTGAAGGCAGTCACTGATTTGAAGGGACCAGAAGAAGCTCAAAGGGAAAACTTGTTTGATCGCAGTATAAACCAAGGGGGCTTCTGATGGAGAGCACATTTTTATGACACCTGTGGAAAGACATGATGCTAATGACAAAGCCCCTCCCCAAAGGAAAATTTGATCCAGATAATTGAAAATAAAGATTCCAATAACTTGCCTGGATATGAAGTTGGAAGATTGCTTTCAGCAATGTGGGTTATGCACTGTGCGATGATAGCAGCTTTTTACCTCAGGAATCAGAATGGCCATGAAGGTCTTCCTCATTGCTTTTTCCTAGATATTTCTGTTATTATAATAACAGGGTGTACATTTGAATGAGGGACAGAAAGACTGGGAATGAGTGGCTAAAGAGTTAGCAGTCTGGAACAGGAATTCAACTCTCTTGAATCCATCCACTTCTAGTTTTAATGGAGGTGGGCGACCTATCAGCCTGGCAAAACCTTTTAGGGACTCAATTGCCTCCATTGTAACAGAGGGCCGAAGATTACAGGGGCTTGACTCCCGCCAATTGGATTGTCGGGGGTTAAACACATTGCAGCTGACTCGAACAGGCTTGTTGCTTGTTTACACTCTAATGAGCATTGATTGGTATCAGGCGTGACTTTTAAATTTGGACAATCAGATCAGCCAATAACTCTCCAGCAGCAACCCCCCACCCCACCCCCCAGGTATCTGTTATTCTTGTCCTGCTAGATGGTAGAGGTTGTGGGTTTGGAAGGTGCTGTCTGTGGAGCCTTGGTGAGTTACTGCAGTGCATCTTGTAGATGGCACACATGGCTGCTACTGTTCATTGGTGGTGGAGAGTTTGAAGGCTTGTGGAAGGGGGAGCAATCAAGCAGGCTGCTTTGTCCTGGATAGTGTTGAGCTAACTGGGTGTTGTTGGAGCTGTGCTCATCCAGGAAATTGGAGAGTATTCTGTTACACTCCTGACTTGTGCCTTGTAGATGATGGCTTTGAGGGATCAGTTACTTGGTGTATGATTCATAGCCTTTGACTTGCCCTGTAGCCACAGTATTAATGTGGCTAGTCCAGTTCAATTTCTGATCATGGTAACCCCCAGAATGTTGTTTGTAGGGGATTTGATGATGGTAATGCCATTGAATGTCAAGGGGTGATGGTTAGATCCTCTCTTGTAGGAGATGGTCATTGTCTGTCACCTGTGTGGCGCGAATGTAACTTGCCGCTTGTCAGCCAAGCCGGGATATTGCCCAGGTCTTGCCGCATTTGGACATGGGCAGTTTCATTATCTGAGGAGTCACAAATGATGCTGAACATTGTGCCGTCAGCCACAAACATCCCCATTTCTGACCTTATGATGGAAGGGAGGTCATTAATAAAGCAGCTGAAGATGGTTGGGCCTAGGACACTACCCTGTGGAACTCCTTCAGTGATGTCCTGGTGCTGAGATGAATGATCTCCAACCACCACAGCCATCTTCCTTTGTGCCAGGTATGAATCCAACCAGCGGAGAGCTTTCCTCCTGATTTCCATTGACTCCAGTTTAGCTTGGGCTCCTTGATGTCAAGCTTGGTGAAATGCTGCCTTGATGTCAAGGGCAGTCACTCTCTCCTGACCTCTAGCATTCAGCTCTTTTGTCCATGTTTGAACCAAGGCTGTAATGAGATCAGGAGCTGTGTGACTCTGGCAGAACTCAAACTGAGTGTCCGTGAGCAGGTTATTGCTGAGTAAGTGCCGCTTGATAGCACTGTTGATGACTCCTTCCATCACTTTGCTGATGATGGAGAGTAGACTGATTGGGTGGTAATTGGCTGGGTTGCACTTGTCCTGTTTTTTGTGTACAGGACACACTGGGGCAATTCTCCAAATTGCCAGGTAGATGCCAGTGTTGTTGCTGTACTGGAACAGCTTGGCTAGGGGGTGTGGCAATTTCTTGAGCACTTACTGTCAATCTAACTGTGCTGGGGGCAACAAAACAGTGAAGTATTTACTTTTGAAGTTGTAACCAAACATTTTTCACCCGAGAGCCAGTGACCCAAATGATTCAGGGGTTTCTAGTGGTCACTCTGATGTTGCTATACCACTATGTTCCCAAAGCTTTACAATGGGATGAGCCTATAATTGGAGTTACACGGTGTAGATGCACATCCGCAGTGAAATTTAATTTCAGCTTATGGCTTCCTTCTTCTGAATTCAGTAAAAAAGCACTGTCCATAACATTCACTGAACAAAGTTTATCCTGTAAACATGGCAATAAGCACAGGAAACAGGTCACATTTTTGGTTTCATTCTGAATTTATCTAGTTGTCCAAATGTACAAACTCACCTACGTTAGCGCCTCAAAGGGATAGACAAAGACAACAAATATTCTCTCATATTTCTGAATATAGGCAACAATATCAATAAAGGAATCTATCTTGGACAGATAGACAAATCTAACGGAAATGCAACTGAACCGGGAACATTTTATGTCTTGGCTGTTCCTTAACATGAATAAACCTGTTTAAAAACACCTCTGGAACAAAAGCAATCTTTAATCTGCATTACTTAGTCTAACTAGACAAATAAAGAATATAGAAATTTCCCCTATCTGGCACATGGTGAAACCCTGATGTACAATGGGTCACCAAATGAAAATTACTTTTTTTAGCCAGGTTGAGCAGGTGCTAACTCTGACATTGTTAGAATTCCAACTCGACGGGCACATGGTGGCGCATTGGTTAGCACTGCAGTCTCACGGTGCCGAGGTCCCAGATTCGATCCCGGCTCTGGGTCACTGTCCGTGTGGAGTTTGCACATTCTCCCCGTGTTTGCGTGGGTTTCACCCCCCAACCTAAAGATATGCAGGGTAGGTGGATTGACCATACTAAATTGCCCCTTAATTGGAAAAAATGAATGTTAAAAATTTAACATAAATTTATGTTAAAAAAAAAATTTCATCTCGCCTATTGCATTAATGAAGACTTTTGCAGAGAAAGGCACTATGGACTGTTAGGTTTGCATGCGGAGCAGTCTAGGATTGTCACCAATGATCAGTGACAGCACTGAAAAGGGGTAGTTGCTATTGTTCAGGGAAAAATTCAAATCATCAGGTTAACCTATACATATACTTTAAAGAAACAAATATACAAAAAGGTGTCTGAAACCCTGATGCAGAACACTTAGTATTGCAATGTATAAGTCAATACAAACGGTGAAGTTCAACTAGTGTGTTATATGTAATGAACTCCAATTGGCTTTATTGGTTGGCCAATTGGAGTATGAGCTCCCTCAATGATAGCTCATTGAGGGGGCCCATATAATCACCTGTGTAGGCTTTGTGAGCCAGTCTTAAGTTGACTGGATTGCTAGCAGCACTGTTTGTAGCTGCTCCTGTAATATCGTTATTGTAAATAAATATTGGTGTGGTGACGGAACTCCTGCCTCCCGTGGATTACTACATTATAGCAGACATATTAAACGTTACATACATTCCAATCAGCTCCATCATACAATAGGTACCCGGTATTTTACAAATGTAAAGATTTTGCTTGATTGGTTCCTTCCCAAGTAAACCCCAACAGGAAATTCAAAATAGACACTGCCTCGTCCTTTTGAAATGAGCTATCAGCAATAACTTAACAAGCTAGTTTAAGACATTTTGTCTAAACAAAGAAAAAGTTTCAACTGGCAACAAGACATGTTGAGGTTTCAAATTGCTCTCGACAACTCACATATATATTAACAAGGGAGCTATTTCCATAATACATGTTCCTCAATAGAACTTCAAGGTGCCTGGCAGCTCTGTAAGGCTTCCCAATAGTGAACATCTACCAAAACGCTTTAAGGCTGGCAGCATCAAAATTTCAACAAACCCTGCACTCTTGTTTAAAATGAATAAGAAGTAAATTACCTTAAGGCACATCAGGAAGTCAAGTGCTTCATCATTGTACATTGTACATATTTTAATTCCTGCCTTATTCTAATAGTACTGATCTTGTTCTTTTAAAAGCAAAACATTTCAATTTGCTGTGATAAGCATGCGAAGACTGGGGGAGGGCTAATGATTACACTGTTTCAGCGGCTCAATGTCAGTATAAAACATTCCTAGCATGCGTAAAGCAAAGAGTTAAGCATCTTTCACTTTGTTACAATAGTGATAATGTTTGAAGACGACTGTCTGGCACCAGCGTGACTATATCCCTTTGCTCTTTGGAGAAATTGTGCTCATTGATACCATTTCAGAAACTGATGTAATGGGCCAGATTTTCAACTCCCAAAAGGTGTGAATTGCTGAAATGAGTCTTCTTTTGCGGTTAAAAAAACAAATCTGCCTTTCTGACCCCATACCATTTTCGAATTGCCTGTTGGGAGGTTGGGAAAACATTGGGTGCAAAATGCAAACATATCACTCCCAAGGCCAAGGACCACAAGAAAATCACATTCCCTCCATCAAATTTGGGGTGGCGCAGTGGTTAACACTGCTGCCTCACAGCGCTAGGGACCCGGGTTCGATTCCAGCCTTGGCTGACTGTCTGTGTGGACTTTGCAAGTTTTTCCAATGTTTACGTGGATTTTATCCGGGTGCTCTTTTTACTCTTCGGTCCAAAGATGTGCAGGTTAGGTGCGATTATGGGTCATAGGGATAGGGTGGGGGATAGGCCTAGGTAGGGTGCTCTTTCAGAGTATTGGTGCAGACTCGATGGACCGAATGGCCTCCTTCTGCACTGTAGGAGTTCTATGGCTCTATTCTATTTTTATTCTATTTGTGTGCTGGTGTGGGTTTTGGAAACCCTAAATAAGGCACCGTCTTGGAGAGTTTGGCACTCCCGGAATAAGCCTGCTGAAGAGTTGGGAATATTCTAAACAATCTAAAATGTTTGAGACTTTCAATTGTCGCTATTAGTAATATATATATGTTTTTAACGAGGTTATTCATGAATAACCTTTCCCCCTCAATGAGGTATGGTGATCCTCAGGTTAAATCACTACCTGTCAGCTCTCCCCTTCAAAGGGAAAAACAGCCTATGGTCATCTGGGACTACAGTGATTTTACCTATATGTTTTTAACACAGTGACTCATCATAGGGATCTGTCCTTCAAGTTGACCCTTACATGTTATTCCCGGATAGACTTTTTTGTCCTGAGCAGGGGATTGATCCCGAAGGTGCAGGATGCCGAGTATTCGGCCATAGCGATTTCGGACCATGCCCCGCACTGGGTGGATCTGGAGATGGGGGAGGCACGGGACCAGCGCCCGCTCTGGCGCCTGGATGTGGGGATGCTGGTGGAGGAGGAGGTGTGTAAGAGGGTTCGGAGAAGCATTGAGGGGTATCTGGATACCAATGATACGGGGGAGGTCCAGGTGGGGATGGTCTGGGAGGCTCTGAAAGCAGTGATCCGGGGGGAGCTGATCTCCATCCGGGCCCACAGGGAAAGGAGGGAGAGGAAGGAGAGGGAGAGACTGGTGGGAGAGCTTCTGGAGGTGGACAGGAGATATGCGGAGGCACCGGAGGAAGGGTTGCTGGTGGAACGGCGCAGGTTGCAGGCCAATTTTGACTTGTTGACCACCAGAAAGGCGGAGACAAAGTGGAGGAGGGCGCAGGGCGCGATATATGAGTATGGAGAGAAGGCGAGCAGGATGTTGGCGCATCAGCTCCGTAGGCGAGGTGCGGCTAGGGAAATTGGGGGAGTGAAGGATGGGGGTGGAAATGTAGTGCAGAAGGGGACAGAAGTAAACGGGGTCTTTAGGGACTTTTATGAGGGATTGTACCGGTCGGAACCTCCGAGGGGGAGAGAGGGGATGGAGAGCTTCATGAACAGGCTATGTTTCCCAAGGGTTCAAGAGAGGCTGGTAGAGGGGCTGGGGGCGCCGATAGAGTTGGAGGAGCTAGTCAGGGGGATCGGGCAAATGCAGTCAGGTAAGGCCCCGGGGCCAGACGGGTTCCCGGCAGAATTTTACAAAAAATATGCGGACCTGGTGGGTCCCCTGCTGGTGCGAACTTTCAATGAGCCGTGGGAGGGGGGGGCTTTGCCCCCG
The DNA here is from genome assembly GCF_902713615.1 of Scyliorhinus canicula. Taxonomy (NCBI): domain Eukaryota; kingdom Metazoa; phylum Chordata; class Chondrichthyes; order Carcharhiniformes; family Scyliorhinidae; genus Scyliorhinus; species Scyliorhinus canicula. The sequence continues at coordinate 32,031,804 of NC_052150.1, read as the reverse complement.
ACGATGTCGCGGGCACTGATCTCTTTGATCCTAAAACGGGATAAAGACCCCTTACAGTGCGGATCATATAGGCCTATCTCGCTCCTTAACGTAGACGCTAAGTTGCTGGCGAAGATCCTGGCTACCAGGATAGAGGATTGTGTGCCAGAGGTAATTCATGAAGATCAGACAGGATTTGTCAAGGGGCGGCAGCTCAACACGAATGTGCGGAGACTGCTCAATGTTATCATGATGCCGGCAGTGGAGGGGGAGGCGGAGATAGTGGTGGCGCTGGACGCAGAGAAAGCGTTTGATAGAGTTGAGTGGGGGTACCTGTGGGAGGTGCTGGAGAGGTTTGGATTTGGGGAGGGATTCATCAAATGGGTGAGGCTGCTTTACGTGGCGCCAATGGCGAGTGTAGTCACAAATGGAAGGAGATCGGAGTATTTTAGGCTTTATCATGGGACCAGGCGGGGTGTCCCCTGACCCCCTGCTCTTTGCACTGGCGATTGAACCGCTGGCCATGGCGTTGAGGGATTCAAGGAAGTGGAGGGGTCTGGTGCGGGGTGGGGAGGAGCACCGGGTATCGCTGTATGCGGACGACCTGCTGTTATATGTGGCGGACCCAGAGGGGGGAATGCCGGGGGTGATGGAGCTGTTAGCGGAATTTGGGGGCTTCTCGGGCTATAAGCTGAACTTAGGAAAGAGCGAGGTATTTGTAGTGCACCCGGGAGATCAGGAGGAGGGAATTGGGAGGCTCCCCTTCAGGAGGGCAGTGAAGAGTTTCAGGTACCTGGGGGTGCAGGTGGCCAGGAGTTGGGGGGCTCTTCATAAACTTAACTTCACTATACTAGTGCAACAGATGGAGGAGGAATTTAAAAGGTGGGACATGGTGCCGCTGTCGCTGGCGGGCAGAGTGCAATCCGTCAAAATGACGGTTCTCCCAAGGTTCTTGTTCCTCTTCCAGTGCTTGCCCATCTTTATCCCTAGGGCCTTTTTTAAAAGGGTGACCAGCAGCATCATGGGATTTGTTTGGGCGCAATGGCCCCGAGGGTGAAGAGGGTCTTCTTGGAGCGGAGTAGAGATGGGGGGGGGGGCTGGCGTTGCCCAACCTCTCGGGGTACTACTGGGCGGCCAATGTGTCGATGGTGCGTAAGTGGGTGATGGAGGGGGAGGGGGCAGCATGGAAACGGAGGGAGAGAGTATCCTGTGGGGATACAAGCCTGGGGGCCCTGGTAACGGCGCCGTGGCCGCTCCCTCCCACGAGGTATACCACGAGTCCGGTGGTGGCGGCTACCCTCAAGATTTGGGGGCAGTGGAGGCGACATAGGGGAGAAGTGGGGGGCTCGATGGAGGCTCCGTTAAGGGGGAACCATAGGTTCGTCCCGGGGAACATGGATGGGGGATTTCGGGGATGGTATAGAGCGGGCATTAGACAGCTGAGGGACCTGTTTATCGACGGAAGGTTTGCGAGCCTGGGGGAGTTGGAGGAGAAATTTGGGCTCCCGCCGGGAAACATGTTTAGATATCTGCAGGTAAAGGCATTTGCTAGACGGCAGGTGGAGGGATTCCGTGCGCTCCCCGCGAGGGGGGTGAGTGACAGGGTGCTCTCGGGGGTCTGGGTCGGGGAGGGGAAGATATCCGATATCTACAAGCTTATGCAGGAGGTGGAAGAGGCGTCAGTAGAGGAGCTGAAAATGAAGTGGGAGGGGGAACTGGGGGAACAGATCGAAGACGGGACATGGGCTGATGCCCTGGAGAGGGTAAATTCTTCCTCCTCGTGTGCGCGGCTTAGCCTCATCCAATTCAAGGTGCTGCATAGGGCCCACATGACTGGGACGAGGATGAGTAGGTTCTTTGGGGGTGAAGATAGGTGTGTCAGGTGCTCGGGGAGTCCAGCGAACCATGCCCATATGTTCTGGGCATGCCCGGCATTGGAGGAGTTCTGGAAGGGGGTGGCGAGGACGGTGTCAAGGGCGGTGGGATCCAGGGTCAAGTCAGGATGGGGACTCGCGATCTTTGGGGTTGGGGTAGAGCCAGGAGTGCAGGAGGCGAAAGAGGCTGGTGTGCTGGCCTTTGCGTCCCTAGTAGCCCAGCGAAGGATTTTGCTACAGTGGAAGGACGCGAGGCCCCCAAGCGTGGAGACCTGGATCAATGACATGGCGGGCTTCATTAAGCTTGAGAAGGTTAAATTCGCCCTGAGAGGATCGGTGCAAGGGTTCTTTAAACGGTGGCAACCTTTCCTCGACTTTCTGGCTCAACGATAGGGTACTGGGACAGTAGCAGCAGCAACCCGGGGGGGGGGGGGGGTGGGGGGGGGGGTGGTGGGGGGGGTGGTGGGGGGGGGGGGTGGTGGGGGGGGGTGGTGGGGGGGGGGGTGGTGGGGGGGGGGGGTGGTGGGGGGGGGGGTGGTGGGGGGGGGGGGGGGGTGGGGGGGGGGGGGGGGGTGGGGGGGGGGGGGGGGTGGGGGGGGGGGGTGGGGGGGGGGGGGGGGGGTGGGGGGGGGGGGGGGGGTGGGGGGGGGGGGGGGGGTGGTGGGGGGGGGGTGGTGGGGGGGGGGGACGGGGGTGGGGGGGGTGGGGGGGGGGGTGGTGGGGGGGGGGGTGGGGGGGGGGGGGGGGGGTGGTGGGGGGGGGTGGTGGGGGGGGGGGACGGGGGTGGGGGGGGTGGGGGGGGGGGTGGTGGGGGGGGGTGGGGGGGGGGGTGGTGGGGGGGGGGGGGGTGGTGGGGGGGGGGGGTGGTGGGGGGGGGGACGGGGGTGGGGGGGGGGGACGGGGGTGGGGGGTGGGGGGGGGGGGGGGGGGGGGACGGGGGGTGGGGGGGGGTGGGGGGTGGGGGGGGGTGGGGGGTGGGGGGGGTGGGGGGGGGGGTTGGGGGGGGGGGGTGGTGGGGGGGGGGGAGGACGGGGGTGGGGGGGTTGGGGGGGGGGGGGGTGGGGGGGGGAGGGTGGGGGGGGGGGGGTGGGGGGGGGACGGGTGGGGGGTGGGGGGTGGGGGGGGGGACAGGGGGGGGTGGGGGGGGGTGGGGGGTGGGGGGGGGGGACGGGGGGGGGGTGGGGGACGGGTGGGGGGGGGGGGTGGGGGTGGGGGGGGGGGGGGTGGGGGGGGGGGTGGGGGGGGGGGTGGGGTGGGGGTGGGGGGTGGGGGGTGGGGGGGGGGGGGTGGGGGTGGGGGGGTGGGGGTGGGGGGGGGGACGGGTGGGGGGTGGGGGGGGTGGGGGGTGGGGGGGGGGGACGGGGGGGGGGGACGGGGGGGGGGTGGGGGGGGGGTGGGGGGTGGGGGGTGGGGGACGGGGGGGGGGGGGGTGGGGGGGGGGGGACGGGGGGGGGGGTGGGGGGGGGTGGGGGGGGTGGGGGGGGGGGTGGGGGGTGGGGGGGGGTGGGGGGGGGGACGGGTGGGGGGTGGGGGTGGGGGGGGGACGGGGGGGGGGTGGGGGGTGGGGGGGGGGGTGGGGGGGGGGTGGGGGGGGGGTGGGGGGTGGGGTGGGGTGGGGGGTGGGGGTGGGGGGTGGGGGGGGGGGGGTGGGGTGGGGGGGGGGCGTGGGGGGGGGGGGGGGGGACGTTGATGGCTTATTTTATTTAAATTTGATTTATTTAATTTTAATTTATGGTTAAGTTCTCTTGTTGGGGGAGGGGGGTGGGGGGGAGTGTGATACATGTGATGTTACGGTATGGGGGAATTGTGGGTGTTATGGGGCTGTTAGTTGCATATTACTGCTTTTTGCTATACTTGTTGTTATATTTTTATATTTTCTGTAAAAAATTCCAATAAAAATTATTTTTAAAAAAAGTTGACCCTTACATTGACCACCTAGTGAAGATGTTATCATGCATTTCAGTACTTTGCCATTGAAGGAAGTTCCACAATGCATCAAAAATATAAACACACATGCATTGCAGAAGATAAAGATGCATGGCATTAAGGATAAAGTAGTAGCATGGATAGAGGATTAGTTAATTAATAGAAAGCAAAGAGTGGGGATTAATGGGTGTTTCAAAAAAAAAAAAGGGCAGCACGGTAGCATGGTGGTTAGCATAAATGCTTCACAGCTCCAGGGTCCCAGGTTCGGTTCCCGGCTGGGTCACTGTCTGTGCGGAGTCTGCACGTCCTCCCCGTGTGTGCGTGGGTTTCCTCCGGGTGCTCCGGTTTCCTCCCACAGTCCAAAGATGTGCGGGTTAGGTGGATTGGCCATGCTCAATTGCCCGTAGTGTCCTAAAAAGTAAGGTTAAGGGGGGGGGGTTGTTGGGTTACGGGTATAGGGTGGATACGTGGGTTTGAGTAGGGTGATCATTGCTCGGCACAACATCGAGGGCCGAAGGGCCTGTTCTGTGCTGTACTGTTCTATGTTCTATGTTCCTGTCAGCTTCTGCTCTCATATTTTGTGCTGTGATTTAAAGTGACCGACAGCTGCTTAAAACCTCTGGGCAGGATTCTCTGAGCCTCCGTGATAAAATCGCACTCGGCGCGGGAGCGGAGAATGGGGCATCAGACCCGCGGTCGACGCGGCGCCGGTTAGGGGCCATTGAAAGAAGCCCCCACAGCGATTCTCCACCGACAACTGGCCGAGTTCACTCGTGCTTCCATATGACGGGAGCTCAGAGTGGCAGCTGCAGACCCAGTCCACGGCTGCCCTGGTAGGAGGCGGGGGGGATCCGTCACGGGAGGCGCCTCCATGATGGCCTGGCTTGCGATCGGGGGCCACCAATCGGAGGGCACGCACGATCTGGAGGGGGAGGGGGGCCGATATTGTCGGGGCCGACCCATTGTGTGGGTCCGCCATGTTGCACGGACCCACAGCCGGAAGTGCAAGGCTCTGTATTGGCAGCCGGAGCTGCGAGGAGCACTCCGGGGCCCTGCTAGCTCCCTTCAAAATGAAGAATCCCTCTGGACTTTCTTGATGGAAGTCCAGAGTGATTCGCGCATGTTTTCTCGCAGGCGTGGGGACATAGCCCCATTATCAGAGAATTCCACCCCATGTTTTTGAAAATTGAAAAAAATTTCTCTACAGGTTTTCTTTCATTGATTGATAGCCACTCTGTTTTGAAATGAAAGTAGGAAAACAAACTGTTCTGTTAATTTATGGTAAGGTAGCAGGATGCTTTTGATACAACATCTGTATCCATTGTGAATGCTTGGCTGGGTTTCAATGTTGTTAATGGTCTCAACTCAGCAGGTAGTTGATCAGTCCAAGAATGACTGACACTTTCAAGAAGCTGTAATAACAATATGCCATTGACGTGGATTCTTGTTTATTTCCAAACCTAATAGACATTGAAATGATTACAAGTTTTATGCTGGGGTAGGTTTCTGTTCAATTATAATGGGTTTGAATTGAGCTCTATTAGATTGTCAGAGATTTAGGGCGGAATCTTCCCATTGGTTCAATGGTTGTGGAGGTGGGGGCTTGTTGGTGGAGAATCTAGAACTATGTGGTGTGTGGGTGTCGGGACTCACTTGAACAACCCTTGGCGCTGTCTCTGGAGTTTGGGATGGAGGCTGCCGGCAACGCTGGATCCAGGAACACCACAGCAGTGGGTGGGGGGGGGGGGGGGGGGGGGGGGGGAGCATGTACAAGTAGATCTTCCAGATTCAGTGTCCTGGAGGAGGTTGTGGGAAGATGGGCTAGGTCATTGTGGACAGCCTTCTTCAAGGTCCGTGGCGCGTGCCATTGCTGCAACACTGACTGCAAACTCTAGCCCAATCAAAGCTGTGCTCCTGCTTCCTGGTTGCAACCTGAATGCAATGCAGTCGCCTCAGCTGCAACCCATGAAAATGCCCTTTTGAGGCAATAAATGAACATATGGTTATGGGCGGTGTGGGGTTGTGTACAGCTGAATCGTTTTCAAGCATTGAGCCCAAATGTTGATTAAATATATAATCAATACCCAGTAGGACATACAAAAGCAAAATACTGCGGATGCTGGAAATCTGAAATACAAACCGAAATTTGACTGGTTGTTTAACCAGCTATTCAACCCGAATCCCCCAAACTTCCATTCCGACCAGCTCTGTGGCAGCAAAGTTCTGACAAATGCTTCAGCTCAATGACCTATCATTGCCAAGGTCATCAACCTGAAAGGTTAACTTTCTCTCTCCACAGATGATGCCTGACCTGCTGAGGATTTTCAGCATTTTCTGTTTTAACCCCAGCATGATACGCTTAGAAATTGATCATCAGTTTATCACATTTTGTACAATTCAGTTACTACAAAGGGGCACTGATTTTGGGTAGGAGGACAGAAATGTCAAAGCGCTGTCGTTTTGTGAGCCTGGTGGCTTCATAAGACAGCAGTGTGACCTTTCAGAATCTTTTAATGAAGGGTCAGTGTTGCAAAGGCATCACTGCTAATGGGTCGAACAGCATTGGGCCTGAGATTTCCTGACTTGCACTCAATGCTAGGAGTGCCTGCCGAATCTCGAAATCAGCTGAATGAATTCAAGAACACGGGCTAAGGCATAAAGATAAAACTTGTCACTGAAAAAAAAATCGTAGTAATTTACAAAGATGCACTCAGGGTTCAAATATATCCCACGGCACAAAGCTTCAAACGGTGATATGACCCAGAGGTTAAAAATTGTATTTCTGCTACCTTTAGCACACACTTTGAACATGTCAACATGTTTAACTCGATCAAAGTCTCTCTGAGCCTGTTATGCATATGGAGCTTGCTAGATGCGAATGAGTTACACTGAATTTATTTTCCGACAATTATATAAATCAGGTTCAAAAGCAGACTTTGTGAACGTGAAAAATCGAAGGCATACTTAAGCGCCCAGATTCAGAACAGCGTGTCCACGATGATGTTTTCCAGCTCATTGCAGCGTCTGACTGCTGTCTGGATCCCTGCCAGACAGACTGGGATTAGTGCCAGAGGTCAAAGGTGCTTTCTAATGTTTTTGTCGCCAGTTCTGAAGCATAAATCTGCCTCTCAATGTAAGCACATTCCGGTGTACACTCAGCCACCCTAGTTTGTGGGGGGAGATGTGAGGTCTGATTTTATGTCCCTTTTTTTCCCATGGGTTATTTGGAATCTGATTACTGGTATAAGTATTCTGCCAATTGACTAAACAGCATTCTAAGTTGCCCTTTTTAAAAACGCCCTGCAGACATCCATTTTGGAGAGGGGAAAATACGAGTTGGCAAAAAGCTTGCATCGATGACGGCTTCCAAAAGAGCTATTAGGTGCGAGTTGCTGTTTTATTGAAGTTTTCAATGTACAAATGTCGAAACCACCATTTCTGAAGACTTTAATATGCCCAAGTTGTGTTTTTAACTTAAATTTAAAAATTCCGAGTAATTCCATAACCAGAAGGCAAGATTTTTTAAATTGAATTATTGAACATCAGGGGTGGAGTGCGGAAGGTACTGATTTAAAAAAAATTAATATAATAAATGTACGGTCAAATTCAGCCCCGAAAGTGTTCCTGGAATGTGCCAACCACACTCCCACCTCGCGCCACCACCAGTCTGTTCCAACATGGATTTAATAAGATCTCTCTTAAGCAATAGACACTTGCACTGTGTCCAGCCCCAGGTGTAGCTACAGTGACACTGTTTTAGCCATATGCGCTAATTTTAGTAGAAAATGCCTGGCATGCCATACAGGATAAATATACTTCACAGTAGTATATTCACTTACCAAACATCTGCTGCACACAGAATGATCGAAAAACTCTTTCAAATTCATTTTATCAAGAAACACATGAAAAGGTTAATAATAATCGCTTATTATCCCAAGTAGGCTTCAATGAAGTTACTGTGAAAAGCCCCTAGTTGCCACATTCCGGCGCCTGTTCGGGGAGGCCGGTATGGGAATTGAACCCGCGCTGCTGGCCTTGTTCTGCATTACAAGCCAGCTGTTTAGCCCACTGTGTTAAACCAGCCCCTAAAGGTTCAGAGGTTGGGAAAATACGAGTGCTGAAATGACATCTCATTGACAGTGTCTATTCATCATTTTTATTTATGATTCAGAACTGCAATTAGTCACATTTGGATTCCCAGTTCGCCACAAGTGACTAGTGGCTATCATGTTAGGAGGACATTGATCCAACATGGGCACGAATTAATGGTCTCGTTGGCTCGGCCTGGTGAGGCGACGAGGCTGTTGAATCTCACAGGACGTCTCTTGCAAGATTCGTGATGCTCGAAACATCTCACGAGATACGATCTGGATCTTGCCATCGCTGGGCAAGATCCAGGTTTGGCACATTTAATAGTCTCTCTGCACCGTATTCTCCCTGTGCCAGGGAATGAACGGGCGTGCCTGGGAGACCTCGCCAGGGCACCGTTTAGCACTTGTTTCCACACATGTGGATCGAGCGTAGCGGCACCTGGGGAGGGGGTCAGAGGCCATCGGAGACCCCGTGGTGGTTGAGCTCTGGGCAGGGTGGTACCCTGGTACTCGGCTGGCACCTGGCCATTATAACACTGCCAGCCTGGCAGGGGTAGTCAGGGTGCTGGGCTGGCAGTGCCAAGGTGCCCAGGCGCCAGGTTGACCATGCCAGGGATCAGGTTCGGAGCTACCTTGTTCTTAAGAGGTGGGGTGAGGGGAGGGCTCAAAGACCCTGTAAGAGGTAAGTTGGATGCCGTGGTGGGTGGGGTCGGGAGGCCGCGGTGGGGTGGCTGCAGGCACCAAGAAATACCACCAGTCCCCAAAAAGGGACCCTGTTTTTGTCCCGTTAAATCGAGCCCATGATCTCAAAAATGACTTGGAGTCCTTCCTAAATGCTATTACAAAGACTAAACATTCACAACGAGGCAGCTAATAATTAAAGTCTGCTTAGGTTTATCTGGAAGTAATGGCATATTATTATACAATACAAAATCTGAAAGACAAATACTCCATCATTCACTCTTCATATTTTATGCACTGGATGATTGGATAATTGTTCGATTTGATGAGTGACAATGGAACACAATAGTTACACTGTTGCTTAGGTCGGTGGGGAGGGGGGGGGTGGTGGCAGGAGGATGAGGCCCATGGAGGAACACAAGCGTAAAAACATGCTGTTTGATTCAGGGTTATTGGAAATGCAACAAGGAAATACTGTGGATAGGTGGGCCAAATGGACCAAAGGTCTTCTGCCTAAAACTGTTACAATTACTTCTCTGTAACTAATAGCCACAAAACCTGATAGTTTCTTAATTCATTTAGATTCTTCCTACGATATTTCAGTTATTCATATAAAATAAATATTAAACGAATATCAGAGAACCAACTCCAGACCCCTCGCTTTGACAGAGTCATTGGACTCGAAAAGTTAGCTCTTTTCTCTCCCTACAGATGCTGCCAGACTTGCTGAGATTTTCCAGCATTTTCTCTTTCGTTCCAGACCCTTCTCATCTGATTTCCACACTCCCCAGATGAACATTCAAATTTAAGAACATGGAGAAAAACTTTCATTGTTGAGTTTCAAGGGAGCTTTCCATTGTTATTTTTCTGGGATTGTCTAATCTTCCCGTACCAGCCTCCCCGGACAGGCGCCGGAATGTGGCGACTAGGGGCTTTTCACAGTAACTTCATTGAAGCCTACTCGTGACAATAAACGATTTTCATTTTCATATCAAATTTACATACAGAAAATAAATGACCAAGTCACCAACCTACACATCATTGGACTGTGGGAGGAAACTGAAGCACCCAGAGGAAACCCACGCAGACACAGGGAGAGCATGTAAACTCCACACAGTCATTCTATGCTAGAATTGAACCCTTGTGCTGTGAGGCAGCATTGCTAACCACTGTGCCACCATGCCACCCAGCTTAATAATATAACAAACTGCAATCGGACTGATTCATATAATCTCCTAAAATAAAAGCAAATTATTGTGGATGCTGGAACCTGAAACGGAAACAGAAAATACTGGCCAATCTCAGCAGGTCTGACAGCATCTGTGGAAACAGAAACACACATAGGAAATAGAAGCAGGAGGAGGCCATTTGGCCCTTTGAGCCTACTCCATCATTCATTATGATCGTGGCTGATGATTAAATATTAATTCAGTACCCTGATCCCTCCTTCCCCCATATCCCTTGATCCCTTTAGATCCAAAAGCTACATCTAATTCCTTCTTGAAATCACATAATGGGCGGGATTCTCTCACACCGGGGCTGGGCCGGAGAATCGCCGGGATCGGCGCGAATTGTGCCATGCCGTCCTGACGCCGGTCCACCGATTCTCTGAAGAGTGTAGAAACGGGGCCAATGGCCCCGGCGCGGTCTACAGGGGCCCCGGCAATTCTCAGCCCAGGGTGGGCCGAGCGGCCACGCCAAAAAGGTGCGGAGAATTCCGCACCTTTGGGGAGGCCCGACGCCGGAGTGGTTGGCGCCACTCCGGTACGCCGGGACCCCCCGACCCGCCGGGTAGGGGAGAATACCGCCCAAGGACACCAAAATTGCACACATTATTCCAGGTACGGCATTACCAATGCTTTGTAAATTGTAATAAAACATTCCTATTCTGATATTCAAATCTTCTTGCTATGAAGGTAACATACCATTTGCCTTTACTGCCTTTCCTGCTGTACATGCATGTTTATTTTCAGTGACAGATGCACGAGGGCACCAAGGTCTCACTGAGTATCCACCACTCTCAATTTACACCCATTTAAGTAACAATCTGCCTTCCTAGTTTTGCTACTGAAGTGGATAACTTCATATGTATCCATATTATTCTGCATCTGCCAAGCATATGCCCATTCACTGAGCTGAATCACACTGAAGCATCCCTGCATCCTCCTCACAGCTGACCCTCCCACCCAGCTTTGTATCATTATAATTTCCCTTTTGTAAATCTATGCTGACTTTGTCTGATTATACAACTGCTTTCAAATGTTGTACTATGGAATCCTTGATAATGGACTCTTGCAACTTCCCCACGACTGATGTTAGGCTCACTGGTCTACAGTTCCCTGTTTTCTCTCTACCTCTCTTTTTGAATAGCAGGGTTATATTAGCTACCCTCCAATCTGTAGAAACCATTCCAGAGTCCAAAGAAGTTTGGAAAATGACCACCAATGGATTTACTATTTCTGGGGTCACTTCCTTAAGTACTCTGGGACGAAGATTATCGGGCCCTGGAGATTTAGCAGCTTTTAAGCCCATAAATTTTTCCAAAGCCATTTCTCTACTCATACTGATTTGTAAAACTTGTGTTTCTCAGAACTTCTGGTACATTATTTATGTTTCCTTTGTGAAGACAGAAACAAAGTATGAGTTTGAGTTCCTCAGCCATTTCTTTGTTTCCTGGTATGAATTCCCTGTTTCTTTTTTTTAATAAATTTAGATTAGCCAATTATTTTTTTTTTCCAATTAAGGGGCAATTTAGCGTGACCAATCCACCTACTCTGCACATTTTTGGGTTGTGGGGGCGAAACCCACGCAGACACGGGGAGAACGTGCAAACTCCACACGGACAGTGACCCAGAGCCGGGATCGAACCTGGGACCTCAGCGCCGTGAGGCGGTTGTGCTAACCACTAGGCCACTGTGCTGCCCTTGAATTCCCTGTTTCTGACTGTAAGGGGCCTACATTAGTTTTTGTCAAACTTTTACTCTTTACATACCGATAGAAACCTTTACAGTCAGTTGTTATGTTCCCTGCTAGGTTCATTTCATACTCTATTTTCCCCTTCTTAATCAATCCCTTGGTCTGCCTTTGCCGAATTTTAAACTGCTCCTCATCGTCAAGTCCATTGCATTTTCTTGCCAATTTGTATGCTTTTTCTTTGAATCTAATACTATCTCTAATTTTCCTTGTAAGCCATGGTTTGGCCACAGTTCCCTTTCCACTCGATCGCAAATAGGAATAAATACCTTTTGGAGTTCACTATCCGTTACTTGAATGCCTGCCATTGCCTTTCCACTGTCCTTCCTTTCTGTAATGTTTCCCAGTCCATCATAGCCAACTCAAGCCTCATGTCATCGTAGTTAACCTTTATTGAGGTTCAGGACCCTGGCCTAAGAATCAACTACCTCACTATCCACCTTGATAAAGAATTCTACCATACTATGGTCACTCATTTCCAAGGGTTCTCTCACACCTAGATTGGCAACTAATCCTTTCTCATTGCTCAATAGAACACAGCTAACGTTTCAAGTCTGGATGATTCTTTGTCATCCTCTCCTTGCTCTAAACCTACAAAGCAATTCTGATGTGCTGAACTAACTTGCTGAAGGGTTTTGCTGATTATTCAATGTGCTATTACCTCTTTCAAAACTAGCACCAACTACAATAGTCAGACAACTGGCAAGAAAATGACAAATGCACGAACATACATTACCCTGAAAAATTTGACTCTGTGAATTTCTTGATAAGCATTTTGATCAAACAAAGTTTACGGTCATTATGCTACAGAGTCATGGCGACTGCAATAACTTATTATTTCCAAACTTGGTGGGTAAATTGTTTTTAAGAAACCGCTATCTGAGGGAGTTAGCAGTGCTGAATTTTCCTTCCAAGGTCCTGACACAGATTGTTTGTGGATGCCACACCGGAGGTTAAACAGTCACTCATTGTGATTTTCACAGGACTCGCGCCCTTAACCGATATGGAGACAGGTTCCTATAAACCTGGCTGGCAGACTCTCGAGGCTGGAAGATCAATCAGAGGCCTTCCAGCTTGTTAGGAGTTGGTAGCAGCAGGATGGCCCAGGCCTGTCTGGAGAGTTACATTTGACCTCCGTTCTGTGCACAAAATATTCATCAATCTGTTACTATATTGTTTGCAGTGCTTTTAATAGCTTGGAGCACATAAGCGGTTGTTTTTTTTTTGCCACAACTGCATCCACACTTGACTGATTTTGAAGGCCATTGGTTTGTTACAAATGGCTCATAGGCCTCGTCAGACAAACACAAACGATCAGGAACAGACAGGAGGTAATCTGACATATAAAGAGTGCAATAATTCTCAGTGGAATGGTCTAACCTGTCTTAAGAAAAGAAAGTTATGCCCTCCACCATGGTGAGTTTGGTGATGGGGGGTGGCATTTAATCAGGCAGGATGGTGTGGGTTGTGCACCCCACCACTTTCCCCCCTCCACCCCCATTAAATCCCTGGTAGAAAGGTCTGTGGATGGCTTTCCTACCAACAGAGACCGATAAATGACCAATAAATGCCAACTTAATGACCTCATCCCTCTGCTGCTGGCTTTAACCCTGTGTCACCATGTGGGGAGCATGCCAAGCAAACCTGCTTGGGGTTGCTTGTGAGCTCCCAGGTGGGTCCCTCAGTCATAGGAACTCAGCTCCTTATCAAAGGACCAGGCATCAGGAAGTGGTGGTGGTGGGGGGGACCTGGCATCAGGAAGGGAGAGACCCTGTTGAGAGTCACCCCTGCCATTTCTCCTGACGCCCCTTCCCCCACGACCACCTTCACCTCTATACGATTCTGTCCCAAATTGTAAATTTGGGAGCATTTGTACCAATATTTTTGGTCTGTTCTTTGCTTGATTACCAACTAAAAGTACACAATGAACATTTGACTCCTGACATTACTTAACATGCGTGTCACAGATCTCCACCTTGCCATGCAGCGTTTGATTGAAGAAAAGGTAAATATAAAGCCTATTCATGTGTATTCTGTTGGGGGAAGCTGGGGTGGAGGGATTGAGCTATGATGGATTAATCATTTGTATTGATTTTGTGATGTGCAGGGTTTAATGTCTTGATTTTGTTCCATTTTGTTCTGATGCAGTTTCCACTTACTTATTCCACAATAAAACCACAGAGGTCCCAACCTTGGCTCAAATTTTAACATGCCATATTTGATAGAATAAAACAACAGTATTTGTGAGCCTCAGGTTATTGTTAGAGTGACCTTTATGGCAGTGCAATAGGGTAGCAGATGGTCCTTGATGAATAGTATATGCGCTGCACCAGTGGTGTTCCTGTCACTGTCTATCGGCCCTCAATCAATCAACAAAAATTTCCCATTTAGAATGAAGCAGAGAGCAGTCCTGTTATTTGTATAAAGTTGAAGATTTAAAATCCAAAGAATTCTATATAAGCGAGCCGCGTTTCAACAGCAGTAAGGAGTAAAATTGGGGATTCAGTCATTTTTAGCTTACAATGCACAAACAAAAGCATCACCTTGTACAGAATAACCTTGTGACACCCTGACACTTGTCATGTGGATATCTCACTTTATTTGCTTTTGTCGCAATGCAGTACACTCTGAACCTCACGAATAAACACAACTATCGGCAACACGTTCCACAGCAAATAACATTGATACGGTCAGAGGAAGAGTCAGTGTGAACCTTAAAAGGAGGACAAGAAAAAGAACTATAAATATAGGGAGCGGGATTCTTCGTTCCTGAGACTAAGTGCGGAATTCTCCGCTCCCGGGAAAAATCTGTCGTGAACTCGGCCGAGTTTTACGACGGCCTCGGAGGCCGCACCTCGCCCCCTATTCTCCTTCCCGGCGGGGCTAGGAGCGGTGCTCCATAAATCTCGGCCGCGGAGGCGTCGCGCCGAGAATGACATCAGCCGCGCATGCGCAGGTTGGCCGGTTCCAACCCGCGCATGCGCGGCTGACGTCATGACGCTGACGGCATGAACCCGCGCACGCGCGGTGGCCGTCTTTCCCCTCAGCCGCCCCGCAAGACGTGGTGGCTTGATTTCGCGGGGCGCGGAGGGGAAATAGTGTGTCCGATTTGGACGCCGGCCCGACGATCAGTGGGCACCGATCGCGGGCCTGTCCCCTCCACAGTCGTGGTGCTCTTTCCTTTCTAGGCCACCTACAAGCCCCAAATGGGCTTCTCACTCCCGTTTCACGACGGCAGCGACCAGGTGTGTTTGCCGCTGTCGTGAAAAGGCCGCGAACGGCAGGCCGCACGGCCCATCCGGGTCGGAGAATCGCTGAACGTCGTGAAAAACGCCGAGCGGCGATTCTTCCGAGCGGGGGGGGGGGGGGGGGGGGGGGGGGGGGGCGGGGGGGGAGGATCGCGGGGGGCGCAAATTTTGTCAGGGGGCCCTCCCGCGATTCTCCCTCGCCGTGGAGAATCGCCCCCTAAGTGTTGACACCGCAGCAGGATTCGTGGAGTTCTACGACATCAAAACTGGTGTTGTACCTGGACCAATTCAATGACTGTGGAGGAGCTAACACTGGCGCCACGTGGAACACAATCGATTCCAATGAGAAATGCGGGGTTTGCTGGGTCCGAGATTGACACTCGGGGGGGCTGACAAACTGCAGCCACATATACACACTTCACTCCCCACACACACTCATCTCAGCCAACAAGATGGCACTGGTTGCACTGGAGCACGCCCATCCCACTGATGGGTCAGCTGGGGCCAGAGGGCACCTTGGAGGGTGCACTGGGGGTCACCCATATGGCCTGTGGCCCTAAGTTCACAGTGGGCAGTCAATGACATGCCCAGCTGCATGGCTGCCTTGCAGGCCGTGGCAATGGTGCTCCGTATCCTGTCCACCCCGATCCCTCAGCCAACCCCCCCTCTACTCCTCCCAGCCCTGGCAGAACAACAGCACAACTGTTAGCAAACTATGGCAATGTTGGACACTTTCTGTACCCCCTCCTTCTCCCTCGTGAGCCACCATGCCTGTTTCACGATTTTTAGAAGCGCAAGTGAGCCTTGCAGTCGGAAATTTGGCCCATCGGAGGAGGAGGAGAATCACAGAGGCCCCGGAGAATACCGGTTCAGGCCTGTTAATGATATGCAAACGGTGTTTACTGATGTGCGTTCTGGAACGCATTGATGGCTCTGTTGAGGCAACGGAGAATTGTGATTTGGCGTGAAACGGCTGCCCACTGCGATTTTGACGTCGAAACTGGTTCTTCGCCTAATCGCGTTTTGCGATTCTGCCGTCAGCCGACGGAGAATCCCTCCCAGGAAATCTGAAACAAACCCGGAACGTACTGGATTTACTTTAAAAAAAAATTTAAAAATTACTTTATCTAAATTCGCGACAGCGCTGGCCCCGCACCTGCGGGAGATGTTCACAGACTCGCTAGCTAGGGGCACACTGCCACCCACGTTAGCACAGGCCTCAATCTCGCTGATACCTAAGAAAGACAAAGACCCAACGGAATGTGGGTCATACAGACCCATATCTCTGCTGAACGCAGACGCCAAAATACTGGCCAAAATCCTAGCCAAAAGGCTAGAAGACTGTACCTGAGGTGGTCACAGAGGACCAGACGGGCTTCGTCAAAGGTAGACAGCTTACCGCGAACATCAGGCGCCTGCTGAACGTGATAATGACCCCCTCCGGGGAGAGAACACAAGAGGTGATCGTCTCCCTGGACGTAGAAAAGGCCTTCGACAGAGTCGAATGGAAATACCTCATAGAGGTACTGGAGCGGTTCGGGCTTGGAACAGGGTTCACCGCTTGGGTAAAGCTCCTATACAACGCTCCCATGGCGAGTGTACGGACCAACAATACCAACTCCCAATACTTCCAGCTGCACAGGGGCACCAGACAAGGATGCCCACTGTCCCCGCTGCTGTTCGCACTAGCAATCGAACCGCTAGCAATCGCGCTCAGGGCAGCAAAAAATTGGAGGAGGATCCGAAGGGGAGGTAGAGAGCACAGAGTCTCACTCTATGCGGATGATCTGCTCCTCTATATCTCGGACCCACAAAGCAGCATGGACGGAATCATAGCGCTCCTGAAAGAGTTTGGAGCCTTCTCGGGCTACAAACTCAACATGAGCAAAAGTGAGATCTTCCCAGTACACCCGCAAGGGGGGGGGGGGGGGGCAGCACTAAAGGGGCTGCCGTTCAAACAAGCCCGAAATAGATTCCGCTACCTGGGGATCCAAATAGCCCATGACTGCAAAGGGATCCACAAATGGAACCTCACCAGCCTGACGGAGGAAGTTAAAAAGGACCTGCAAAGATGGAACACACTCCCGCTCTCCCTCGCGGGGAGAGTCCAGACGATCAAAATGAACGTACTGCCCAGGTTCCTTTTCCTGTTTAGATCCATTCCGATCTACATCCCCAAGGCCTTTTTCAAAGCGCTGGACAAACATATCATGGCGTTCGTATGGGGGGGTAAAAATGCTAGGATCCCAAAGAAGGTCATACAAAAAACAAAATCCAGGGGGGGGCTAGCCCTCCCGAATCTACAATTCTACCACTGGGCGGCAACAGCCGAGCGAGTAAGGGGATGGATCCAGGAGCCAGAAGCGAGTGGGTGCGTGCGGAGGAGGCCTCCTGCATGGGAACCTCCCTCCGGGCCCTCGCCACGGCAGCACTCCCATCCCCACCCAAAAAACACTCCACCAGCCCAGTGGTGACAGCCACCCTCCAATCCTGGAACCAACTGCGGCAGCAATTTGGCCTGAACAAAATGTCGGACAAGGCTCCCATCTGCAACAACCATAGGTTCAAACCAGCACTGACCGACGCCACCTTCAAAAGGTGGAGGCAGGACGGGGGGACACTGACAGTCAGGGACCTATACACGGACGACAGGATCGCAACACTGGACGAACTGACAGAGAAATTTCAGCTAGCTGGGGGGAACGAGCTACGGTACCTGCAGCTCAAAAACTTCCTACGAAAGGAGACAAGGACGTACCCACAACCGCCACGACAGACACTATTGGAAGACCTACTGGACGCAAGTATCCTAGAGAAAGGGAACTGTAGTGACATGTATGACCGACTGGTAGATAGGGACGACACCGTACTGGACGCAACAAGAAGGAAATGGGAGGACGACCTGGGGATGGAGATAGGGTGGGGACTCTGGAGCGAAGCACTGCATAGGGTCAACTCCACCTCCACGTGCGCAAGGCTCAGCCTGACGCAACTAAAGTGGTACATAGAGCCCACTTAACGAGAAACCGTATGAGTAGGTTCTTCCCGGAGGTGGAGGACAAATGTGAGCGGTGCCAAAGAGGCCCGGCCAACCACGCCCACATGTTCTGGTCTTGCCCCAGACTTGTGGAGTACTGGACAGCCTTCTTCGAGGCTATGTCCAAAGTGGTGGGGGTGAGGGTGGAGCCATGCCCGATAGTGGCGGTCTTCGGGGTTTCAGACCAGCCAGATCTATTCCTGGGGAGGAGGGCGGACGCCCTTGCCTTTGCCTCCCTGATTGCCCGCCGTAGAATCCTGTTTGGCTGGCGGTCAGCAGCACCACCCAGAGCTGCAGACTGGCTGTCCGACCTCTCGGAATCGCTCCAAATGGAGAAAATCAAATTCGCCATCCGAGGGTCGGACGACGGCTTCCACAGAACGTGGGAGCCATTCATGCAACTGTTCCGGGACCTGTTTGTGGCCAACGTACATGAGGAAGAATAGTCGGGTGGCCAAGAACCAGGGGAAAATGGACGGGAATCAGGGGAAGGTAGGAGGGGGGGGGGGGGGGGGGGGGGGGGGGGGGGGGGGGGGGGGCTACGGGCTCGGTATGGGGGTTTGATGGCAAGCCAAGGCCCAAAACCAAACTATAAATAAATGCCTATAAACATGTGCCTCGGCCATATTGGGGAATGTAAAATATGTATGCTGGCTAAAGGGGGCGGCCACAATTATTGTTATGAAGATGCTTACCTGTAAATATTCATGTTAAATTTTTGTGTTTTCCTTTTTTTTTCTCTCTCTCTAATAACTTGTAATTTGTCATATATAAAATATGAAAACTCAATAAAAAAACATTTATAAATAAAATTACTTTATCTTAGTTATAAAGCCAGGGCTCAGAGTGTGGACAGAGGCAAACCCCTAATCCAGCTCCTTGCCTGCTCCAAAAACCAATTCAAATTGAATCCAATTCATGGTCCCCATAAAGGAGACATACCAGATCTGAGCCAAAAGGCTCAATCTACGCTCAATCTTAGCCAAAAGGCCGAGACTTGATCTTAGCCAAAAGGCCGAGAAGCGATAACATACTGGATTTACACCGGTTTGACTGTACCCAGGAAGGAAACAGAAGGATGCTAATAAACTGTTTGCTTATTTTTCAATTTCCAGTTCTGATAAATATCTACATTAGAAGGTCAAACTTTATTTTGAATAAAGAACCTCGTAAATGCATCAGGGTGTGAAAGAGAAGATGTGGACCGTGTGGACTAAGTTCAATTTAGGCAACTATATAAACTGCTTATGACTTATTCTTATGATTTGTATCTTAATTGAAGTTCATTGATCATTTGTAACACACTTTCAGGCATCTATTATACATTATTGACACTATTAATTTGCTTACATCAGATTTTTTACTTGTAACATATGATTTTACATGTTGTTACAGATAAAAGGTTTATAGGAACACTATGTTTTTGGGCTGTCGCATAATTTAAGGTAAAATGGAGGAATGAAAGAGGTCCCTCAACCTGCTAGGAATTCGGCCCAACAGTCCTGGGTGACTTGGTTGCTACTGGGGCAAGATGGGCCCAAGTCAGGAAACTTGCTGAGAAGGTACAAGATGTTCACACCTGTGGACAATGGAAAAACCATCTGTGCTGATGGTGGTAGACTGTTAGTTTCTAAGTTTGATAGGAGGGGTGTTAGGAATTTCAGACTTTATAAATGGCTGTACTTTAAACTGTTTAATTCCAAGATAGAATGGTTTTGGGATCTAGCGGATAGCTAATTAGCATTTCTAGAGACTACATGGAGACTTCAAACATATTCTTTATAAATATAAATGTGTTACCTTGACAACATCACATAAAAGTGATGGTTGATGCCATGGATTTTCAATGTGGGGTCTGCTCCTGCTATAAAGTCATCCTTCCATCATAGCCAAAGCACCAAGCAGGTGATTGAGTCTGGGGTGAGGAGAGGGAGTGAGGAATGGAGGATAGCTGCTCGCACATCTTCCCTAGCAGTGAAACGTACAGCAACCTTGGTAGAAATTGAAGCAAGCTACACACCTAGCCTCCTCAGAAGGAGATGTTCCACGGTGCAGGATAATGATAGATGAAACAAGGAACGAAAAATTCATCTTAATGAATATTTGTTTCTTTACGGTTTTTGTCAGTGCATTTACCACACCCATGATACCAGCTGCAGATGATTTATGTGACAAGACTGGAGAAATTTATAAGCTTTCACACACGAGCAGACTTACAGTGAGGCATGCTGTATTTGAATAAATAATGCGCTGTGTTTTTATGCTTTCCACAATGAAGCAGCACATATCTGTGTCAGCTACAATTACAAGGCTGGGATGAAAAATGACCTCTTGCTGATTTATGACACCACTAAAAGAAAGGGAGTCACTCAGTAAGTTTTACAGTAAATTGCTGAAATGCAAGAAGTGCATAATCATGAGATCTGGCAAATACATATATGGCTCTTAACAGATTCAGATAGCTAGTGAGAGAGTAATTCTGGAATATTATTAAGTTACTAATACAGCTGCTTGCCCCTAGTACTGGCGTCAAACAATGTTTCAGTGCAGAAAATGGTAAATGACCGGCCTACAGTAAATGGAGCATTTGCAGAAGAGAACACAGTACAGGAGACATACAAGGCAGCTAAATATATATGCTGCCTGATCTCTTTTATTTTATTTAAAGCATGATTTAGCTACCTGGTGTATTCACAGTAGTTCATATTTGCCCTGAACACACACGCACAGAGGCGCACACAGACACACACAAATATTGGGCGGAATTTTAAAGAAAATGATAAAATGTCAGGCCCTGACTGAAAACCGGCATGTTTCTCTCCAGAACCACAGCCAAGTTTCTGACCAGTTCTTCTGTCAAAATAAAATCGGGGGTGCGGAGTGACCTGATCGATCCGCTCCAGAGATCGGGGGTGCGACCTTAAACTGCCCCATGAGAAACCCGAGACCTAAAGCAACAGCCAAAGGATGGGGATTATTTTTAAATAGGTGAGCGCCATTAATTTTTATCATCAGCCTCAAGTGCAAAACTCTGTAATGTTTTCTACAAATGTGACAGCAGACAGCTTTGTCGTTCCGAAGCACAATTCGTGCTTGGTTATCCTCCGTATGCAGATTATCTGAATCCTAACTGCATTTAACTGCTTCCCATCTGCTCTCTTCGTTAATGTCTGCAGCTCTGATTGTTCTTTACGCAAGCTGCAATTCCAATTAGGTTGGACTGCCACAGTCAGTTACTAAGTTGTACTTTCAGGATGTCATGTGGATTGAAACATTGATTTTCAGTGAAATATCAGATATTCACTGTGATTACCATCATGGCCAGTCGCTGATCTCAGCAATGTCGTTCTGGGAAAGTGCTGAGTTCCAGTCGGGGGTGGTGGGGCGGGGGCATTTCCCCAATAGCAGAGAAGAAAATCATACAATTTTCCATTGTTCTGATCAAAGTGTGTGAAAACTATCAGCATCCACCAGTCTCCAGGGACAGCCATCAAAGCCTTGTTTCAGTCAGTGAAATCCATTGACAGATGTGCCATATAGTTGCCACTCTAGATTGCTGGCAGTTTTGCACTGAAGCTGGCTATTTGACTACACCCAGAGAGACTTTAGGTGCAAGGAATTATAAGACAACTGCCATGATATTTAACTGGCTTCCTTTGAGGGGTGAGAAATTGACCCGGAGATTGGACTCAGTCTCACCCTGCGATAAATTGCTATGAATGTAAAATACAATAAAGGTAATAATAGTGAGGTCCAATCAGGGACTTACATACAACCAGTGAAGATTCGCTGCCTGTAATGTTCTGCCCATTGGGGGGGGCTGCCAGGGCCGGGTTGTGTAGTGGAGAGCGAGTTGCTGACAGCTCTGTGGATTCGGGGTGTCCATCTCGGGGTCGGGGTGGCTTGGTTCAGGCTGCCATTGCTGCGGTATTTGTTTCAAACAAACCCATTTGGTACAGGTTACAGGCCACTGGCTGCTCACTCTGCTGACTGCTTACTGTATCCTGTAAATGTTCACAGAGCCTCTGGTCATATGGGAGCCCACTCGGGCCGCCCCTCTGGAAACCCCCAGACTCCAGCTGACCTATCAGTGGGATAGGCATGGCCAATCCCTGGCACACTGGCCCTTTCAGGGCAGAGGCCTCACTAGTGATACTATCAGCCAGCCCACTCCACAGGATCACCAGCATCTCTAAGCCCTGCCTGTCTACCATGCCACAGCTCCCATCCCGCCCCGGACGGGTTGTCACAAGCTGTGCGTCACACCCACATCACACTGCAGCTACGCTCCCAGCAGACTCATTCTACCCTACCTCAACCCCGTCTGTAGGACCCACCCACACACGCCTCTAAGCATGGAGGTAATTGGTGGCACATCGTGCCCCCCCCCCCCCCCCCCAGCTGTCAGTGAATTAATTTTGGAGTGCAGCCAGGAATGCTCGTTATCTACCTGGCCTCAGCTGCAGTTGCGGACCCGCAGAGGCTGGAGGCACAGGGCCTCAGGGAGGAGCCTGCACAAGAGGAGCCTGCGCCTGCTCCAGCAGATCAGGGGCCAGCAGGTGTGGCTCCAGTGCCAGCCATCCACAAGGCCGAGGAGGAGATGTGAAGGAGGCGCCGCATCAGGACATGTGTATACCGTCATTGCCAGACCTTCGAAGAGATGCTCGAGATCTCTCAGACATCCGTGCGCAGTTACATCCACGCTGTGACGGACCACTCTGCGCCCGGGCAGTAGACTATATTAACTTCAATCTGTGATTCACCGCTATCACTGGCATGTCCCAGGTCCAAGGCTTTATTGATGGAACACATGTCTCCCTACAAGCACCGACTCATCAGGGGGTGTCCTTCATCTAACAGAAGGGGTTCCACTCCCTGAATGTGCAGTTGGTGTGTGACCACCAGCTGCACATCGTGCACGCCTGAGCTTGATACCTAGGCAGCGGCACGCACATGTCCCTCTGCGCCTCGGTCATGTCCCTCTGTGACTGCCCCAGGTAGTCAGCGCCCGGTCAATGCTCTCAGCGCCCTCAGCCATGAGTGTCAGGGCCAAACTCTGGAGCCCCGCAGCAATGTCCATGTGGCCTGGTACATGTCTGACTGTGACTGGGCTCCCCTGTCCAGTGCCTCAGCCATTAACCGCAAAGTGTGTCCCAAGCCTTGGACCACATGACACAGGGCTGCGACTTTTTCACCCAAGCGAATGCTACCCATTCAGTGTTGGCCTGGGTACCACGCATTGTTGGCACGGTCTCCTGCATCTAAAGGCAGTTGGACTCCTCCAATTGCGTCTACGGGTCTGGGAATTTGCTGACACTCCCCCCTGTAGATTCTGGCTCTGCATCTGCATCTCCGCCAGTGACAGGATCATACA
This sequence comes from Scyliorhinus canicula, assembly GCF_902713615.1. NCBI lineage: Eukaryota > Metazoa > Chordata > Chondrichthyes > Carcharhiniformes > Scyliorhinidae > Scyliorhinus > Scyliorhinus canicula. Next base: position 32,008,621 of record NC_052150.1, on the reverse strand, counting down.
TTTCAGAAGCACGATACTTGTCCAGACTGCAGCTAGTTCTTGGAATGGGGCAGCACGCCCATGTCTTCAGGAATATGTGATGTGTACACCAGATGGTGACCCAGGAGCCTCTTCACTAAAATGCCCCACCGAGGTCATAGTCTCTGCGGCGGTGGAGGATGCAGGTGAATGCAATGTCGAGAAGTCAATGTTGTCCCCGGACTGGTCCTGCGGAGTGTGCTGCGGCTACGCCTGGGGGCGAAGCACCCAAACCGGCTGGCCTGGTCTGATGGTGATCTTGCAAGACTAAAGACAAGACACATCTTAGGAAGGAGAGAGTGGTGACTCACTTACTAAAGGGACATCGTTTTGCATTAGGGCCTCACTTGGATGTTGCATGCTGACCTCCACGTCAGAGATAGCCCTCTCCTGCACCTCCCAGATAATGCCATCACCCTCTGCTCAGGAGGGATAAGAGCGCAGAGGTACGGGACTCCCCTCTGGTCTTCTCCCACTCCCTTCTGTTGTGGGCCAACTATCCCTACGGGATATATAGAGGACATGGTGTGATGCATGGAGGTGAGTTACACAGGGGTCTGTAGCTGATGGCATGTGTGTGCAAGGATCTTGGCCAAAGAGGAAAATACAGATGTTGGGGTTTGGTGCAGGGTAGGATTTGAGGGAGATGTTGTTTGGTGGGTTTTGATTGGCCTCTATGGGAGTGGGGGTGTGATGTGAGGAGTGAGGGACAGGAGTGATGCCAGGGGAACAGAGGTGTTGACTCACCTCAGCTGCCCTCAGGACGTTGTTCATCTTCTTGCAGCACTGCGTGCCAGTTCACCTGGTGAGGCTCACCGTGCTGAGCAACTCGGCCACCTCTGCCCAGGTCCGGTTAACGACTGTGGACAGTAGTCTCCTCCACCGCATCCAACATTCTCTACAGCTCTGCATCCTCCAAGTATGATGCTGCTCTTGGTGGAGCCATCTTCTTGGCTGGAATGAGAGTGTGTGGGGTGTGGAGTGCTTATAAGGAGCTCCAGCTTGTCAAGCTCACCAGCACCAACTCCGTCCCCAGCGAATCTGATGCGGGCGGTAATATGAATTGCTCTAGATTCACGTGGGCAGAGTGTTGGCCCATTTGCATGTCCTGAATTGCTCAGAAAACTGTTCTGGAAACAGTCCAGGCATCAACACTTAGTGTAGGATTCTCCATCCCGTTTTCTGGCCCGGCGCATCTCCGCCGGCAGCGGGATCCACCATCCCGGCAGCCAGCCAATGGGGTTTCCCATCCCACCCCCACGCCATCGGGAAATCCATGGGCGTGTGTGCATTGCCAGCGAAACTGAAGATTCAGTCGCAGGAGAACCCCGTCCTTAGTCTCCCAAACTGAGAATTTTGCCCAGTCAGTTTAATAACGAACAATTCCAGTTCTAGTTTTGAAGGTAAAATACTGGGAGATGGGGAGGGTGGGGATGGCGCAATATTCCCTGTAAACAGCATAGCCATGTGGCAACTTGGAAGTTCCTGTGCAGACTGCACGCAAGTCAGCCTCTTTAAGTTACCTCACATGTGGGACATATAAAAATTTAAAGGGGCCACGCACTTAAATAAATCACTCCTGCAGTTAAAAACAAATTAGAGTGAATATTGGGAGAGGGGTAGGGAAGGGAAGTGGAAGCTGTAAAATCTGAGTAAATTTGAAGACAGGTAATAATCAGTTTTAAGTTAGAACATTGTTAGAAGAATGCATTCAAGAATTCAAAAATAGCACCAAAGAAAACAGTGGCTCATATTTATTTACACAGTTTACAGACACCACTTTAATGGGGCTCAGTGGGGCTCTAAATGTTCTGGCAGGTGTATGTTTAGTGGATCATGCAGATTAAAAGAAGCTTGTATAATGGCAACAGTGCAACAAAATGCTGATCTGCTGACCGCAGTATTTCCTGGCTGTTTGCTCTCGAGGTTCGATATGTGTTCTGGTCCCCGGCACCTCACTGATGTCAGCAAAGGAACTGTAGATCCTCAAGATGCAGAAATGTATTTCCACACCCAAGATAACATTGCTGATGCCTGATCTGATCAGGACCATTGTGTTAATTCAGCTCTGAAAGAAACAATGCCTGAAATTTCTTCAATGCTCCATTGATCTGTTACTGAAAAGGGAATCCCGAAACATGCACGTTACAGTCGTGGTGTCATCGTGCATGCTGTGCATGTTGGCAATATTGCACAATATGCACAATCCAGTCACTATAGCATGCATTTTTGGGGTCTTGATTTTAAGCACAAAGCCTCTTCACTAAAATGCCCCACCGAGGTGATAGTCTCTGCGACGGTGGAGGATGCAGGTGAATGCAATGTCGAGAAGTCAATGTTGTCCCCGGACTGGGCCTGCGGGGCGGGATTCTCTCAGCCCGGGCCGGGCCGGAGAATCCTCGTGACGGCCCGGGATGGGCCGAGTGGCCGTCGTGAAAACGCCGAGACCCGCCGTCCACACCTGCTCTCAGCCGGCGGGAACTCGGCGTGGAAGGGTCGGGGGGGTGGCCTGTGGGGCGGTGGAGGGAGAAGGTCTGACCCCGGCTGGGGGGCCTCCGATGTGGCCTGGCCCACGATCGGGGACCACCGATTGGCGGGCCGGCCTCTCTGGCTGGGGGTCTTGTTTCTTCCGCGCCGGTCCCTGTAGTCCTGCACCATGTCGCGTCAGGGCCAGTGCGTTGAAGGAAGGCACTGCGCATGTGCGCGTTGGCGCCGGTGTCACTGTGCATGCACGGATCCCGCAGTGCCCAGTTCGCACCGGGATCAGCAGCTGGAGCAGTGTGAACCGCTCCAGTGCCATGCTGGCCCCTTTTACGGGCCAAGATTAGTCGTCGGGTCGGCCCGTGCACGCCGTTGTAAATCGCTACGACGTTTACGACGTCGTGGACACTCTGCCACGGGATTAGAGAATCCCGCCCGGGGTAGGATTTCAGGAATTTAATGCCAAAATCTAGAGAGAATAATGATTCCATCAATTTCGAAAGGTCTGAGGATTTGAGGAAGGAAACCAATGAAAAAACTTTACTGATCCATACTGTCTGTCACAATTGGCTGGGTATTTGTCATTCTCTAATGTAGACTGATCATCATCCAAAATATTTGTGCTGATTATGTTGTGGGGGTCCTTAACCGTTCAGGTCGACAATACCTCCCACTACTAAATGGTTAGCACCCGTTTGAAATATGCAAACGCCCCACTGATGCAGTATTAGCTTGGATGAGACACAGATCATTGGGGCCATGAGTATCCATAGAATCTCTGTAGTGCAGAAGGAGGTCATTCAGCCCATCAAGTCAACACTGACCCTCCGAAACAGCACCCCACCCAGGACCACTCCCCCGCTCTATCCCCACAATTCCACCTAATCTGCTCATCTTTGGACATTAAGAGGCAATTTAGCATGGCCAATCCACCTAACCTGCACATCTCTGGTCTGTGGGAGGAAACCGGAGCACCTGGAGGAATCTCACGCAGACACAGGGAGAAAGTGAAAACTCTACACAGTCACTCAAGGCCGTAATCAATCTGGGTCCCTGGCGCTGTGAGGCAGCAGTGCTAAACATTGTGCCACCATGCCCATTAAGTTAACTATTAATATTGCTTAGCTGTTTTATTCGACAAGATAACCATTGCAAACATATCCAAATGTTTGGAATTGGATATTGAATGAGAAATAATTGGAAGGACCCAGTGAAAAGAGTGGCGAAGTGCAACAGGATTGCTCTTCGAAAGTGGAGGTGGAAACTCAATGGTATGTAAATAGCCACATTGTAGGACAAAACCTGAGCACTGAAGAAAAAAGACATGCTGTCTAAGTTTTTGGCCTTGCACTCATCAGGACAGATATGCAAGAACACCATATCTGAAAGGGAAGGACAATTTATACTGCATGAGAAGAGGATGCTGACTGATTGGCACATGGATTCTGATTGGTAGTCACATTGCCATGGAGAATGCACCAAGCGACAGTTAATTTCCAAGCTTTTGATGAAATTCAAACTAGGCAGGCCAACTCTGATTGGTCAAGGCATTGCCATGTGGAATGAACCAGGGAAAGGCTGTCCCCCAAGTTCTTGTTTAGGTACAATGTTTGAACATATTCTTTCTGTTTGCAAAGGGCAGGCCCTGTGTGCAACTACTTCTGTAGCGTCTAGCACAGGGGTGGGCAAACTACGGCCCGCGGGCCGCATGCGGCCCGCCAAAGGTATTTCTGCGGCCCACCAAGTCATTAAAAAAAAAAAAAAAAGTTTTTGTTTAAAATTTTTTTTATTTAAAAATTTTTTTTTTTTAAGGTTAATGGGTGGGGGGGGGGGCTGTTGGGTTACTTACTGGTATAGGGTGGATACGTTGACTTGAGTAGGGTGATCATTGCTCGGGACAACGTCGAGGGCCGAAGGGCCTGTTCTGTGCCGTACTGTTCTATGTTCTATGTTCTATATGAGGCGCCCAGAATCATAACCGGGTGAAGTAATTATTTTACTTAATATACTATGCGGCCCTTTGTGAATTGTGAATTTCTGAATGTGGCCCTTGCACGGAAAAGTTTGCCCACCCCTGGTCTAGCATGTGCAAGGACCCTAATCTACTCCTTGCATATTTCCGGTATGGAGGCTATTCAGCCCTCTACATCTGTGCTGTTCTATGCTATAGGCTAGATTTTATGGGCCACCCACAGACCAAGAAACAGGCAGGTGGATCCATTAAATAGGATGGCATACCATCAGCCGCCACATCGCTGCTGCAATTTTATGAATGGCAAGGCAGGTGTGCCTTCTGCTCGTGGCCCAATTGAGACGCTATGCGCACAATTAATGCCCACTTAACAGCTTGATCCTGCCGCTGCCCAGGAAGAGGCCTGCATACAATGAGTATCCCAACAGGTTTGACCCTGTGGGCCACTGGTCAGTGAAGGGGGAGGTGGTTCCTTTTCCGGGTTCCCATTGCCAATCGGAGGACCCACCCTCCCCCCAACAATTCCTCCTTGCCCTGTCCAACATGTCCCCCCATCCTTCTTATAAGGCAGTACCTGAGATTTCTAAATATCTGGGTCTATCTCTTAACACCTCCACCTTGGCCTAGCTGCAGTACCCCAATGCCCTCACTCCCATGGTGATGTCGGCACTGCAGAGCTGCATTGGCAGTTCTATGAGGCAGGTCATCCTTCTGGAGAGGGGCAGCAGTCCTACCTCAAACTAATTAAAGGCCTGTTAGCTGAAAAACTAAAGCGGTGGGGTCGAACTGGCTGAGCAGAGATGACCCCCCCAACATTTACACCTGGGTGCAGGGAGCCTGGCTTCAGTAAATAATCCAGTACTATGACTTTATTTGTTATTCAGCTTCAGGAAGCACATAAAAGAAAGATAAAGGAAGGTGTGGAGAAACGTTCAAATACTTGAGTAAAATGCTGGGCATGAATTAGTGGGGTGGAGGCAGGGGTGGTGGGTTCAACCTGTCATATCCCTGACTCTACCCAATTTATTGAATGTCCTAAATGAATTAAATAGTCCAGGGACAAGATAGGAAATGCCCCATTTCTAGAAAATTCGGCATTTCTGTCTAATGTGACAAATGTTATTTTTTTATTGCTGAAAATGACCACAGATGCAATTGCCATAGTTTCAGGAGCCGAGTGGCCAGCACTGATACAATAGATTGTCTATCTTGGAATTGAAATTGCTTAACCAAATATTCATTTAGCCACAGCCACTCTTGGATTATTCAAAACATCTCATCTCTGCCACAAGTTACTGCCTTCTCATGTCCTCACCTATTGAGTTAGGTTTGAGCACTATGCATCTATCTTTGTTTCCCCAAAATTGAGACCTGCTTCTTGACTGCCTCAGCTTGTAAGACCATACGACATGGGAGCAGAAGTAGGCTGCTCGGTCCTCGGGTCCACATTACCATTCATTGAGATCCTGACCGATCTGATCTGATACTCCTCAACTCCACTTTCCCGCCTTATCCCCATAACCCTTGATACCCTCACTGATTAAATATCTGTCTATCTCAGCTTTGAACATACTTAGTGACCTCGCCTCTACAGCTCTCTGCGGTAAAGAATTACAGAGATTCACTATCCTCTGAGAGTAGACATTCCTCCTAATCTCTGTTTTAAATGAGCGACCCCTTACTCTGAGATTATGCCCTCTGGTCCTAGACTCTCCCACAAGAGGAAACAACCTCTCATTATTTCTCCCCCTTCATTTTGAAAAGCCTAGTCCATCTCTTAGCTCAGCACCAACTCCACATTTCATTGAGCTACTTCTTCATTTCTCACTGGGCTAATTCACTCCACAAGGACAGCTCTCGTTCCTCTGAACTCCCTATCAATCTAGCTGCAGCTTGATCAATTACCTTTCCTGGGTCAATGCTTGCTGACATTAGGCAGGTGATCAGCATCCATACAATGCCTCCAAATCTACCTCTAATACTGAAACCATTAAACCATTTATTATCTGCAATTCAACTATTACCATACTCTTCACTAGTAGTTTACTAGCCCACCCTCTATCCTTCAACTTGTTCAAACGTCTGCTGCTTGATTCATTCACAGGATGTCGCGCAAGTGTTCAAATTTGCTTTTTAAGTAACAACAAAGATGTAAACAGTGAGTGCAGGTGGCCTAGATCCTTTCACATTGTATGTTATCTATATGAATCTCTGCCAGTGAAGGTTTTTTTGCCACATTGCTACCTATTGCTGAATACCTCTTGGATCTTCTGCTTGTTTGGCCAGTTTTCTCAGAGCAGCAGCAAAGCTGGCTGTATGAACACCTCGGGCATTTGATGCCCCGTGCGATGACGGATTCCCATTTGTAACAACCGGTCCATTCAGTGTGGATGGTGTCAGTGGGTTCACTGTTGCTGTGGTCCTCTGTGTTGCTGAGATCATACTGAGGGACGATGACTTCGGCTCATGGCTCATGCCTGCAAGCGAAGACAATCACATTAAATTTTAAAACACATCAATTGAACCGATTCATGTGCATTTGCCAGAAACCTACCCTTTTTTGTGTTTGAATGTATTAGAGACATTGGCAGGTTCATAATACAGAGAAGAGATTTTACAAACTAGAGCACTCCCCTCAAGTTTAAAGTTTGCAGTCGCGTTGACCCAAGTTTAAGATCGTTCTGTTTTACAGCAGCTACACGCTAATCATGTTTAAGCAGACTCAGGAAATCTGTCGACGCTTACAGAGCTGGAACAGCTGATTAGCAGACAAAGGCCATACTTCATGCCTCATTCCTTTAATCACCTTACGGTTTACTGTATATAACCAGTGCTCAGTCACATGACAGCTCAAGGCTGCAATAATCCTTGGGCTTTCTGAAGACTTTTAAAACTGATACTAATGTTATTCTCATACAATTGAAGATTTACGGTTACGTTTAAACTTTCTCCCACTCTTTGAACTTGCAACAGACGACAGGGATGAAATTTGCTCTTGCCACTTGAACCCATTTAATCCTTTCACTGAAAGGCATTTATGGAAGGAAATAAAAAGGCCTCAATTCCCATTCCAAATTTTGGAAATGCCCGAGAGTTGCAGATGGTACGGTTTTATAATTGTCCCAAGTTAACTGGGTTCCGAAATCTAAGAAATTGATGATGAAAGCTCAACAACTAACATTGGTGTGTTTTTTTTCAGGTATCATGCATTGGATTCTCCGGTCGTTGACGCCAAAATCGCATTCAGCGATTGGTCGGAGAATCAAAGTTCCCGACCAAATCAGGGGTGGCGCCTCTTTTGCGATGCTCCGCCCCCTCCAAAGTGGCGTACTCGGAGAGGACATTGCCTGAGGCCTACCCCCGAAGCTCCGCCCCTGACCAGCCGGGTTCCCGACAGCGTCGGTCACATGTGGGCTCATCCGTCAGGAACTCGGCGTGGCAGCTGCGGACTCAGTCCACATTTTGATAAGCCTAGTCCATCTCTTAGCTCAGCACCAACTCCACATTTCATTGACAGCACCCCGAGCTATTTCTTGATTTCTCAGCGGTCTAATTCACTCCACGAGGGCAGCTCTTGTTCCACAGTCGGGGGACGGCCGATCCGCGGGCAGGGGGGACTTTATCAGGGGCTGGGGGAACTGTGTGGGGGTTGTCCAGGGCCCGTGAGCCGATCAAAGGGGGGGGGCACTATTTCACGGGCCGGGCCCGGGAGCGGCCTCCGCCATGTAGCACGGTGCGGCCGCTGCAGGCCGCCATCTGCATGTGCGGCCACGGACCCGGCAATTGTGCATGCCTTATCAACAGCGAGAGCCGGGTGCTCTGCGCTGCCGGCATGCTAGCCCCCAGCTAAACGGAGGATTGGTGGCCATTTTACACCATTTTGTCTGGCGTTAAACGCCACCATTCCAACGCCGACGTGGAGACATAGCCTCAGAATCGGAGAATTCAGCCCCATATATTTTCTCTTCACATCACCCTAGGCTGTGCATCACTCTGCACCTGATGCTGTGTACAACCTGCCATAGCGATAGGCAGGAGTGGACTGAGGTGTCCAATTTTCAGAACTGAAGTCTAAATCAAGTCCTTGAATTGTACTGGAGCTATTACCAGTTTCCCTGGTAAGGCGATAGCCAAGCTTTTGAAACACTTTTGCTGGTATCCTAAAACTAGTAAATGAGCCCAAAGTATTTGTATTTTAAACAATGTCAACAGGCCTTAAATCTAACCAAATGACCCAGTCCCATGTTGGTCCGCTCCCAAAGTGCTTTGAATGCCAAGGTCGTAAATCTATTATTTATATAAAATCTTATGTTTAAATGTACTGGCTGTTGATTTTTTTCCATTACAGAGGGAGACACCACATTTCGAATGAAAACTGCTGAGCTGAGCTTTAATTGCTGAAATTACCCACTCTTGCCTGTGGTGGTGCTAGGGTACTACTGCCAGCAGGAAGGTGTCATCACAGCTTCATGTGGTGAATTATACTGTATTGTAATTCACACTGTATTGCATTGCATTGTATTATGTCCTTGTGGGTTCTGCATGTGAGCCGTTGCGCGGCTCTGCCCATAGGGGGAGATGAGGAGCTTGTACAGGGCTCCACCCTTGGCTCCGCCCATGGCCCCTCCCACTACCGGAAGTATAAAGTGCTGCAGCCGTAAGCCTGCTCTCAGTTCCTCTGGTCGCAGGCAGGCTCAGTTGCAGGACTATTAAAACCACAGTTTACTTCCAATCGTGTCTCTAGTGAATTGATGGTCACATCAATTTAATAGTCTTAGAAAACTTGAAGAAAACTACTATGGAATCAGCCCTCAAACCTGATCGACTAGAACTCGACCCGCAGGCTGCAGAGGCGAAGGAAATCTTCCTACACTGCCTTCGATGTTTCAAGGCCTACCTGGCTGAATCAAGCACATCCGAGACTACAGAGGAACAGAAACACGCACGGGTGAGCCATCATATCTCTACGCAACTCAATTGTACCACCTCATATACTGAGGCCCTGGCTATGCTCAACCGATTGTACGTGCGGCCGATTAACGAGGTCTACGCGTGGCACATATTGACGACCCGCCGCCAGCGCCCCGCAGAGTCACTAGAAGACTTTCTGCGCGATTTAAAAGCCCTCCACGCGGCCGGCCATGTGCAAGTCATGGGGGCCGCCATCTTGGACACCATCTTCTTCAGCACCCCTCACGTGCGATCAACGGGGGCTGCCATCTTGGCCATCAACCGAACCGAACCTCAACGACTACGACCTCGGCGGACAGTCATCACGGGGCCACTCCAGCACAGCTGATCGAGCCGCCGACTACCTGCAACTCAACGTAGTCACGTTGGACCAGTCGCGTCCAAAGCACGGACAGTCATCACGGGGCCACTCCAGCACAGCTGATCGAGCCGCCGACTACCCGCATCTCAACGCTGTCACATTGGACCAGTCGCGTCCAAAGCACCTCTAGAGCTCGATGATGTCCATTAAAATCGGCCAGTACCGCATATTCTCCACGGTGGATCTGAAGTCTGCTTAGCACCAGCTTCCAATCCGCCCGGAGGACCGCCACTACACGGCGTTCGAGGCAGATGGCCGCCTCTTCCATTTCTTCCGGGTCCTCTTTGGAGTCACGAATGGGGTCTAGGTGTTCCAACGAACAATGGACCGAATGGTGGACCAGTACGGGCTGCGGGCCACGTTTCCGTACTTGGACAATGTCACCATCTGCGGCCATGATCAGCAGGACGCCAACCTCCACCGATTTCTCCAAACCGCCCAGAAACTCAATCTCACCTATAATAAGGAGAAATGCATTTTTCGCACGACCAGGCTAGCCATCCTTGGCTATGTCATGGAAAACGGAGTCCTGGGCCCCGACCCGGATGGTATGCTACAACAATTCTCTTACAACTCCCTCTCCCTCATTGTCCCAGGGCCCTCAAAAGGTGCCTGGGATTTTTCTCTTATTATTCCCAGTGGGTCCCCCAGTATGCGGACAAAGCCCGCCCACTATTTAAGACCACACTCTTCCCACTGTCGGCTGACGCCCGCCAGGCCTTCAACTGCATTAAGGAGGACATCGCCAAAGCCGCCATGCGAGCAGTGGATGAATCCGTCCCCTCTCAAGTGGAGATTGACGCCTCAGAGGTCGCTCTCGCCGCCACTCTGAATCAGGCAGGGAGACCAGTCGCCTTCTTCTCCCAAACCCTCTCCGCTTCTGAACTTCGACATTCCTCAGTCGAAAAGGAAGCTCAAGCCATTGTGGAAGCCGTACGGCACTGGAGGCACTACCTCACAGGTAGGAGGTTTACCCTCATCACCAAAGGGGCAGCACGGTAGCATGGTGGTTAGCATAAATGCTTCACAGCTCCATGGTCCCAGGTTCGATTCCCGGCTGGGTCACTGTCTGTGTGGAGTCTGCACGTCCTCCCCGTGTGTGCGTGGGTTTCCTCCGGGTGCTCCGGTTTCCTCCCACAGTCCAAAGATGTGCGGGTTAGGTGGATTGGCCATGCTAAATTGCCCGTAGTGTAAGGTTAAAGGGGGGATTGTTGGGTTACGGGTATAGGGTGGATACGTGGGTTTGAGTAGGGTGATCATTGCACGGCACAACATCGAGGGCCGAAGGGCCTGTTCTGTGCTGTACTGTTCTATGTTCTATGTTCTATCGGTTGCCTTCATGTTTGACAACTCGCAAAGGGGCAAAATTAAAAATGATAAAATCTTGCGGTGGAGGATCGAACTCTCCACCTATAATTACGATATCTTATATCGACCGGGGAAGCTCAACGAGCCCCCAGATGCCCTGTCCCGCGGCACGTGCGCCAGCACGCAAGATGACTGCCTGAAGGCTATCCACAATGACCTCTGCCACCCGGGGGTCACCCGGCTCGCCCACTACGTCAAAGCCCGAAATCTGCCTTTCTCCACCAAGGAGGTCAAAGCCATCACCAGGGATTGCCCGATCTGTGCGGAGTCCAACTTCTATAGACCAGACAAAGCCCACCTGGTAAAGGCATCCCGGCCCTTTGAACGCCTGAGCATCGATTTCAAAGGGCCACTCCCCACGACCAATCCAAATGTGTACTTTCTTAACGTCATCGATGAATTCTCCCGCTTCCCCTTTGCCATCCCGTGCCCCGATATGAACTCTCACACAGTCATCAGAGCCCTGCAGTGTCTTCACCCTGTTCGGTTTTCCCAGCTACGTACACAGCGACAGGAGTTTGTCCTTCATGAGCGACGAGCTGCGTCAGTACCTGCTCGACAAGGGCATCACCTCGAGCAGGACTACCAGCTACAACCCCAAGGGGAACGGAGAGGTAGAGAGGGAGAAGGCGACGGTCTGGAAGACCGTCCTACTGACCCTCCGGTCCAGGAATCTCCCGACCTCCCATTGGCAGGAGGTCCTCCCCGACGCGCTCCATGCAATTAGGTCCCTCCTATGCACCGCCACCAACCAGACCCCTCACGGACGACTATTTGTTTTCTCTAGGAGCACTACCACAGGGGCTTTGCTCCCATCCTGGTTGAGGACAACGGGCCCGGTTCTCCTCCGGAAGCACGTCTGGACACACAAAACAGACCCGCTAGTAGAGAGAATGCTACTGCTTCATTCGAACCCACACTACTCCTTTTTTGAATACCCCGACGGCCGTCAGGACACCTTTTCCCTCCGGGACCTGGCGCCCGCAGGATCCAACACCACCACCACCACCGCCGAGGTACCCCTCACACTACACCCCACCCAACCCCCCATGCCCTGCGCCCCCGCGCCTAAAGGTTCCTCCCCCCCCCCCGTCGCACCGGTCAGGTATGAAGCTCGGACCGAAACACTCCCGGAGTCCGCCCTCATACCCACACTGATCGTCACCACCCAGCCACTTGAAGAGGCTGCAACCCCGGTGCTCCGCCAATCCCAAAGGACGACTCGGCCACCGGACTGGCTCAACTTGTAGACCCGTCACCCCTGTCGGACTTGATTCTTTTACAGGGGGTGAATGTGGTGAATTATACTGTATTATAATTTACACTGTATTGCATTGCATTGTATTATGTCCTTGTGGGCTCTGTATGTGAGCCGTTGCGTGGCTCTGCCCATAGCGGGAGATGAGGAGCCTGTACAGGGCTCCACACTTGGCTCCGCCCATGGCTCTACCCATGGCCACTCCCACTACCAGAAGTATAAAGTGCTGCAGCCGTAAGCCTGCTCCCAGTTCCTCAGTTCGCAGGCAGGCTCAGTTGTAAGACTATTAAAACCACAGTTTATTTCCAATCGTGTCTCTAGTGAATTGATGGTCACATCACTTCACTTACAATATTTTTATTTGCTCATGTGATGTGGACATTGATGGCCCTGCCAGCATTTACTGCGATCCCGAACGGCCCTTGACAAGGTGATGGCGAGCTGTCACCTTCAACTACTGCAGTCCATGGGGTGCAGGTCTTCTCTCCAGTGCTGTTATGGAGGGGTTCCAGGATTTTGACCCAGTGACGATGAAGGAACCACGATACAGTTCCAAGTCGGGATGTTATTTGACTGGAAGGGGAATTTGGAAGTTGGTGGCAAAGTGCCTTTGTTGCTCAAGGTGGCTGAGGTCGAAGGTGATACATGGCGGATCGATCAAGCGGGCTGCTTTGGCCTGAATGATATCCAGCTTCTTGAGTGTTGTTGGAGCTGCACTTATCCAGGCAAGTGTAGAGTATTGCATCACACTTCTGCCCTGTGGGACAATGGATGGGCGTTGGTGAGTAAGGAAATTAGTTTTCTCTCAAAATTCCCAGCTTTTCACCTATTTTTATAGCCACATTGTGTGTGATGTCACAGGAAAAAAACACACCCATTTTGGGTGGGCATAGTGGGGTGTTTCCAATTCGATCTACCTTGGCACCCCAGCCGCAGCCTCCAGACCCTCCCCCCCATGCCCCAACTTACCTGTTAGGAGGTCCTCGAGGCCCCGCCTCCCCCAACTCATAAGGGTAGGGGACTCCCTGGCCCGATCTCTGGCATGGGCAACCTGGCACCTGGGCACCTTGGCATTGCCAGCCTGTCAGCTCTCCAGGAACCCATAATACCAGGCTGGCAGTGCCAAGGCACCTGGGTTCCAGCGCAAGCGCCAGGGTACCACCCTGCCCAGAGCCCGACCACCGAGGGGCCTCCGATGCCCTGGGAGATCCTTCTGCCAGGTGCTGTTACACCTGGAACACGTTTATGTGGACCAGCACTAAATTATGCCATGGCGAGGATTCCCAGGTGCGGGTGTTCATTCCCGGGCCTCGGGAGAATTGCGCGCCGACGATTTTAAGTGAGCCTAACTGCTCACTTAAATATGTCCATCTGGGAGGGTGAGATTCAGATCGCGACACCTCGCAAGATCTTGTTAGATGTCACGAAGCATTCTGAGCATTGCAAATATCACGAGAACGTCCTCGATGCATCACTAAGTTGGGGTCAACGAGGCCTCTTGAGCGCGTTATGGAAGGTTGGGATAAGTTACTGGTCAATGGCGACTCCAACAAATGTTGAAGTTGGAGGATTCAGTGCTAGTAATGTCATTGAACGCCAAAGGAAGGTGGTTAGATTCTCTCTTGTTAGAGATGGTCATTGCCTGGCATTTGTGTGGCGTGAATGTTAATTGCCACTTAACAGCCCAAGCCCAGATATTGTCCAAGTCTTGCTGCATATGGGCATTGACTAGTTCAGTATCTGAGGAGACATGAATGGAATTGAATTGAATCCTCAATGAACATCCCCACTTCTGACCTGATAAAGCAGCAGAGGAGGCTGTATCGTGGTGGTACTGTCACTTAACTGGTACCCCAAAGACCCAGGGCAATGCTGGTTCAAATCCCATCTTGGCAGATAGTGAAATTGAATTCAATAAAAAATCTGGAATTAAAAGCCTAATGATGACCATGAAACCATTATTGAATGATGCAAAATACCAACTGGTTCACTAATATCCTTTAGGGAAGGAAGTCCCTGAGCCTTGAACACTGCCCTGAGGAACTTCTGGAGTCATGTCCCAGGACTGAAAGGATTGGCTTCCAACAATATCAATCATCTTCCTTTTTGCTAGGTGATGTGGGACATAAATGATCTTTATGAGTCATTTTTCCACTGACTTATTTTTCATGCGTTTCACTCGATGTGTTTAAACAAAGAGGAAACTGATATTGTGAAAGTTAAAGATGACATACATGACCAAGCATGGGGTGTAAACAATTGTGTCTGCTCTCTCTGAAACTATTGTATAAATGACCCGCTATAATAAAGATTATTTAAGAGACATTGGTTCACTGAAACAATTGATGTAATGTCCGACTTTCAGTTTACTCCAGACACTGACTGGTTTTTATCCACAAAACTAGGGATGACTTCAACCAGTGGAGTGTTTACCTTAGAAGGCCCACACGGGGTTTCAGACCAGCCAGATCTATTCCTGGGGAGGAGGGCAGACGCCCTTGCCTTTGCCTCCCTGATCGCCCGCCGTAGAATCGTGTTTGGCTGGCAGTCAGCAGTACCGCCCAGAGCTGCAGACTGGCTGTCTGACTCGGAATCTCTCCAAATGGAGAAAATCAAATTCGCCATCCGAGGGTCAGACGACGGCTTCCACAGAATGTGGGAGCCATTCATGCAATTGTTCCGGGAAAAATGGACGGGAATCGGGGGAAGTGGGGGGGGGGGGGGGGGGGGGCGGCTACGGGTTCGTTATGGGGGTTTGTTCGCACGGTTTTAGGCTTATTTCTTTTTCTTGTTAATTTATTGTTTTTGTATTGGAGGGGAGGGGTTACTGTTTTTCTCTGTTGTGATAAAAATTTGTTGTTGAAAACTTGAATAAAAATTATTCCAAAAAAAAAAAAAATCTCAGCAGCAACCGGGGCGGGTAAGGGGGGGTTTGGGGTCTGTAAAAGGGGTTTGTTTTTGCGACTGTTTATTTGCTACTTTCTTCTTTTTTGTATTGTTATTAATTTATTGCTTTGTATTGGTGGGGAGGGGGAGGGGGTCCTTCTTTCTGTTTATTTCTATACCTTGTTTATTTTATTGTTGGGAGAAAATTTGTTGTTCAAAAATTTGAATAAAAATTATTTAAAAAAAAATAAAGACACAATTGGAAAAAAAAAGAAGGCCCACACAATCTGTTTAGAATATCTGTTTTGAAACTATCGCATTTAGAATGGTGGCAATGTCCCACAACATGATTGAAGGTGGGGTGTTACGCATCCTCATTGTGAAGATAGGAGTCCACAAGGACTGTGCAGTGGTCACTCCCACCTATAGAGCCATGGACACATATCTGCGACACGTAGACTGGCGAGGATGAAGTCAAGAAACTTTTTCCTCTGAGGTTAGTTCTCTCACCACCCAGCCTCCCAGCTCGAGCAGCAATGATACACCCAAGTCAGTCTTGGTGATGAACATTGCAGGCAATTCCCCTCGCGGAGTATACTCTGTTCCCTTGCTACCCTCCATGCTTCCTCCACGTGATGTTCATGATGAAAACATGCTGATTCGTCAGCTGAGGGAGAGCTGTGGATGGTAATCAGCAGGCAATCTGTCCTCAGACGTGGGCAATGCTGGCATGGTGGCATCTATTACCCACCCTATTTGTAATGAGAAAGCTGTGTTCGGCCTTCTTATTGAACTGCTCCACTCCCGTGTGGATAGGAATCCCACAATGAGTGATAAGTGGGAAATCCCAGAATATTGATCCAGAAAGTTCATACCTCTTAGCTGTCGGATAAATATTTGCCTGCAGAATTTACATGATAGTGAGATGGTGTCTTTAATCTCTGTCTGCAGGGTGTTGGGTCATTTTGTCACGAAATATTTCACAATTGCCCTTTTTGAGAGAGATTTATGACATCCATTGTTGGATATTGTCACAGCAGTTTTCAATTAAGTGCAGATAATTACTTCTCAACACTTTTATAAAACCAAACCTATGTTACAGCAACTACATGAGAATTCGAGATCATTATAACCAGTTAATTAAAATTAGAGCTGGGCCATCGAGGGGCAAATCAGGGAGCTGCTTTTACACACCCGATGTGGAAATCTCTCCCCAAAGGTGCAGTATTTTGGGGCCTTGTCTACCTCCATTCCCATCCCTGACAGGGCCTGAAAATTTAGCCCGTTAACTGTTTCAGACCTGCTAACTGCTGCAAGCATTTTCTGTTTCCTTCCGTTTTAGTTTTGTTGAACCGAGGGTTCAATTCAGTCCAGGAGGCCAGGGTGAGCCCCCCACTGCTCTTATGGACAGTATCGTGGGATCGAGAAGGATAAACGGGGCCTCAGTTAATGTCCCTGTTCCGGGTAATGCATAAAATGGCGATGTCCCTGAAGTCTTTATTTACATCTGACATCAGAGGTCACATGAATATAAGAACATAAGAACTAGGAGCAGGAGTAGGCCATCTGGCCCCTCAAGCCTGCTCCACCATTCAATGAGATCATGGCTGATCTTTTGTGGACTCAGCTCCACTTTCCGGCCCGAACACCATAACCTTTAATCCCTTTGTTCTTCAAAAAACTATCTATCTTTACCTTAAAAACATTTAATGAAGGAGCCTCAATTGCTTCACTGGGAAAGGAATTCCATAGATTCACAACCCTTTGGGTGAAGAAGTTCCTCCCAAACTCAGTCCTAAATCTGACTTATTTTGAGGCTATGCCCCCTAGTTCTGTTTTCACCTGCCAGTGGAAACAACCTGCCCGCATCTATCCTATCTATTCCCTTCATAATTTTATTTGTTTCTATAAGATCCCCTCTCATCCTTCTAAATTCCAACGAGTACAGTCCCAGTCTACTCAACCTCTCCTCGTAATCCAATCCATTCAACTCTGGGATTAACCTAGTGAAACTCCTCTGCACACCCTCCAGCGCCAGTACGTCCTTTCTCAGGTAAGGAGTCCAAAACTGAACACAATACTCCAGGTGTGGCCTCACTAACACCGTATACAATTGCAACATAACCTCCCTAGTCTTAAACTCCATTCCTCCAGCAATGAAGGACAAAATTCCATTTGCCTTCTTTTTTTAAAAAAAAATTTTAAATTCAAATTTGTGCATAATATCAACAAGAAAAAGACAATTTTTTTTTTACAAAGAACAGAAAGAACAGTCCCCCCCCCCCCCCCCCCCCCATACACAGAGGAAGAGATAAACTAACACCCATCATTCCCCCAAAACATCTGCCCATCCCTTCAATAGACAGGACAGTATACACAGAAGAGGAAATTAATTAATGCCCAACATTGGCACAGAACAACTATGCCCGTCCCTTCAGTACAAAACAATGAAACATCCCCCCTCCCTCCCCCTCCCTCCCTCCCTCCCTCCCCCCCTATGTCCCTCCCCCCTCCATCCCTATCCCCCCCCCCCCGTCCCTCCCCTCTGTCCCTCCCCTCCTCCATCCCCCCCGGGTTGCTGTTGCTGCTGGCCTGTTTCTATCGTTCTGCCAGGAGGTCCAGG
The DNA here is from genome assembly GCF_902713615.1 of Scyliorhinus canicula. NCBI lineage: Eukaryota > Metazoa > Chordata > Chondrichthyes > Carcharhiniformes > Scyliorhinidae > Scyliorhinus > Scyliorhinus canicula. The sequence goes on along the minus strand of NC_052150.1, from coordinate 31,990,683 downwards.
AATGGCTGCCACCTCCTGAAAAACCCCTGCACTGATCCCCTTAGGGCAAATTTCACCTTCTCTAACTTAAGAAACCCTGCCATGTCATTGACCCAGGCCTCCACGCTTGGGGGCCTCGCATCCTTCCACTGAAGAAGAATCCTCCGCCGGGCTACTAGGGACGCAAAGGCCAGAACACCGGCCTTTTTCGCCTCCTGCACACCCGGCTCCTCAGCAACCCCAAATACTGCGAGCCCCCAGCCTGGATTGACCCTGGATCCTACCACCCTCGACAACGTCCCTGCCACGCCCTTCCAAAATTCCCCCGATGCTGGACATGCCCAGAACATATGGGCATGATTTGCTGGGCTCCCAGAGCACCTAATACACCTGTCCTCGCTCCCAAAGAACCGGCTCATCCATGTCCCGGTCATATGAGCCCTGTGCAGCACCTTAAACTGCCAAGCCTCGCACAAGAAGAGGAGGAGTTCACCCTCCCCAGGGCGTCTGCCCACGTCCCCTCTTCAATTTCCTCACCCAGCTCCTCCTCCCATTTACCCTTCAACTCCTCAACCGAGGCCTCGTCCATCTGCTGCATCACTTGGTACGCCGCCGAGATCCGCCCCTCCCCAACCCACCCCCCCGAGAGCACCCTGTCCTGGTCCCACGCGGTGGCAGTAGAGGGTCCATTTGATTTCTAATCACCTGTTGCATCTGTAAACCAACTTTTTGCAACTCACGCACTAGCACACCCAGGTCTCTCTGCACAGCAACATGTTTTAATATTTTATCATTTAAATAATAATCCCTTTTGCTGTTGTTCTGACCAAAATGGATAACCTCACATTTGTCAACATTGTATTCCATCTGCCAGACCCTAGCCCATTCACTTAACCTGTCCAAATCCCTCTGTAGACTTCCGGTATCCTCTGCACTTTTTGCTGTACCACTCATCTTAATGTCGTCTGCTAACCTGGACACATTGCACTTGGTCCCCAACTCCAAATCATCAATGTAAATTGTGAACAATTGTGGGCCCAACACCGATCCCTGAGGGACACCATTAGCTGCTGATTGCCAACCAGAGAAACACCCATTAATCCCCACTCTTTGTTTTCTATTAATTAACCAATCCTCTATCCATGCTACTGCTTTACCCTTAATGCCATGCATCTTTATCTTATGCAGCAACCTTTTGTGTGGCACCTTGTCAAAAACTTTCTGGAAATCCAGGTATACCACATCCATTGGCTACCTGTTATCTACCGCACTGGTAATGTCCTCAAAAAATTCCACTAAATTAGTTAGGCACAACCTGCCCTTTATGAACCCATGCTGCGTCTGCCCAATGGGACAATTTCCATCCAGATGCCTCGCTATTTCTTCCTTGATGATAGATTCCAGCATCTTCCCTACTACTGAAGTTAAGCTCACTGGTGTATAATTACCCTCTTTCTGCCTACCTCCTTTTTTAAACAGTGGTGTCATGTTTGCTAATTTCCAATCCGCCGGGACCACCCCAGAGTCTAGTAAATTTTGGTAAATTATCACTAGTGCATTTGCAATTTCCCTAGCCATCTCTTTTAGCACTCTGGGGTGCATTCCATCAGGGCCAGGAGACTTGTCTAGCTTTAGCCCCATTAGCTTGCCCATCACTCCCTCCTTAGTGATAACAATCATCTCAAGGTCCTCACCTGTCATAGCCTCATTTCCATCAGTCACTGGCATGTTATTTGTGTCTTCCACTGTGAAGACCGACCCAAAAATCCTGCTCAGTTCCTCAGCCATTTCCTCATCTCCCATTATTAAAGCTCCCTTCCCATCCTCTAAAGGACCAATATTTACCTTAGCCACTCTTTATTGTTTTATATATTTGTAGAAACTTTTACTATCTGTTTTCATGGGCCGGGATTCTCCCCTACCCGGCGGGGCGGGGAGTCCCGGCGTAGCGCAGTGGCGCCAACCACTCCGGCGTTGGGCCTCCCCAAAGGCGCAGAATTCTCCGCACCTTTGGGGGCTAGGCCTGCGCCGGAGTGGTTCCCGCCCCGCCGACTGGCGCCAACGGAAAGGCCTTCGCCGGTCAGCGTGAGTCCGCATATGCGCTGGAGCGTCAGCAGCCGCTGACGTCACCACCGGCGCATGCGCGGTGGAGGGGGTTTCTTCCGCCTCCGCCATGGTGGAGGCCGTGGCGGAGGCGAAAGAAAGAGAGTGCCCCATGGCACAGGCCCGCCCGCTGATCGGTAGGCCCCAATCGCGGGCCAGGCCACTGTGGGGGCACGCCCCGGGGTCCGATCACACCGTGCTCCACCAAGGACCCCGGGGCCCACTCGCGCCGCCTGCTCCCGCCGGCACCAGAGGTGGTTTAAACCACATCGGCGGCAGAGGCCTGATAGCCGCGGGACTTCGGCCCACCATGGGCTGAAGAATCGACGCGGGGAGGCCCGCCTACCGGCGGGGCGCAATTCCCGTCCCCGCCGATTCCCGGGTGGTGGAGAATTCCAGCCACGGCAGGGGCGGGATTTACGAAGGCTCCGGGCAATTCCCTGACCCTGCGGGGGGGTCGGAGAATTCCGCCCCATATTCTGAGCAAGTTTGCTCTCATAATCTATCTTACTCTTCTTTATAGCTTTTTTAGTAGCTTTCTGTTGCCCCCTAAAGATTACCCAGTCCTCTAGTCTCCCACTAATCTTTGCCACTTTGTATGCTTTTTCCTTCAATTTGATACTCTCCCTTATTTCCTCAGATATCCACGGTTGATTTTCCCTCTTTCTACCGTCCTTCCTTTTTGTTGATATAAACCTTTGCTGAGCACTGTGAAAAATCGCTTGGAAGGTTCTCCATTGTTCCGCAACTGTTTCACCAAAAAGTCTTTGCTCCCAGTCTACCTTAGCTACTTCTTCTCTCATCCCATTGTAATCCCCTTTGTTTAAGCACAAAACACTAGTGTTTGATTTTACCTTCTCACCCTCCATCTGTATTTTAAATTTCACCATATTGTGATCGCTCCTTCCGAGAGGATCCCTAACTATGAGATCATTAATTAATCCTGTCTCATTAAACAGGACAAGATCTAGGACCGCTTGTTCCCTCGTAGGTTACATTACATACTCTTCTAGGAAACTATCGCGGATACATTCTATAAACTCCTCCTCAAGGCTGCCTTGACTGACCTGGTTAAACCAATCAACATGTAGATTAAAATCCTCCGTGATAACTGCTGTACCATTTCTACATGCATCAGTTATTTCTTTGTTTATTGCCTGCCCCACCATAATGTTACTATTTGGTGGCCTATAGACTACTCCTATCAGTGACTTTTTCGCCTTTCAATTCCTGATTTCCACCCAAATGAATTCAACCTTATCCTTCATAGCACCGATGTCATTCCTTACTAATGCCCGGATGTCATCCTTAAATAACAGAGCTACACCGCCTCCCTTACCATCCACTCTGTCCTTCCGAATAGTTTGATACCCTCGGATATTTAACTCCCAGTCGTGACCATCCTTTAACTATGTTTCAGTAATGGCCACTAAATCATAGTCATTTACGATGATTTGTGCCATCAACTCATTTCCCTTATTCCGAATACTACGAGCATTCAGGTAAAGTACTCTTATAGAACGATACAGCGCAGTACAGGCCCTTCGGCCCTCAATGTTGCACCGACATGGAAAAAAAATCTAAAGGCCATCTAACCTACACTATGCCCTTATCATCCATATGCTTATCCAATAAATTTTTAAATGCCCTCAATGTTGGCGAGTTCACTACTGTTGCAGGTAGGGCATTCCACGGCCTCACCACTCTTTGCGTAAAAAACCCACCTCTGACCTCTGTCCTATATCTATTACCCCTCAATTTAAGGCTATGTCCCCTCGTGCTAGCCACCTCCATCCGCGGGAGAAGGCTCTCGCTGTCCACCCTATCTAACCCTCTGATCATTTTGTATGCCTCTATTAAGTCACCTCTTAACCTTCTTCTCTCTAACGAAAACAACCTCAAGTCCATCAGCCTTTCCTCATAAGATTTTCCCTCCATACCAGGCAACATCCTGGTAAATCTCCTCTGCACCCGTTCCAAAGCTTCCACGTCCTTCCTATAATGAGGCGACCAGAACTGTACGCAATACTCCAAATGCGGCCGTACTAGAGTTTTGTACAACTGCAACATGACCTCATGGCTCCGGAACTCAATCCCTCTACCAATAAAGGCCAACACACCATAGGCCTTCTTCACAACCCTATCAACCTGGGTGGCAACTTTCAGGGATCTATGTACATGGACACCGAGATCCCTCTGCTCATCCACACTGCCAAGAATTTTACCATTAGCCAAATATTCCACATTTCTGTTATTCTTTCCAAAGTGAATCACCTCACACTTCTCCACATTAAACTCCATTTGCCACCTCTCAGCCCAGCTCTGCAGCTTATCTATGTCCCTCTGTAACCTGCAACATCCTTCCACACTGTCTACAACTCCACCGACTTTAGTGTCGTCTGCAAATTTACTCACCCATCCTTCTGCGCCCTCCTCTAGGTCATTTATAAAAATGACAAACAGCAACGGCCCCAGAACAGATCCTTGTGGTACGCCACTCGTAACTGAACTCCATTCTGAACATTTCCCATCAACTACCACTCTCTGTCTTCTTTCAACTAGCCAATTTCTGATCCACATCTCTAAATCACCCTCAATCCCCAGCCTTCGTATTTTCTGCAATAGCCGACCGTGGGGAACCTTATCAAACGCTTTACTGAAATCCATATACACCACATCAACTGCTCTACCCTCGTCTACCTGTTCAGTCACCTTCTCAAAGAACTCGATAAGGTTTGTGAGGCATGACCTACCCTTCACAAAACCATGCTGACTGTCCCTAATCATATTATTCCTATCTAGATGATTATAAATCGTATCTTTTATAATCCTCTCCAAGACTTTACCCACCACAGACGTTAGGCTCACCGGCCTATAGTTACCGGGGTTATCTCTACTCCCCTTCTTGAACAAAGGGACCACATTTGCTATCCTCCAGTCCTCTGGCACTATTCCTGTAGCCAATGATGACCTAAAAATCAAAGCCAAAGGCTCAGCAATCTCTTCCCTGGCTTCCCAGAGAATCCTAGGATAAATCCCATCCGGCCCCGGGGACTTATCTATTTTCACCTTGTCCAGAATTGCCAACACTTCTTCCCTACGCACCTCAATGCCATCTATTCTAATAGCCTGGGTCTCAGCATTCTCCTCCACAATATTATCTTTTTCTTGAGTGAATACTGACGAAAAGTATTCATTTAGTATCTCGCTTATCTCCTCAGCCTCCACACACAACTTCCCACCACTGTCCTTGACTGGCCCTACTCTTACCCTAGTCATTCTTTTATTCCTGACATACCTATAGAAAGCTTTTGGGTTTTCCTTGATCCTACCTGCCAAAGACTTCTCATGTCCCCTCCTTGCTCGTCTCAGCTCTCTCTTTAGATCCTTCCTCGCTTCCTTGTAACTATCAAGCGCCCCAACTGAAACTTCATGCCTCATCTTCACATAGGCCTCCTTCTTCCTCTTAACAAGAGATTCCACTTCTTTGGTAAACCACGGTTCCCTCGCTCGACCCCTTCCTCCCTGCCTGACTGGTACGTACTTATCAAGAACATGCAATAGCTGTTCCTTGAACAAGCTCCACATATCCAGTGTGCCCAACCCTTGCAGCCTACTTCTCCAACCAACACATCCTAAGTCATGTCTAATGGCATCATAATTGCCCTTCCCCCAGCTATAACTCTTGCCCTGCGGGGTATACTTATCCCTTTCCATCACTAACGTAAAGGTCACCGAATTGTGGTCACTGTTTCCAAAGTGCTCACCTACCTCCAGATCTAACACCTGGCCTGGTTCATTACCCAAAACCAAATCCAATGTGGCCTCGCCTCTTGTTGGCCTGTCAACATATTGTGTCAGGAAACCCTCCTGCACACATTGTACAAAGAATGACCCATCTAATGTACTCGAACTATATCTTTTCCAGTCAATATTTGGAAAGTTAAAGTCTCCCATAACAACTACCCTGTTACTTTCGCTCTTTTCCAGAATCATCTTCGCCATCCTTTCCTCTACATCCCTAGAACTATTAGGTGGCCTATAGAAAACTCCCAACAGGGTGACCTCTCCTTTCCTGTTTCTAACCTCAGCCCATACTACCTCGGAAGAAGAGTCCCCATCTAGCATCCTTTCCGCCACCGTAATACTGTCCTTGACTAGCAGCGCCACACCTCCCCCTCTTTTGCCCCCTTCTCTGAGCTTACTAAAACACCTAAACCCCGGAACCTGCAACAACCATTCCTGTCCCTGCTCTATCCATGTCTCTGAAATGGCCACAACATCGAAGTCCCAGGTACCAACCCATGCTGCCAGTTCCCCAACCTTATTTCGTATACTCCTGGCATTGAAGTAGACACACTTCAAACCACCTACCTGAACACTGGCACCCTCCTGCGGATGGTGGGCTTTTATACCTCTGTTTTGAATCTTAACACCTCGATCAGTAACCTCGCCTAAGTTATATTTCCTCTTAACTTTTCTCCTAATTTTCCTTGTCGTTGAACCCATATCTTCATGTAACAACCTGCCACGTCGCTTACCATTTATGTTTTTACTTCCCGTTTTATTCCTTTTAGTATTACTGGGCCTATTCACTGAGCTCCCCTCAGTCACTGTACCTTGTACTGTCGCCCTTTTTGATTTTTGACGATAGCTTCTCTGCCTTACACTTTCCCCCTTCCTGCCTTTTGTTTCTGTCCCTGTTTTACTACCTTCCGACTTCCTGCATCGGTTCCCATCCCCCTGCCACATTAGTTTTAACGCTCCCCAAACGCTCTAGCAAACATCCTCCCTGGGACATCGGTTCCAGTCCTGCCCAGGTGCAGACCGTCTGATTTGTACTGGTCCTACCTCCCCCAGAACAGGTTCCAATGCCCCAGGAATTTGAATCCCTCCCTCTTGCACCATCTCTTGAGCCACGCATTCATCCTATCTATCCTGACATTCCTACTCTGAATGTCAAGCCACAGTGCTCAAAGGTGTTTATCCAAACAGTCAGATTCAAAAGAGAACACCTCTGACAATGCAGCACTCTGTTAGTACCGCACTATAAGTGTCAGGCTGGATTATATGTTTGGGTCTGCAAAGTAGGGCTTGAACCTACAATCTTCTGGCTCAGGGGTGAGAGTGCAAACATTGAACCACTGCTGACATTTTGGGCTGATTTTTCAGGGCCCCCTAAGGAGGGGGAATGGAGATAATAATAATAATAATCTTTATTGTCACAAGTAGGTTTACATTAACACTGCAATGAAGTTACTGTGAAAAGCCCCTAGTTGCCACATTCTGGCGCTTGTTTGGCTGCACGGAGGGAGAATTCAGAATGTCCAAATTACTAACAGCACATTTTCCGGGACTTGTGGGAGGAAACTGGAGCACCCGGAGGAAACCCACGCAGACACAGGGAGAGCATGCAGACTCCACGCAGTGACCCAAGCCGGGTATCGAACCTGGTGCTATGAAGCAACAGTATTAATCACTGTGCTATCATGTCGCCCATGGGGAGACTGGGAAAGTTAAACAAAATCAGCGTCAGCCAGCTTGTCAGTTTCAATGTGCCATTCCCGATGCTGACAATGTTAAGCAAGGTGGGAGAGGGCGGGATAGGGTTTGTGCTCGGCTCCCCATTGAAGATGTTCCTGTTGCATAATGAGGTTGCCTCCTCCTGCCACCCTCTAGGAAGGGGCCCTCCCACCTCTCCCTCATGGCCTCCAACATTAGGTCCATATTGGCATCAATGAATCGAGGGGCTGCCCTGTCCTGTGTGTCAGACCTCTGGCTCTATTGTGACATCTCAATTGCTGAGATTCAATGGAAGGCTTTGGCGCATTCAGCATATCTCTCCCTCCGGACAAGCAGCAGCTCGAAGGCTTGAATTTTCACACAGACAGCTTACCGAAAATGACTACAGAGGCACAAATCTGGAAGTCCTGTCCCTGAATTTGGCCCCCACCAGCTTTGCGCGTGTTGGGAATGGGAGTGGGTTCTAAATTGCACATTTGTGTCCACGACTGCATGTTAAAATGCAACTCCCTTAGTCAAATCTGATTTAGGCTAGTGGCATGTCCAAAACACAGCTTGTAGATCTGGCAGGAGATCAAGCTACCAAAGTTCTTTCGGGATATAGGGTACCCAGGTGGAGAGGTAACATATCCATTTGGATATGGCCCCGGGACACCTTTGGAGAGGGCAGATGTTCTTTGGGAGAGGCAAGATCCCTTTGAGAGAGGTTATATGCCCTTTGGACTGTTAAAATTAGGCATGAATGTGCACAGAAATTGCATATACCCATTGGAACTATAAAGCTCATTCGAACAGTCAAGAACACTGTTAAAGGGTGCTATCAAGACATTTAAATCACCCCCCCTTTAAATATTTAAAAACTCAGTATTTTTAAAATAATCACTGCTTGCTAATTCAAACTGTTTGTTGACACAAGCCTCAGGGCTACAATATTAATACTGCAACAATATCACAGTGTGGTGCCTGTCAGTTCACAGACTGATTGACAGCTCCAAGTGATTATAGAATCTATAAAGTGGGACTATGAATACAAATTCTTGCTTTTATAAGGGATTAAGGAAAGTCAAATGTAGTGAATGAGTTTTTAAAAATCAATTAGAGAGCTTCTTTAAAAAATATGAATTCATCAATGGACACTTTTGAATTTTATTTAATATCAGCCTGGGTCCCGAGATCTGCCCATGCCGAATACTGGGTGAGTCGGCATAGGGGCTATAAGGGCTATGGAGTTCAGTGGGGTTTATGGGTTGGCATGGAGGGTATGGGTTGGGAGTGCCGGGAAACATGCGGCTGAACGCGCTAGCTCGGGCACTTTGTTTCCTTTTGGGAAGATCGCGTCCAAAGTCTCATCACATCTCTGACGAATAACACACTGATCATAGGTCTAGGTCATTTACCTTCTTACACCTCTGTGTTGGTGGTACTGTACTCAGTCCCACATTAATCCTATATGTGCCAGACCCTTACACTACATACTACATCACAATTAATTTGTGAAGTCTGGATTAATGAACATAACTTTTGATACGCTAATCTCTGTCAAATCTAACCTACACCACCCTGAGTGGAGGGGTGAAACAAAGTGGGACAGGCGCTGGCTTTTACAGTGTGGGGCAATAGGAAAAAGCTGTATATCACAGCTTGCCTGTAGCAACAGACCAACATTTTGACATGCATGTTTGGTGTGTGGTTTCCTAGAACTTGTCGAGATCAGTATACTCCAACCATCTGTGGGGGATGTTGAAGAAGGAAATGCAGTTAGCTCACAAATAGCAAGTCGTGCATTTCCAACTGTGGCAGAAATTGTTACTCGGGCAAATGATTGTGGGCTCCTGCGTTAACAATTCAGGGACAGTTTTGTGAATAGAGTCTCTCATTGCCTGTTAATGTCTAATCCAGTTACAAACACATCTTATTTGAATATGTCTTTGTTTAAATCTTGACAAAAATCATACAGTTAAACATGTTTGTAATCGCCACTCTCCTGTTATCTTATGAGTTGATTGACATGCAAATACCAGTTGTGTTATCACGATCAAATGTGCGATATTTAAAACAGCACACACTCTTTCAATTCAATGAACCTGATTGATAATCACACTGTTTGAAGAATCCATATTTCACAGCAGTAAGAAATCATCAATAATTCACACAAGCAATATAACACTTAACAGGCAGCTGCAATTTTCAGGGGTGCCAGAATTTATTTGAAGGATGCACTTAACGTTCTACCAGGAGACAGGCCTGTAGAATGGAGAGAGTAATTGAAAGGAGAGAACATCGTAATTCACCTGTTCCTGGAATACTCATGAACTAGAAGTTCTCACATCATAATAAAGTGACTTAAGGTATTTTCCATGTCTCCCTTCCTTATGGGCACTTTTAGGACAACCTGCACTGGCAAAAAAGCAAAGTAACTCGAAGCACGTCTTCCCATTTAGAATAAAGCGAGCATATTCAACTGTTAATTGTACAGTCTAATTCTGAGTTAGTTGCTCAGGAATTGAACAAGGCACTGAGGGAAGGGGTGGGGTGGGATGCCTTCCTGTTGGTATTTGTCTCTTCAAGGCAGCGTTATGGAGATGCAGGCCTTCCACCCACAGCCTCCATACCGTTCCACCAATGTGCCTCAGATGCCACTGCAGCACGAGAGGGTCGAGTGAGGTACCTTGAATGGATGAATACGTCGAAGATCACAGATTCACAGAAAGGACAAGGCAATAGTGTAAATGTAAATGATCTTTATTGGCGCAAGTAGGCTTACATTAACACTGCAATGAAGTTACTGTGAAAAGCCCCTAGTGGCCATATTCCTGCGCCTGTACGGGTACACAGAGGGAGAATTCAGAATTCTCAGCTGGTACGGGAATTGAACCCGTGCTGCTGGCCTTGTTCGGCATCACAAACCAGCTGTCTAGCCAACTGAGCTAAACCAGCCCTCGTGCAGGGTAGCGAAGTGGGTAATGATAACCAGCGTGTGACAGGAAGAAGAGCAAACATCAGAATGCACCAGCAAATATGGTCAGAGTAGGGAAAAATTGTAAAAAAGACAGAATTGAAAGCTCTTTCTCTGAAGGCATTGCAACATTCATTGTAAGGTGGATGTACTGATAACAGAAGTGGAAACAAATAAGTATGATATGATAACCATTGCAGAGGCGTGCAGCCAGATCTTCTGGTCCCACCCCCTGTTGGGATTTATTGGTGCCGCCAACTAATTAGTAGAATTTTGGCTGGCTGGCTTGCAGTATCCACCATGGTGGGTGTTCTGACCCATGGTTGCAAAGTTACCACAACTGGGACCTGAATATTCAACAGTATTTTGCATTTTGTAAGGATTGGAAGCAAGGAAAGGGAGGCGGGGTAACTCTGTCAATAAAGGATAAGATCAGTAGAATACTGAGAAATGGTCTTCGTTTGAAGGATCAGGACATACAATCAGTGTGTGTGGAGATAAGAAATAACAAAGAAAATAAGTAACCCGTGATAGTAGCTTATAGGCCCCCTAACAGCAGCTGCACTGTAGGACAGGGTATAAATCAATTTTAAAAATGGGTGTTTGTACTGCAATAATCATGGGTGATTTTAATCTTCATATAGATTGAACGAATTAAGTTGGCAAAGGTACCCCAGTGTATTTGGGCAAGTTTATTAAAATAATGCATTCTGGTACCATCCAGGAAACATGATTTTAGACCTAGTGATGCGTAATGAGACAGGATTAATTTATTAATTCTTAAGGATCCGCTGGAAAAGAGTCATCACAACATGTAGAATTCCGCAACAACTTTTAGGGTGAGAAAGTTGCATCTGAAACAAAGTCTTAAAATTAAGTAAAGACAAATACAATGATATGAAGACAGAGTTGGTTAAAGTGAAATGGGAAAATAGGTTAAAAGGTAAGATGATTACTCTGCCTCATGGTGCTGAGGACCCGGGTACGATACCGGCCTTGGGTCAGTGTCCATGTGGAATTTACACATTCTCCCCTGTGTCTGTGTGGGTCTTACTCCCACAATCCAAAGGTCTGCAGAGTAAGTGGATTGGCCACGCTAAATTGCTCCTTAATTAGAAAAAATAATTGTTTACTCTAAATTTCTAGAAAAGAAAGGTAAGATGATAGAGAAGCAGAGGTAAATATTTCAGGAGATATTTCATAACTCTCAACAAAGATTATATGAAGGTCAGCACGGTGGTGTAGTGGGTTAGCACTGCAGCCTCACGGCGCCGAGGTCCCAGGTTCAATCCCGGCTCTGGGTCACTGTCCATGTGGAGTTTTCACATTTTCCCCGTGTTTGCATGGGTTTCACCCCCACAACCCAAAGATGTGCAGGCTATGTGGGTTGGCCACGCTAAATTCCCCCTTAATTGGAAAAAAAATGAATTGGGTACTCTAAATTTCTACGGAAAAAATAAAGATTATATGAAAGGAGATTTGTGAGAAAGGAGACATCCTGCATGATGAAAGTCAAGTTGGAAATACTGAGATTGAACATGGTGCCACCTTTGTGTGGGAAGCATTGTGAGTGTTTGTGACTACATGAGGCTATTTGAGGTGAAATTTAGAATTTTATCTGAAATATACTTCACCTGTTTGACTTACATTGATTTTCGTTAGTTTGTTAAAGTGAAAGTTTAAAAAAATGATACCTTGCCCCTTAAGTTTTCTTTTAGTTGGTGCCATGACGATTCCTCTTTTTGAAATGTTATCATTTGCCACAGGGATCAGAACAATTTTGAAACAAGGATATATTTGCATTGGAAGCAGTTCAGAGAATTCACTAGACAGTCACGGGTTGAAGGGGTTGTCTTAAGAGGAAAGGTTGAGTAGGTTGGGCCTGAATTCATTGAAGTTCAGAAGAATGAGAGGGGACCTTATTGAAACATGAGGTCCGAAGGGGGCTTGGCAGGGTAGGAGCTGAAAGGATTTTTACTTTGTTGAGGAATCAAGAACTAAGGGCCACAAGTTAACCATAAGGGGTATCCAATTCAAAATAAAGACGAGGGGAAATTTCCTCTCAGAGCCATTAATGTTTGGAGTTCTCTAACCCAGAAAGCAGTGAAGGCTGGACGATTGAGTATATTCAGGGCTGTGTTAAACGGATTTTTAATCCACATGGAATCCAGGCAGAAAAGTGGAGTTTCGGCGACAGGCAGATCAGCCATGATCTTACTGAATGACTTTGCAGGCTGGATGGGCCAAATGGCCTGCACCTGTCCCTATTTCTTAAGATCTTATGACCGTATTAGATCACTGATAGCTATTTTAACACTGGAGCCATCAATGGACAGAATTAAAAGAGGAGATAAAATGGGAAAGGAGAACTTAGGAAGTGATGAATTTGAAATTAAGCACATCAGCGAATTGCTTTGAGTTAGACATCCGAAAGGGGCAGCAGGGTAGCATGGTGGTTAGCATAAATGCTTCACAGCTCCAGGGTCCCAGGTTCGATTCCCGGCTGGGTCACTGTCTGTGTGGAGTCTGCACGTCCTCCCCCTGTGTGCGTGGGTTTCCTCCGGGTGCTCCGGTTTCCTCCCACAGTCCAAAGATGTGCGGGTTAGGTGGATTGGCCATGCTAAATTGCCCGTAGTGTCCTAATAAAAGTAAGGTTAAGGGGGGGATTGTTGGGTTACGGGTATAGGGTGGATGAGTAGGGTGATCATTGTTCGGCACAACATTGAGGGCCGAAGGGCCTGTTCTGTGCTGTACTGTTCTATGCTCTATGAAAGTACATCATTAATGAAATACTTCTGAAATGAATCAGTCACTGATATGAAGCAAGATAACTACGCAGAGTTCATAGATTGGACCAGATTAGATTCATTAGATTAGCCACATTTATTGATTAACATTGGTGACTCAAACCATTCTTGGTGTCATTCAACCAGGCTTCACAAAGGTCGATGTAACTATTTTGTTTCAACTTAATTCGCTATGTTTCTACTACAGTCACACAAATAAAAACATAATAAATTCTTACACTTCTCAAACCTGAATCTGAATTCAATTTGTGCGGATGGGCCACTAGTTTCCCCTCTCGACTGATTATATACTCAGTCTGAAACCAACTCCAAGTATATACCGGTCCATATCAGAATACTCTCTTCAAATTTGGCAACAAGCTGGCAAATACGATCCCATGATTCAAAGATCAAAACAAAACAAAAATTGCCATTTTTGAAACATAAATATGCTTTTTCCAGCAAAGATTATGGGGGGAATTTTATGCCCGTTCTCGCCAATGGCGTCTTCCTGTCCCGCTGACGGCGGGCTCCTGGGGCGGGATTCTCCGACCCCCTCGCCGGGTGGGAAAATCATCGGTGTTCGGCATGAATCCCGCCCCCACCGTCCTCCCAATTCTCCCGCCCCCCAAAAACCGGGCCAGGTTGAGTCGTGCCGCCTGCCTCGGAGAATGGCGGGGTCTGGCGCGACTCAATGGGCGCCGGGGCCGCCCGAATTCTCCGGTCCGCAATGGGCCGAAGTCCCGCACGCCTGTAGCCGGCATAAATCAGAGTAGGTCCCGCCGCCCAGCCGGACTCCGGGGTTCCTGGGGGGTCGCGGGGCGATCTTGCCCCCCCCACGGTGGCCTGTCCCATGCGGTCGGGGCCCACCAATCCGCGGGCGGGCCTGTGCCGTGGGGGCACTCTATTCCTTCCGCATCGGCTGTTGTGGCCCTACGCAATGGCTGATGCGGAAGTGAATCCCTGTGCACATGCGCGGGGATGACGCCAGCACGCGCTGGCGCTCCCGCGCATGTGCCGACACGCGCTGGACAGCGGGGGCCCTTCGGCGCAGGTTGGCATGGCGCCATTTCAGGTTGGCCCGCCCCTATCCCGCCGGCCGGAGGGGCGCCAACCACTCCGGGGTGGGCCTAGCCCCTGAAGGTGCGGAGGATTCTGCACCTTTGGAGCGGCCCGACGCTGGAGTGGTTCACGCCACTCCGTCCCGCCGGGACCCCCGCCCCGCCAGCTACGGTAGAATCCCGGCCCTGATCTGGGTTTCCCAGCAGCGAGGGGTGGATTCAATGGCTGTAAATCTCCGGTTGGTCCTGCTGACAGCGCACCCACTCCCGCTGGTTTCTCGGTGGTGTGTGGAGGCTTTAAAGGGAATGTTGCCTCCTGCCGGCGATAAATACGCCACGGGAAGTGGAGGGGTGGGGGGGGGGTTTGAAAGGAGGTGTGGCTTTCTTTCCTTTCAATGCTGCTGCCCTGGACTGGAGGCTTGTTCCCCACGCTGCACATTTCTGACTCCCGAGTCAGAACGGTCGGGCCCAAAATGTGCAGTTCCCGACTAGGTTAAGGAAAAATGGGCGGGATTCAGGTCGCGACATCTTGCAAGATCGTGTTAGATCTCGGGAGGTGTGGTGAGCCCGGTAGGTCCTGGAAGAGGGATCTCCCGACATCTACCAGCCATGCATGTTGCCTTTCAGGTGCAACATGGCCGATAGATCACGCCCTATATCTCTACCAGGTCAAATAGCAGCATTTCCTCACAGCAGCTCCAAAGAACAGAGGCCTAGATAATGAAACAAACACCAAGTATTGGCAAACGTTTATGTTTAAAGCTTGGTTTTTACTCTTAGGGTGTCCAGAAGTTATCAAAATGACCATCCATTCTCTAGACAAAGCAGTTACAAGATTCCCTTTGAAACAGTGAAGAATAATGCACCATGCTGCAGAAATGTATATTAAAATGGCATCGCAGTCATGACCATTGCTACAATAAAGTGATTAACACAACATTCTCTGAGGTTTGTAAGCAAGAAATACAAAGTAGAGAGACTGGCGATATGTGTTGCATGTGCGGCTTTAGACACTGTCTGAATGTTCAATGGTTAATGCCCCAGAAAACTCACTGGAACTGTACGCGCTATACCATAGTCACTTCCCAGCATCAAAAAGATGGTTGTGAAGCAGAGTTTTTAACCCAAACTGGTTAGGGCAGTTGGAAGAACCACGTTATATCATTGTGATATCGCTTAAAACCCCAAAGGTTCCTACACAATGAGCAGAAAACAAGAATTATTTCAGAAAGTTTAAAATGTTTGAGCTTTGCTTTGCTCGTATCAATCTTTTCATCTGCTCAACCTCAGTTGACAAAAATCATTTTCCAGTCAGGTATCCAGATAAGGTGGGCAATGAAGCTAACTGGTGACTTTTGACCTTCAATAAACATTATTGACGAAAGTGCGGATGAAGGGTAAAAGACAGAGAAGATTATTTGCCCACATAACTAATTTGCTTGCTGCTGCTTTGAGATAAGTAAAAGCTTTTATTTTATTAGGCCTTAGAGTAATCGGGTAGAATACTACAGTCTCCGCCTGTGGGTTTGCAAGTGGGATGGTTGAGGGGGGGGGGGGGGTGCTGCTGCTGCATACTTCGTCAGACAGCTTTTCCACCAGGTTTTCTCAGACCCCTATGTCCCTGCAATTTAAAAAGAGGCCAGGCCCAGGCTAAGGCCAGGCCCCTAAATGGACAATTAATGATAATTTACGGGTGGCTTCCCACCCAGCCTCAATTATCAGGCAGGCGGGAGGAATACAGGGAATACTATCCCTGCCCCTCCCGTCCACTGTAGCTTCTGGTGCTGCTGGGTCTAGAGAATTGCTGGTCAATCAGGTGGGATTTCTTCCCGACTGAGGGTTGGAAGTCATGACTCCAGCCAATTGATGTTGCTTGGAATGTTAAATGGCTGCAGGGCAGCCAATATCAGCAGCGATGCATTGGCCACCCTCCCATTCGAGAAATTCTGGCCATAGAGTCACAGGGCTGGATTTTCAACCCACAGCAGGAGCAGAGGCAGGTGGTGGCCAACAATAACCCCACTGGCCGGTGTGTCAGTTCTACAGTTTCATCCTGCCTCCAGGACCTTTTTGTCTCCAGACAACCCGACAGCACCACCACCCCCTCCCCCCACAACTCACCTGCAGAGACCAACCCCCAACTTGCAGGCATCAGGCACCCCCCCCAGCACAAAGACCAGTTACCCCCAAGTGACCGATACCCTGCTATGGGGTTGCCGAAGACTACCCCACTTTAAGGCGCCCTCTCCATGTCCCCTCTTCAGGCCCTTCCATCCCCAGGTCCTCCTTCATGCCATCCCCCCCTCAATCTCCCCACTTTCATGGCCATGCCCTCTCTCATGCTCTGCCCCTTGACACCTTGGCACTGCTCCATAGCACCCTGGCGGGGTTTGATCGTGCCCTCTTTTTCTTCAAGCAACCATTGTCTGACACAAGAGTCACTCTTAGATGCACTATTAGAAATTGCACTGTGCTTTCTTACTTAACGTTCTTTTCTTCTATTCTGCGAGTCCATGGCTTTCACTTCTTGGTCATCACCTTCAACATTTACCCAATATTTAAACTTGCTACAGGTAATAGCTTTCCTTGCACGTCCCATATTAGCAGTGTTCCTCCATTCATTGGAGTGCGCTGGAGCAAATCTCACCCGAGAGCCCACTTTAGATAATTGGCCTTTGGATGGTATAAGTCCTGTCCTGTGCATCATGGTCACTCAGCACAGCACCATCCAGCCCCTGATCTACTGTATCCTGTGCTTCAAGGCTGTCAATGCAAATCATGTGAGAATGTGAGGTAAAGGGTGCCTTATCACCTCTGTTAGTTGCTCAGATTCTGAGAGTTTGTAATTAATCCCTATTAACTCTGAGGAATGAGCATTAATAGTTTGATTACCATGTTTGATAACTACACACCCTATTACCTTGCCAGGATCTGTCCATACCTATTGGCTCTTTCTTTTGCAATAAACATAATTCTGAGGATATCGTGCATCTCAGACAGCCCTCATACGATGTCTTGGAGCTCTCTGAATTTTCCGCAAGGCCTCAGCATTCAAATGTGTAGACAACATTGAACTAATTGTGATTCCCCCTAGGGAAGAGGAACTACAGCTCGGAACTAAGAGTATTTTAGAATTACCATAAACCAATTGATAGGACTATACGCTCCAACTATCTAAAAGAAATTTGTTGCATGAACCGCTCATGCCAGTGCTGTTGTCAAGTTGCAGTTTGGTTGATCTATATGATTTTGTGCAGCATTTCATCAATCACTGTGTGATTCCTTTCAGAGTCCACCGTTGAAAGGACTTTCAGCTCCGGTTTTCATGACCACAACATTCATGTTTTCACATCTTGAAACACATCATTAGAAAATGCCACTTCATTTTTATTAGTCAGAAACTTAGCCAATCCCATGACTTAGTCCCATAACTGGTCCCTATCTGTTTCTCCATGACTTTACCTACAATGGCCCTTTAGTCATCAACATCTATTATTGTAGAAAGACTAAACCTGGTTGCTATGACCATAAAGTGTAAAACGAAAATATTTATGTCTTTGCCCCATAGCTTTAGATCCATGGAACTACCTTAATAAAGTCACGTACCAATGGAAGACTTGCAATAGAACGTAGCAATATCCTCTGACACTATTTACATAGTTCACATTTTGCATTAATCTCTTTGATCAACCCCATCACTCACACATGCATCCTTTATGTGGATATTGAATCTTCAACAAGAAGGGTGGACAAGCAGTTTTAAGAAGATTTGCTATTTTTCCCTCTAATCCTCATCACAATAATGGCATTCTGACTAGAAACAACACTCTTTGTTAAGGGGATACAGTAATGCTCTGACTGAGTAAACTCAAGATCCACTGACTTTGCAAAGACAAGGGGCTGGATTCTCCGCCGTGGGATGCTCCATTTTGCCGGCAGCCCATCGGTTTCCTGACGGCGTGGAGCTGCCTCACAATGGGAAACCCCATTGATCAGCCAGCGAAATGGAGCATCCCGGCGTGCTGAACCAAAGATCTGGCGCGGCGGGATGGAGAATCCAGCCCAAGTATTTTTTCAAGGTTTACTTAACAGCAAAGCCATCTCTCTAGAGAGTACATCAGTGCTAATAAAGTAGATTACCTCAATTATTTTGCATGGACTCACCACTCTTTCTAATGAACTCAATGGGTCAGCC
Source organism: Scyliorhinus canicula (assembly GCF_902713615.1). Taxonomy (NCBI): domain Eukaryota; kingdom Metazoa; phylum Chordata; class Chondrichthyes; order Carcharhiniformes; family Scyliorhinidae; genus Scyliorhinus; species Scyliorhinus canicula. The sequence continues at coordinate 31,972,080 of NC_052150.1, read as the reverse complement.
CCAAACCTAAAGAAAAAAGTCTTTCCAACTCCCTGATCTGGGATTCTCTGTTTGGGAGACGATGGACGCGATCTTCCCAAAAGGGAACAATGTCCAGGAGTGAGTGTGTTTAGCCACGTGTTTCCCAGCACTCGTAGTGCCGAGACACACATGGCTATTCAACGCAACCCGTGTTGAATAAGGGGCATAGCCCCGTTTTTAACAAAGGTGGGCACTGCTCGCCCGAACTCCCCGTTGTGGTGAGAGATCGGGATGCCATTTTTAAATGGCGCCCCGATCTCCAGGCCCCCAAAAGAACCCCTGACTGCCCCACAGCCCAAGTGCAATATGGGAAGGTCCCTGCCCCGCCAAACACCCACACCGGGCAACCCCGGCCTTGTCGCACACGCACAAAAAATGGCAGCTTGGCACCATGGCAGTGCCCATGCCAGCTGGCAGTGCCACATGGGCACCTCAGCAGTGCCAGAGTGGCACCAAGGTGGCACTGCCAAGCTTCCAATCTTGAGGCCAAGTACAATTCCTTCAGATTGATCGCTCTAATTATTTTCAGCCTCCAAATTCTCTGTATTATGCATCAAGTTGAGAACCTTGCTGGTCTACTTTGGGCAGTTCATCATGTGCACCTGTTAAGGTGTTCCTCACCATTCATAGGGTTCATTCACCTACTATTGCTGCTTAAATCCAGTTATCTGCTCTCGTATCCAGATCTGCTAAAACTGCTTTCATCCTCATTCCCTCGGTCTTCTTTTAAACTGGAACCTACGTCCAGGATATATTTCTCCATGGAATGACCTTCCCTTGTGGTCCATGACCATACCTCGTATTTATCCAAGAAATCGCCTTTCTGGTAAATTTCTTTAATGAAACCTAATAGAATAGTCAAAGGCCACCATCTTCTGCCATCGTGCTGAGCCAGCCAGTTGGTGAAGGAAGAGACCAGAAGTCAACCTTTATTTAGTTTTATACAACATGAATCATTGTAAATGTTTGGATCCTAACTCTACAACCCTTCTACCAGTATCAATAAATGGTTCATTTTACGCGCACAAGTCATTATACAATGAATGTTCCCCACCCCATCTATTTTCGCTTAACCTTAATATATATAATTAGCAGGTATAATTGGTATTATTTTTTCACAGGCTAATCGGTTACGTGGGATCTGAACATGACCCACATTCATTTTTTGTGTAGGTCACCAGGATGCCTCTTCTACACATTATCGATCCACAACCTCACTCCATCATCATCCAGCTAACCACTGTCATAGACAGACATTAAAACTCCTGTTGTGAACTCGATTTTCAGCATGGTTTTACATGTGAAAATTATCATAGGTATTCATTTCATTTCATCAGCCATGTAGGCTAGTATCACCATAACTCTGGTCTTATCATGTCTTGTGGTTTTGGAACCTTTGCGCTTCATTGTTTGGTTGCTCGGTACGTTGAAATCTGTGTGTGTTTCATGCATATTGCTTTTGTGATACAATAGGTACTCATCTTTTTTCCTCAGATGAAAAAGCAAAAACTGGTAAATTTGGCATCAAGAACGTTTGGTAGCCTCCTGGCACTCTTGGTCTTCTGCTGCAACACTAGGTGGCTTCACCAACTTTTACAGATGCACCATAGAAAGCATTCTTTCTGGTTGTATAACAGTGTGGTATGGATCCTGCTCTGCCCAAGACCGCAGGAAACTACAAAAGATTGTGAATGTAGCCCAATCCATCACGCAAACCAGCCTCCCATCCATTGACTCTGTCTACAATTCCCGCAGCCTCGGAAAGGCAGCCAGCATAATTAAGGACCCCACGCATCCCGGACATACTCTCTTCCACCTTCTTCCGTCAGGAAAAAGATACAAAAGTTTGAGGTCACGTATCAACCGACTCAAGAACAGCTTCTTCCCTACTGCCATCAGACTTTTGAGTGAACCTACCTCGTATTAAGTTGATCTTTTCTCTACACCCTAGCTATGACTGTAACATTACAATCTGTAGTCTCTCCTTCCTTCCCTTGTATGGTATGTGTTGTCTATATAGCATGCAAGAAACAATACTTTTCACTGTATACTAATACATCTGACCATAATAAATCAAATCAAAATCAAAAATCACCAACCAGCTGTTGCTTCAAAAGCTTTGCTTGACTCGGGGTTTGAATTGGTCCACTTAAGTTCGTATATATGCATTGCATTCCCGGTAACCATTTTGATGATTTAAGGACCCTTTTCAGCACCTGCTTCTTAAGATAAGGCCAGTGGACGGTCCCCGTTCGCATGAAGTATTTGGTCTTCGGCATCATCTTCAGGGTGGATTCCTTCTTCCACTCGGTGTTTCACTAACACCGAATTCCCGCACTGCAGCACCAGTGTTTCACTAACACCGAATTCCCTTACTGCAGCACGCTCATTGAAACGAGTTAGTGAATGCTACGACTTTTTGCAGGAGGATCCATTTCTGGTCGTCGGGGGACATGTGTGGTCTGTTCTTTGTGGGCTTGTCTTAAATTCCCGCACATCATCTTGGCAGCCCACCCTGTATCACCTGCTTGATTCCCGCCGACTTGTGAGACAAGTATAACTTTAAACATGTATTTCTGAGCTGAGAAATCAAAGTTGACTCCTAATGTGAGTATAGCCCTAAATATGCAATTATTATCTGGAAGATTGGGTGTTTGGGGGGGGGGGGGGTGACTATAGTCGACAATAGGCATTCGGTGCAAAAATGGGGATGTCTTAGAGGCTGGGTTGAATAATACATTGTGTCTTCGGTGTGCTCCAGACAACCGAAGGTAGAAATTACTGTGCTTGATATTGTGTTATACACAATGAACTCACAAGCCTGCTGCTGTACAATGGGTTATTGATTGAATCCAGTCATAATTGCACTATGTCACATCAGCAGGAATCAAGCCTATTTTACTGCTTCTCATTTTTTGCAAGAAACAGAAAATGAGATCTTGTATTTCGATTGTGCCCTTCACAGTCTCCCAAAGTGTTTAACCATCAAGGAAGTGTCGACACTGAAATACAGGAAATGCAACAGCCACTTTGCACACAGCAAGCTCCGACAAACAGCAATGAGGAAAACGACAGGATCATCTGTTTTAGTTCTCGGAAGAGGGATAACTTCATACTTGTGACAATAAAAGATTATTATTAAATGTACCAAGGGCACGAGGGGGAACCACTTGCTTAAGAATGAAGGCATGTTAGGGCAGCACGGTGGCGCAGTGGGTTAGCACTGCGGCCTCACGGCGCTGAGGTCCCAGGTTCGATCCCAGCTCTGGGTCACTGTCCGTGTGGAGTTTGCACGTTCTCCCTGTGTTTGCGTGGGTTTCGCCCCCACAGCCCAAAAATGTGCAAGCTAGGTGGATTGGCCACTCTAAATTGCCCCTTAATTGGAAAAATGATTGGGTACACTAAATTTATTTATTTTTTAAAAGAATTAAGGCATGTTCTGGCCATAAGTGAGCCAAGCTCACTCTACTCAAAGTTAATCTGCAATCTCAGCGAACCTCAAGAGTGGGGTACATTTATTCCAATTGGAAATCCGAATACCTGAATATAAACTGAAATGTATTTATCGAGCACATTGTACACCTGAGAAATCCTGATTTAAACATGTGCAATAAACTGGGGTTCAAAAATGATGCACAAAGTAAAGAAAGTATATGATCCAATCAATATGCAAACCAATTCAAAAATGAGAAATATACCCACTGTGCCTATTACCGAAGTACGGAATAATTTTTTTTTGTGCAAATTTTGCTTCCAACAGGAAGGCTTTGTCCACCAGGAGCACTTATCAGGAATTCAGCTGTGTGCTGCCCATGATTGTCGGCTGCAAATAGTACCACCATTATTCCCAGCAAGGATGGAGATGATTGGGTAATTGCCCCATCAATCACACCAGGAGACCACACTGCTATAAATGACTGGAATTGATTTTATGCACATAATTTGTATGGTGTAGCTATTCTTCACTCGAAGCATATTCCTGGACAAATTACCCTGCTTTTATTGGTGGACCTTTGTTCTAGGTTCGGTTATGAACTTTGTTTGCGGTAGTTCAGAGATTATTTTTAAATAGTCTCTATTTGTGGGTAACTAGATTTTGCTCGCTGACACGCTGACGTTCGATAGGCACTCTGCTGATTTCTTTGCCCATGAACAAATGCTGCCTTGAGAAAAAGTTCCAATCTTTTTCTGAGGCAAATGTATCTACCTGCATAGTGGCCTCAGATTTTTCAGAAGATGTGCTGATTTACAACATTTCCCCATAAAACGTATGAACAGATAGAAGATCAGACTCGTTGGATTACGTCAGGGTTTCCCAAACTTTTACGGCCACAGAATCCTTTTGACCTCCCAAGAGCACTGGTGGAATTGTTGAAGGGTTCAACCATAAATAATTGATTGTTTTGCGCAACAGGTACAAACAGCCAAATTTTAAAAAATGTTTCCTATTTTTTACGTGTATACATTTGTTAGAATTAAGATGTTCTCGAATTTAACAAAGTAGTTAAGTCTTACCTTCTTGTCACTTTTAATGGGAGGAGTGATGCTGTTTCTTTAACTCACAAATTCATTTAATATTATGAGTGCTGTTTGGGAGCTAAGTACTCGCTCACACACACACACTTACCTCTCTCACCTACACACACTTACCTCACTCATTCACACACACTCACCTCTCACACACACACACACTCACCTCTCTCACTCACACACACTCACCTCACTCATTCACACACACACTCACCTCACTCATTCACACACACTCACCTCACTCATTCACACACACTCACCTCACTCACACACACACTCACCTCTCACTCACACACACAACTACTCATTCACACACACTCACCTCTCTCACTCACACACATACTCACCTCTCTCACACACACACACACCTCTCTCACTCACACACACACTCACGTCACTCATTCACACACACTCAACTCACTCACACACACTCATCTCTCTCACACACACTTACCTCTCACTCACACACACAATCACCTCTCACTCACACACACTCATCTCTCTCACACACACTCACCTCTCTCACTCACACACCCACACTCACCTCTCACTCACACACACACTCACCTCACTCACACACACTCACCTCACTCACACACACACTCCCCTCTCTCACTCACACACACTCACCTCTCTCACTCACACACACACTCACCTCACTCACACACACTCACCTCACTCACACACACACTCCCCTCTCTCACTCACACACACACTCACCTCTCTCTCACACACACACTCACCTCTCTCTCACACACACTCACCTCTCTCTCTCACACACACTCACCTCTCACTCACACACACTCACCTTTCTCACTCACACACACTCACTTCACTCACTCACACACACTCACCTCACTCATTCACACACACACTCACCTCACTCATTCACACACACACTCACCTCTCTCACTCACACACTCACCTCTCTCTCACACACATACTCACCTCTCTCACTCACACACACTCACAACTCACACACATTCACCTCTCACACACACACTCACCTCTCACACACACTCACCTCTCACACACACACTCACCTCTCACACACACACTCACCTCTCTCACACACTCACCTCTCACTCACACTCACTCACCTCTTTCTCACACACACACTCACCTCACTCCCACACACACACACCTCTCTCACACACACACCTCTTTCACTCAAACACACACTCACCTCTTTTGCTCACATACTCACCTCTCGCTCACACACACACTCACCTCTCTCGCTCACACAAATACTCACCTCTCGCTCACACATACATTCACCTCTCCTGCTCACACACTTTTCTCGCTCACATACACAACTCTCACTCACATACACCTCTCTCGCTCACACACACACACATCGCTCTCTCTCACACACACCTCTCCCTTACACACCTATCTCACTCACACACCTATCTCGCTCACACACACTCACCTTTCTTACTCACACCCTCTCTCTCTCACACACATACACACACACCCCTCTCTCTCACTCATACACACACACTCACCTCTCTCACTCACGCACACACACTCACCTCTCACACACACTCACCTCTCTCACTCACACACACACTCACCTCACTCACACACACTCCCCTCTCTCTCACACACACTCACCTCTCTCACTCACACACACACTCACCTCTCTCACTCACACACACACTCACCTCTCTCACTCACACACACACTCACCTCTCTCACTCACACACACTCACCTCACTCACTCACACACATATTCACCTCTCTCACTCACACACACTCACCTCGTGCTCACACACACTCACCTCTCACACACACACTCACCTCTCTCTCACACACACTCACTCACCTCTCACTCACACTCACCTCTCACTCACACACACACACCTCTCTCACACACACACCTCTCTCACTCAAACACACACTCACCTCTCTCGCTCACACAAATACTTACCTCTCTCGCTCACACATACATTCACCTCTCCCGCTCACATACTCACTTTTCTCGCTCACATACACAACTCTCACTCACATACACCTCTCTCGCACAAACACACACACATCGCTCTCTCTCACACACACCTCTCCCTTACACACTTATCTCACTCACACACCTATCTCGCTCACACACACTCACCTTTCTTACTCACACACACATACCCTCTCTCACTCACACACATACACACACACCCCTCTCTCTCGCTCACACACACACACTCACCTCTCTCGCTCACACACACAACTCACCTCTGCTGCTCACAGTCACCTCTCAATCACACACTCACCTCTCGATCACACACTCACCTCTCGATCACACACTCACCTCTCGATCACACACTCACCTCTCAATCACACACTCACTTCTCACTCTCACACACACTCACCTCTCGTTCACACACACACTCACCTCTCTCACTCACACACACACTCACCTCACTCACACACACTCACCTCACTCACACACACTCCCCTCTCTCACTCACACACACTCACCTCTCTCACTCACACACACACTCACCTCACTCACACACACTCACCTCACTCACACACACACTCCCCTCTCTCACTCACACACACACTCACCTCTCTCACTCACACACACACTCACCTCTCTCTCTCACACACTCACCTCTCACTCACACACACTCACCTCTCTCACTCACACACACACTCACTTCACTCACTCACACACACTCACCTCACTCATTCACACACACACTCACCTCACTCATTCACACACACACTCACCTCTCTCACTCACACACACTCACCTCTCTCACTCACACACATACTCACCTCTCTCACTCACACACACTCACCACTCACACACATTCACCTTTCACACACACACTCACCTCTCACACACACTCACCTCTCACACACACACTCACCTCTCACACACACACTCACCTCTCTCACACACTCACCTCTCACTCACACTCACTCACCTCTTTCTCACACACACACTCACCTCACTCCCACACACACATACCTCTCTCACACACACACCTCTTTCACTCAAACACACACTCACCTCTTTTGCTCACATACTCACCTCTCGCTCACACACACACTCACCTCTCTCGCTCACACAAATACTCACCTCTCGCTCACACATACATTCACCTCTCCTGCTCACACACTTTTCTCGCTCACATACACAACTCTCACTCACATACACCTCTCTCGCTCACACACACACATCGCTCTCTCTCACACACACCTCTCCCTTACACACCTATCTCACTCACACACCTATCTCGCTCACACACACTCACCTTTCTTACTCACACCCTCTCTCTCTCACACACATACACACACACACCCCTCTCTCTCACTCACACACACACACTCACCTCTCTCACTCACGCACACACACTCACCTCTCACACACACTCACCTCTCTCACTCACACACACACTCACCTCACTCACACACACTCCCCTCTCTCTCACACACACTCACCTCTCTCACTCACACACACTCACCTCTCTCACTCACACACACACTCACCTCTCTCACTCACACACACACTCACCTCTCTCACTCACACACTCACCTCACTCACTCACACACATATTCACCTCTCTCACTCACACACACACTCACCTCTCTCACTCACACACTCACCTCACTCACTCACACACATATTCACCTCTCTCACTCACACACACCTCTCACTCACACACACTCACCTCTTGCTCACACACACTCACCTCTCACACACACACTCACCTCTCTCTCACACACACTCACTCACCTCTCACTCACACTCACCTCTCACTCACACACACACACCTCTCTCACACACACACCTCTCTCACTCAAACACACACTCACCTCTTTTGCTCACATACTCACCTCTCACTCACACACACACTCACCTCTCTCACTCACACAAATACTCACCTCTCTCGCTCACACATACATTCACCTCTCCCGCTCACACACTCACTTTTCTCGCTCACATACACAACTCTCACTCACATACACCTCTCTCGCACAAACACACACACATCGCTCTCTCTCACACACACCTCTCCCTTACACACCTATCTCACTCACACACCTATCTCGCTCACACACACTCACCTTTCTTACTCACACACACACACCCTCTCTCTCTCACACACATACACACACACCCCTCTCTCTCGCTCACACACACACACTCACCTCTCTCGCTCACACACACAACTCACCTCTGCTGCTCACAGTCACCTCTCAATCACACACTCACCTCTCGATCACACACTCACCTCTCGATCACACACTCACATCTCGATCACACACTCACCTCTCGATCACACACTCACTTCTCACTCTCACACACACTCACCTCTCGTTCACACACACACTCACCTCTTGCTCACACACTCACCTCTTGATCACATACTCACCTCTCGCTCACATGCACACTCACCATTCTCGCTCACATACACAACTCTCGCTCACATACACCACATCTCTCGCTCACTCACACATCTCTCACACACACCTATCTTGCTCACACACCTATCTCGCTTACACAAGTATCTCGCTCACACACCTATCTCGCTCACACTCTTATCTCGCTCACACACACTCACCTTTCTTGCTCACAAATACACCCTCTCTCTCAAACACACACCCCTTCTCTCGCTCACACACACCTCTCTCGCTCACACACACACTCACCTCTCTCGCTCACACACACATGCTCACCTCTCTCACATCCTCATCTTTCTTGCATACACGTGCACACTCACCTCTCGCTCACACACACAACTCAAGTCTGCTGCTCACACACTCACCTCTCGATCACACACTCACCTCTTGATCACATGCCTCACTCACACTCACCTCTCGTTCACACACACACTCACCTTTCTTGCTCGCACACACTCATCTCTTTCACTCACACACCTCAGTTGCTCACACACTCACCTATTGCTCACACACATATCAGCAGTTTGCACCAATACTTTCACAGTTAATTCCAGCAATACGAACCCACTTTATGTCAAGATAGATTGCTGCAGCTAACATTTTCAATTCTCCCCCCCACCCCGAGTTCTCTCCCCCCCCCCGAGAGTTTGCAGTCAAATAAAAGATTGTGAACCACTGCTCCAATTTACCTTGGGAGAATCCAGCAGCTGTATTTACCTATTTACACCACTTGATCACAGGGAGTACTTAAGCAGTGATCTTAAATGAGCAGGCAATCTTCACAGCCATGCTCCAGGTCGCAGCCTGTGAGCAGCGTTGGAGGAGATCATCTAATACATGCAATGAAAAATGTGAGCTTTATCCCCAGTGCCGTGCCATTGGAGGTAACATGCCAGTTTCTGGTCACTTTGTGGTATATTTTTAGCTCGCTTTCCTTTGCAGCAAGACACTACGTATGACATATTGTTAATGAGGAGGCAGAAAATGTGAAACACCGTTGAAAGCCGAATTCACAGCAAACATATTTTATTTCAATAGATACAAAATAGTCATCTGAATAGAAGGGTCGGTTATAACTAATTATGGTACTGGGTGCAAAATCATACGGCTTTTAAAAAAAAAACATTTTTATTCTGCTCCCTTTTCACATTTTCACCGTATTTGCAACAACAAATAATTAACGATAACAACAAATTGAATGGCAATTCCCGAGCCAACTCTCCAAAACGGAGGCTGGCAGATATCAACAGGTAAATTTAAATTCATGATCCCTCCGCCTCGATTTTCGGCCACCCGGTGCGGGTTTGCTCAGCATGGGGCTGGCAAACTCTGTCCTGCAGATTTGACTGAAGGAGAAGAGTTTCTCCGCAGCCCATGATAAAGAGTTGCGTGATGCAAAGCTGGAGCACTTACAGTGCACAATGTTTGTGTTGCTAAACAAATACATTAACCGAGTCAACAAAGCTAAGTGGTCCTTAAACATTTCATCTGAATTATGAAAGTACTTAGGCTGCAAAGTGAATACTCTGATATATACTCTGGGCGGGATTCTCCGGTCAGCGACACAGAATTCGCGTTCGACAATCGGCCGGGAGAATCAACGTTCGCGGCGAAATATGGGCGGCGCCCCTCTGCGATGCGCTGCCCCCTTCAAAGCGGCGTACTCTAGCCGCACGCCATATCGGCAGCCTCAGCACAAGGGGGTGGCATAGCCACAGACCCGGCAATACTCCTGTCGTATCGGCAGCTAGAGCCGGATGCTCTGCGCTGCTCGCTGCTAGCCCCCCAACAAACGGAGTATCGGTGGCCGTTTTGCACCGCATTCTCGGTCGTAAAACGCTACCGTACCCACGCCGCCGTCAGGACATAGCCTGAAAATTGGAGAATCCAACCCTCTGAATTTAACCTGTAATGTGCATTTGCTGCAGCTCAAACAATATAATCCTCAACAGAGCTAATCGTCCCAGCATTGAGTGCATTCTCTTGCAATGCCAACTGCACTGGGCAGGACATGTGTTACGTGTGCTTGATTCCAGAATTCCCCAACAGCAGTGCGTTATGGTGGACCCCCAGATTCTGGTACGTGAGGCCGTGATGCAACTTGCAAACGTTTCAGTGACCAGTTAGAACGTCAGCTCTCTCACAGTCTCCCTTGGCTGACATTGACTAATGGGGTGTGGGAGCAGGAGGCCGCTGACAGGGACAGCTGGCGCACAAGCTAGGTTTGAAAGGGAAAGACGCTGAAGAAAGGTGCAAACAACCGGACAAGCATGCTTTTACTAGAGCCCCACCAAACCACGGGTTCTTGCGGCCCAACTGTTGAAAAGACTGCAGATCAATAACTGATTTCTTCTGTCACCAAAAATAACGTCAATTACCCAGTGATGAGGCTTTCCTACCGAGAACCTGCCATCGTAATTTGTTACACTGGCAGCCAGTGACAGCAGACAAAATGCTGGGGCAGCAGTCTCTATGTCAACATTGCCCAAACTTCAGATTCTCAGAACCATTGTCACCTTTTGATAAACACACTGTAATAAATATCTCAGCAGCAGTGATCTCACTGGACGGCTTATTGTAACAATCAGTCCTCCCACTTGTGCTCAAGCTATTATTGTTCAACTCTAGAATAAAATGTACTTTGCTATTGTACATCCCCTTGCCTTTCCCTGGATTACCTCATCCTGCATGGAACACTGCCTCCCCCTGCGAAAGGTGTAGCATGCCCTGTATTAAGTTTCAAGTGTGGTTTGGATTCAGTAATTTCCTTTCCTTGCTCTTTGACCTTTGTGTATAGCCTTGTACTTTTCAGTGTTAGTAGTCCCCCTTCCTGTGAAAAGTGATTTGCAAAAGAAGCAAATGCGATGTGAGAAAAAGAATTTCACACAGCGAATGATTTGGACCTGGGATGCACTGCCCGGAAATGTGGCGGCGGCAGGTTCCACTGAGGCACTCAAGAGGGCATTAAATGATTATTTGAATAGGTACAAAATGTGCAGGATTACAGGGGAAAAGGCAAGAGAATGGCATCAAGTCATGATGCACATTCGGAGAGCTGGTGCAGACACGATGGGCCGAATGGCTTCCTTCTTTACCGTAACAATTCTGTGATTCCTCCTACAGCAGCTCATGTTATCACCCCATTTTCTCTTTAAAAGCATTTCCTTATTCCCTTACCAACCATCACATCTTTAATCCTTGAAATCCCCGTATAAATAATTTTTTGATAACTCGATTATTTTGATACTTTAAACTCTATTTGTCTTTCCTTTGTAATGATATTAAAAGCTACATTTGACACGGTAAGCATCCTATACTGGAACACTAACCATCGGGGAGTCAACAAATAACTGAATAGCTTGATGGGGTTTTTAATGTGTACTTTGTCAAGAAAGTCAATAGTTGTCTGATGGTTTTTTAAACATCTGATTGCCCTTTATATACAAAAAGTTGTGGAATTTATAATCAAACTCAAAATGAAAACAAGCAAGCATACTGAAGGAATTGCCTCAAAACTGGGTGCCGCCCGAAAACAAGCGCAGGACTTGTGATGTGCCAGTTAGCTAAAAACATCTGTCACAGGAAAATTGCAAGAGTCCACTATTTAGGAGGTTACAGCAGAATATTTAGAAAATCGAAACGGGATCATGCAGAGTCAATATGGTTTTGTGAACGGCACACTTTTAGAGATGTGACCTGCTGCTGTCTAGAAGGAACCTAAGGCAAAGATGGTCGTGGCCACAGTCACCTTTATAGCTACAGGTAATGCTCTTCCCTTACCTGTTCTGAGGCTGCAGATCCCACCTTCAAGTGATGACAAACTGCAGTAAGCACATTTTAAGTGAAATTGAGATGTCGCGCACCGTTTGGGCCAGTGAATTGCTCCCAGAAGACCCTGGATGGGTATGGCTACCGGCTAAGAACCCTTCTCCCTCTTTTCTTCATCCCTCTTCGATAGTTGCATCTGTTAATTTTCCCTCTCATGCTGCAGGCCGTGGGGTGATGGCAGCTACCGCACCCATAGTCGGGAGCAAAAGGTTTGAGCAGAACCTTTTAAAGTGGGAATCGGGGTCACCAGTTGCGAATCCTCTCCCTGTCGACTTCAGCAACTGTAACCAGCATAAACCTCCAAACACTTCTAACTCAGAAACAAGCCCGTGAAATTCAATCAGCAGGAGGCGGTGGCTTAGTAGTATTGTCGCTGGATTAGTAATCCAGAGTAAGGTCCCAGGTTCAAATCCTGCCACTGCAGGTGGTGAAATTTGAATTCAACTTTTAAAAATGTGGAATTAAACGTCTAGTGATGACCATGAAACCATTGTCGATTGTCGTTAAAAACCCACCTGGTTCACTAATGTCCTTTAGGGAAGGAAATCTGCAGTCTATACCTGGTCAGGCCTAAATGTGACTCCAGACCCACAGCAATGACTCACAGCTTGACTCTCAACTGCCCCTCGAAGGCAATTAGGGATGGTCAATAAATGCTGGCACAGCCTGCGACTCCCACATCCCATGAACAAATTTAAAAAACAATGCAGAAAGTGGATGATAATCTCTTTATAGAGCATCACTGGGGTGGGGGAGGAGGCGGCAGCGTGGTCCTTCCTGCCTCTTGTTCAGCTCTGCGTGGTTAACAGACAATTTGTTGGGGCATTTGGGTCGAAGGTGGTGCTGCTGGAGTCAAATCTGCACGGCAAGCTACCTACTCTGCCTTCTACCGGCACATACTCTCAGCCGCATGCGAACAACCAATCCAAAATAGTATACAATGAGGTGGAAGCCATTTTGGATACGAACCAGCACCCGTGAAGCTAAAAATATGGGCACTCCGCAAACAAATTTTGAGGGCATGACACCATCATTCTAAGAGTTATTCAGAATTATCCTGAATTCCTGAATTGCAACATCCGAATAAAAGTCTGCACCCAAATAAATCCCTTGGCACTTTTGGCTGAAGCTTCAGCCTTGTCTTTTGCATTGATGTGCTGCGCTCCTCTATCATTGAAGATGGGGATATTTGTGGAGACTTCTCGTCCAGTGAGTTGTTTAATTGTCCACCATCTTTAACAACTGGAGGTGGTGGGACTGCAGAGCTTTAATTTGATCGGTTATTTGTGGGATCGCTTAGCTCTGTCTGTCACGTGCTGTTTAACTGTTTGGCATGCAAGTAGTCCTGTGTTGTAGCTTCACCAGGTTGACACCTCATTTTTAGGGCTGGCTGGTGCCGCTCCTGGCCTCCAGGGGTTGGTTTAGCACAGGGCTAAATCGCTGGCCTTGAAAGCAGACCAAGGCAGGCCAGCAGCACGGTTCAATTTCCATACCAGCCTCCCCAAACAGGAGCCGGAATGTGGCGACTAGGGGCCTTTTCACAGTAACTTCATTTGAAGCCTACTTGTGACAATAAGTGATTTTCATTTTCCTGCATTCTTAATTGAACCAGTGTTGAATCCACAGTTTGATGGTAAGGGTAGAGTGGGCTTCTCCCTCTTGTTGCTTCCTCCACCACCTGCCGCAGACTCAGTCTGGCAGCTCTGTCCTTTGGGACTCGGCCAGCTCGATCTGTGGTGCTGCTACCGAGCCGCTCTTGGTGATGGACATTGAAGTCCCCCATCCAGAGTACATTCTGTGTCCTCGTCACCTTCAGTGCTGCTTTGGATTGGTGTTCAACATGAAGGAGTATTGATTCACCACTGGAGGTGGTGGTGAAACAGGAGATTGTAATCAGCAGATTTCCTTGCCCATGTTTGACCTGATGCCTTAAGACCTCATGGGGTGTGGAATCGATGTTGAGGACTTCCAGGGTAACTCCCTCCTGACTGCATAACATTGTGGGCCTGTTCTACCAGTGGGACAGGACATACCCAGAGGTGTGATGGTAGTGCCTGGGACATTGTAAGTTTAATTTGGTGAGTATTACTCTGTCAGGCTGCTGCTTGACTGTTCTGTGAGATGAATCCCTCAATTTTTCCACAAGCCCCCCAGATGTTAGTAAGGAGGACTTTGCAGCGCTGGGTTTGCCTTTTCCATTGTCTTTTCCGATGCCTCAGCCGATGCCGGGTGGTCTGTCCAATTTCATTCTAAACCTCCAAGTGCTTTAAATCCCATTCAAAGCTTCAAAGTTGCCGTTAATCTGTTCCATCGGTTCCTATTGCTGTCGGGAGTGTTTTGAATGTTGGGTTAATGATCCAAATGTATAATCAGTGAAGTGAATAGACCAGCACAGGTTTTAATTGACTAACTGGTAAGGCTTAGGTCACCATTGGTTCCAATCCGGTGACTCTGACTGATGAATTTCTGATTACAACACAATGTCGCCTTGCATTATTGATGCTGTCCTGAGGTGATTGCTTTTACAATTAAAATAAAAACTCCAGTGAGCTCACCATGCATTATAATTACACTGACAGTTTTTATATATATTACATCTGGAAGCAAATAAAGAGTGCATTGTTATTAATCATCACGAAAACTAAATTAGGAATGTACATTTGGAGGACTAACTACTGATAAGATTGCTTTTCAGGTTACTGAACTGATCCCATTGAAGAATTTCTGTAGAGTTTTAAAAGCCACAAGCTGTGAATTACTACTCATTTAACCCGCATTTCATTCGTAAGAACGGCATTTTCTATATATTGTGCTTTGGCAGCCCTTAATTTTACATCCAGCCCGACTTTTCTGATCGCAGGCCTGTCGCATTTACGTTCTGCTGACTGCCATCTGCAGTCCCCGGCTCCACTGGGATTTAGGACCACCTGATTTGAACCACTAGCTTTTGTCGACACGATATGGTTGGGGAGTATTCAGGGGTGGAACTCAGCAAGGGTATCACTCGCACTCCCAGGCCAAAGATAGCTGTAGCCAGGTGTAAAGCAGAGATCTCATTACATTACCAACTGCATTCAACGTTGGGAACAGCGACCGGTACCACAACAGCACCTCTGAGCCTGTGTTAAGCTAGTGCAGGTGAGAATTTTACACATGTATGCCTCCGAATTTTGGCTGACATTAAAGGAGAACCGTCAGTTTTCTTACCTGCCCTCGAGCAACCTTCCCTATTTGGCAGCCCCAGGGACGTCACTGATGGGAGTCACCCTGTGTAACTGGAGAGCTCCATAGTAAAAAATCAAAGCCCGCTGGCTTCAAATCAGCCCGAGGACTACTCTGGATTTGATCATCCACGGAAATCGATCCAAACTTCTTTTTCCAAAGCTATGAAACATTTAGAATAAAAACTATCACATGCACCCTTCTTCACCCCCCCCCCCCCTTCCCACTTCCCACTTCCCAAGGAACCATGAGCTGTCTTTATTTTTTAATGCACAATTACATAATAATATTATGTAGTTATGTCATTAAATTGGGGAGGCAGTGGCGTAGTGCTATTATTGCCAGACTAGTAATCCAGAGACTCAGAGTCATGCTCTGGTGATCCGGGTTCGAATCCCACCATGGCAGGTGGTGAAATGTGAATTCATTATAAATATGTAATTTTAAAAGTCTGAAAGGTAAACATGAGACCATTGTCGATTCTCGTTAAAAAGACCCATCTGGTTCACTTATGTCCTTTAGGGAAGGAAATTTGTCCTCCTTACCTGGTCTGGCCTACATGTGACTCCAGATTCACAGCAATGTGGTTGACTCTTAAATGCCCTCAGGGAGGGGTAATAAACGCTGGCCCAGCCAGCGATGCCCTCATCCCATGAACAAATAAAAAGAAATGTGCCATGAAGACGGTAACCGTAAAGGTGCACAGGTTTTCCACACAAAAACATGAATGTCATAATATATTTCCGAACACACTTTAACCGCTGCTCCATCCCAAGTATTCGTAAAACCAACACAGCCCTTCAGATGGCTACCATGCACTGCATGGCCACACTGCTTCAAAGCACAAATTCCAGCTGTAACTTATAACTGAAACTGTGTCCCACTGAAATCTTTGGAGGGGCTCCGTACAGAAAATCCTTCCAGCACAACGGGGCAGAATATCACCCCCTCCTGAACTTACTCGGCGATCGGAAACAAACATGGGTCCCAACCCCGATGGCGTCAGCTGGTGGCGCAGTGTGGTGATCTTTTACTGCCAGTGATGAATACGGTTTAGATGACGCTGCCTCACCACACATGAGGAGGCCAGTGCAATAGTTTCCCACCTTTAAAAACATTTATTTTCCATCCCTTTGAATCATGAAGCGTTCCCCAATCATAGCATGTGGTTGGTGACCCAGTCCTAGGCCTCTACTAGTTCTACATAAATAGACTCTCATGCTTGATTAGTCGCCTGACTCACTTGCTTTCCCCCAAGGGGAAGTACCTAGGTTTTATGCAGCACTTCCTGATGTGTGGAGCTTGGCCGGATGAAACGTGATCCGGGCCACTCACTGGCTAACAGGTTGGGAACAGTGGGGCTGTGTTGACAGAATTGCTATATAATTTTAAAGTGGTCCGAGCATCATTGAGGAAAATTATGGTGGCAACAATCAAGGGTGAACAATATTTCCAGCTAGCAGCTTTTTCATCAAACCACATGGTGACATTTGGTCAGGAGGGTTTGCTGATCTACGGATCGCAAATTCTATTCAAGAGGATGGAGGGCGGTGGGGGGGGGGGAGGCTGTGGGGCAGCATGTGATCCTGCCGTCAACCATCACAGCAGCTGCTTTCCAGGTGCTTAAAACAATTGCCATGGGGGGAATTATAAGTCTGACCCACAGTTTGTTATATAATCCATTTCTTAATGGTTTTGTTCCTCTTTTCTACTATTAAAATTTTTGCGCAAGATAGAATGAGCAGCTTGCTTACAGCAATTCACACATCACCAGTGAATGACAGATCACTTTTGGGCAGAATTAGCTCTCATTATCAGTGGACTACTCAGCGCTCCCCTGCCTTTGGGCAAAACGTGTCCAATGCGATGGACGGGAGTCAAATGAAGCTAAGCAGCCAATGCAGGATTCACTATCGTGCTTTAACCTCTGCCACAACAGTCTGACTGCGGCTTGGCAGCTTATTTAACTAAACCACTGACGTATTGCATTTCATAGCAAAGGTAATGCTCACAGACACTCAAAAATGTTTTCAGACTTGCAGGGTCTTGCAATCTCATACCTCTTATCTATAAACGGTCAACCCGTTCGCATGGTTTTGCATGTGCTCCTGCTTCCGCAACCTTATCAAGATTATATTGAAACCACTGAAGGACTATGATGGACAACAGGACGTCTATGGTGAACAAGACAAAGTCACTCGAGCAAAATACTGTGGATGCTGGAAATCTGAAATAAAAATTTTAAATGTGCTGGAAATACACAGTAGGTCAGGGGAGAAACGAAGGGCGCGATTCAACTAAATGGGAACTAAGTTTTATAGCAAGCATGGTTAGCCGCATGTTTCCTGGCGCACGCAGCGTCGAGAAACACATGGCTAGAAAATGCCACTTGTGTTAAGGGGCCTCAGCGTAGAACACGCGGCCAAGGCCACACAGAGCCCCGTTTTCTACACTGAGGAACTCCACTCGCCGGAACGCCTCAGTGTAGTGAGAGATGGAGACGCAATTTTTAAATGGTTTCCCAATCTCCGAGGCCCCCAATTTAACCCCCAACACCCAAACCCAATTCCCCCTACCCCCCCCCCCCCCCGGCAGTGCCAACCTGGTATCTGGGCAGTGCCAACTGGGCACCTTGACAGTGCCATGGTACCAAGATTGCAGTGCCAGGGTCCCAGGTGGCACCAGCAGTGCCAGGGTTCCACCCTGCCCCAAGGGGCATGTACCTGGGGACCTCCGATCCCCTGGGAAATCCCTAGGAGTGCCATTCCATTTGTGGGAACCAGTGCTTAGCGGCGCTTGTCCGAGGCGAGTGGGATAATTATAATCGCCTATTGTCACAAGTAGGCTTCAATGAAGTTACTGTGAAAAGCCCCTAGTCGCCATATTCCAGCGCCTGTTCGGGCAGGCTGGAACTGGAATTGAACCCACAATGCTGGCCTTGTTCTGCATTACAAGTCAGCTGTCTTAGCCCACTGTGCTAAACCAGCACCAGATCCCAAATGCCCCAGTATTAACTGAGGCCAAAGGCTCAAAACCACAAGGTCTCTTTTCCATTGAAAACGATGGCCACCCCAAAATTAAAATCCATTCCAACATTTGATCATCCCATTTCTATCTGTAAGTGACCATTCCACTTAATGACTTTCCACAAGTGCAGTCCAAATGAAAGTCTGCTATCTGACAAATTATTGGGACAAGGCCCTATGTGTAGGATGGAGTAGAAAACCAGCAGAGAGCCAACCCTTCTGCTGCTGGTCCTCTGCCTTGTAGTGCTGTGCGGGCTGTAATCCTTTCCTTGTCTCTCACTATAGACTGTCCTTATCATGTTTTTCACAGTGCAGTTTAGGGATAGCAACTCTCTAGGATTGCCCTTTCAGGCTCCCGAAATTAAGGGTTAATCACTAGGACACTGCTACAAACAGCCTGAGGGAAAAGAACAGTGTTCGCCCACAGGGCAGCGGTCTGAAAGTAAGCCCGAATCGCAATGGATCAGGGATAATGTGGTTTCAGGGAGGCACAGATCTTTAAGAAACCAAAAAAAACCATCACCTGTTCAACTTCACAACTCCATTTGGTAGAGAGGCTGAAAATAGGCACTATGCCACTCACTGACATAATTAAGGAGCCTAACATCTGTTTTGGGCAAGTGCCAAGTAGGCCTGAAATTGGTTCAGACATCTTTTGGCCATTCTCTGAGCACAGAATGTTCCTTCTTGAATTTAATCCTCATTATCCCTATTTAAACCAACAAACATCTCCACCATCATGTTTTGGAGAAGAAAATGCTTGTGAGGTACAATCATTTCTCTCCTGACATACTGACACATACCCAGGTTATAAGTCTTATCAAGTCAGGAAGATACCAATTAACATCTTCTGTGATGATTTCAAGTTACATATCATAGTGGTGATGGAACATGTGACCATAAGGCAGGACAAATCAAGGAAACAGTGAATCTTTGATCAGAATCATAAAATGGTTTTAAAAATTTACAGTGCAGAAATTCAGCCAATTCCACCTGTGCCAGTGTTAATCAGAGCATCTTGCTAGCCTCTTTTCCCAGCCCTTTCTCCATATGTTTCTATAGTTTCCCTATTCAAGTAGTTACTCAACTACATTTTAAAAGTTATCTTCTTTCTTGCTATAGCTACTTGTAATAATCCATTCTATCTTCAAGTAACACTTAATAAGAAATACTATTTTCTCGCTCCCTCTCCTCTTGTTCTTCGAGTAATACTTCTGAATCTATGCCCTCTTATTATTAATTCATCAAACAGTGAAGCAAGTCATTCACATTTTGTCCCCTTAAAACCCATTGCAATAATGAAACATCAATTTGATTTCCTCTTAACTATCTCTGTTTAAGTGTGGGGAAAAAAATTCTTACTTCAAAATTCTTCTTTCTGCAACCGTCCTTCTGAACCTTTCTGTGGCTTTAATGTCTCTCCCATATTTGAATGCCCAGACCCATCAACAATGCCTCCTTCTTGCTTTTATACTCATTGCTCCTATATATAAAACACAGAATCCCCTTTTTGAATTCTTTTTAACCTTTAAGCTCTATGTCTGCGCACTGCTAGTTTTCTCTCTGATCTCACACACTGTTCAGAATCTTGCCATTTTGGTGGTTTTCATTTCTGTTTCTCAAAATGTTCTTTACTCCAAAGTCAATGCAATGATACATTTCACAGCAAAAAGGCAAGACCACTGTACAAATGCGATACAAACTTGTCATTTAAATCCCTTTTTCAATTCTACTGCCCCTTTGACATTATCTAGAAAGTTGTCAACTTTCTGCAAAAACAAAATAGTAATGATCCGAGCACTGAGCCCATTCAGTAACCCCCCCCCCCCCCCCACTCTGACATAACTCCATCAATGATCACTCATTGTTTCCTACCCTTCTTGGCACCCGTTGCCACCCAAGCACCTCGGCACTGCCAACCTGGCATGCTGGTGCTACCACCAGGGCACCATGCAGTGCGAGGCTGGCAGGGGAAATTCCAGGATGGGTGGCTGGCAGTACCAAGGTGCCTAGGTGCCAGGTTGTCCATGTCAGGTATCGGGCTCAGGAGTGCCTTGCCCTTATGTGGTAGGGTGAGGAGGGTGCTCGAGGATACTGTCTGAGGACAGAGCAAAGATGTTCCACAAAGCAGTTACCCAGTGTTTAGTCTCCCCAATGTAGAGGAGTCCACACTGGGGGCAGTGAATATAATAGACCAAATTGACAGAAGTGCAAGTAAATCACTGCGTCACCTGGAAAGAGTGTTTGGGGTCTTGGACAGTAAGGAGAGGGGAGGTAAAAGGGCAGATATTACACCTCACGCGAATGCATGAGAAGGTGCTGTGGAAGGGGTGGGGTGATAGAGGAATTGACCAGGTTTTAGTGGAGAGAATGGTTCCATTGGAATGATATATTTGACGGTGGCATCATGCTGGAATTGGTGGAAATGGCAGAAGATGATCCTTTGATAGAGGCTGGTGCAGTGGAAAGTGAGCACAATGCCTATCATGGTTCTGGGAGGGTGGGGAAGGGGTGAAGGAGAAAATGCAGGATATTGATGGGATGCGGTCAACTAGAGTGGAGGGTGGAGGGGGAATCCTCAGATAAGGAAAAAGGAGGACATGTCAGAAGCTCCTTTGTAGATGGTAGCATCATCAAATGGATGCAACAGAGATGGAGAAACTGGGAGAATGGAATGGATTCCTTACAAGAAGCACGGTGTGAGAAGGTGTAGTCATGGTAGAGGTAGCTGTGGGAGGGAGTCTGTGGGCTTGGAATGAATATTAGTAGACAGTATATCACCAGAAAAGAAACAAACAATGTGCCTTAGCACGTGTGCTGCTGTCTGAAAGCAAGAAGAGAAAAAACAAACATGAAAATGAGAGGAAACAAAATGTGGGAACAGAATTTACTGTCTGAAATTGTTGAACTCAAAGTTGAGTCTGTATGGTTGTAAAGTACCTAAACAAAAGATAAGATGCTGTTCCTCAAGCTTATGTCGGGCTTCACTGGAATAGTGCTGCAGACCAAGGACAGAGATGTCAGTGTGAAAGCAAGGTGGAGAATTAAAATGATAGGTCACTGGAAACTTGGGGTCATGATGTGAACTGGGCAGAGGTGTTCTGCAAAGCAATCACTCAGTCTGCATTTGGTCTCTCAATGTAGAGAAGAAAACACTGAAAGCAATTCAAATAGATTGTTGGAACAGAGTCCCAACAAGGTATAGGGTGTGCGAACGTTAGCTCAACTTCTGGAGATAGGCTATCAATTAATATTCATTCTGAGCCCACTGACTCCCACAGCTAGCTGAACTTCTATTATCTTTACATTTGACCTAGCAAGCCACTCAGTTCAAGGGCAATTATGAATAGGCAATTAATTTCGGCCCAGCCAGCGACATCCACATCCCATGAAATAATGTTTTTTAAATGTTGCAGTCATTTACAAACACCATACCAAGCTGGCTTTCTCATTCAAGAGGTTTATGAAGCAGTCTTGAACTCTATCTACCAACACTGACTCTGCACAACTTTGCTTTTCTTATGTAGTATTTGGTTGATTAAAGTCTCCAATTAAATTAACTTTTCTCATATCTGGCCTTTGTTCAAATACCACCTGGCTTCACCTGACGACTACACATTTCATAGAATTTACAGTGCAGAAGGAGGCCATTCGGCCCATCGAGTCTGCACCGGCTCTTGGAAAGAGCACCCTACCCAAGGTCAACACCTCCACCCAATCCCCATACCCCAGTAACCCCACCCAACACTAAGGGAATTTTTGGACACTAAGGGCAATTTATCATGGCCAATCCACCTAACCTGCACATCTTTGGACTGTGGGAGGAAACCGGAACACCCGGAGGAAACCCACGCACACACAGGGAGGTTGTGCAGACTCCGCACAGACAGTGACCCAGCGGGGAATTGAACCTGGGACCCTGGAGCTGTGAAGCAATTGTGCTATTCACAATGCTACCGTGCTGCCCATTGATTCCTGGCCTTGATTCCACAATATGCACCATTTTTAGAAATTAGGCACTTCAGAAGAAAAAAACAGAAGAGCCGGTGCAGACTCGATGGGCCAAATGGCCTCCTTCTGCACTGTAAATTCTATGAAATGTGTAGTCTTCAGGTGAAGCCAGGGGAAAACGAGAAAGCTCATTGTACCATATGGATTTGATGTTTCCATCTGATACAGTGTGTTTTACGGAGATTTTGCAAAATCTCCAGTTTGCACACAGCCATTGCTGGGGCAACAATTATGCTGCTTATTGCAGCCTTTATAAAAGATACTTTGCGGAAATATAACCACTTTTATCAATTAAGACAAAACACGCTTTTCCGAGTATAGACTGCTGGAAATGCCAAATTGATGCATATCAGCCCAATGCATCCAGCGAGAGTTTAATCATTGAGAATCAAATTTCTATTTGCACTTTGCAAAATCGGGATCCACTCATTGCACATCAGCAAGGATTGGATGTGATTATGTTAAAATCCAAACTGCATTTTTCTAAGCTTTTTTGACAGTCGTATGCCTCTGCTCTTACAACAACTGAGGGTACCTATCACATTTCTTATAGTACATTTGTGTGGAATCTGTGGTACATGTTATTATCTGTGCAAAGGTAGCCCAGTAAAATTAATTCAAAGTTTAGGGCTTGACTAATTATTGCGATTATCAATTATTTTATTGAATTACTGAAGCAATTAATGAAAAATTCAGAAAAATTGTTGGATAGATGATTGAGCCCAAGAGACTATTTTTGCTGTGAGAGTGGGCATTAATGCCTACTAAAAGCTAGTGTTTTTACAACTGATTTAGTGACCCATTGCAATTCCACATATCCTTGACTTCTAAGAATATGGGCCAAATTTCTCCGTACATCAGAATTCTCTGTTACTGCTGGCAGCGCACCTCCACCCATGGTTTCCCAGCGGCATGGGCAGAAGTGTGCTCTAATGGGAAATCACATTGACAAGTGGCAGGAGTAGAGAATCCTGCTGCCAGAGAGTGGCGCAACACTGAGAAACACTTGGCTAGGGGAACCGGAGTATCCACCTATGCTTTCTAAAATAAAAGATCATTAGCCCCATCTACTTATGATTATAATTATTCTTCAAGTATATGACCAGAGCTGCAGAGTATTTTCAGTCAAATATCACAGTCATTGCACGGTTGAAAAAAATACAGATTCCATGGGTTACGCATGTGTGATGAATGTAGAAATTGTTATATATTACATTTTCTATTTGTGGCACTAATGTTATTAAAAACTTGGTTTAAGGTACGTATTTGTTGCAGTAATATTATTAAAAAACCCGGTTAAGGATTCCAGACAGTGTCTACTAAAGCTGTAATTGAGGAGTCGTAAAATATGAGACCATGATTGATTCCAACCACTTACCTGGATACAGATAAAGGGCTAATGGGATATTGTTATGATTGTTGGAGATTCCCTGGAGAATAGATCATTTATGAGGGGTTGCATTTCGTCTTCGCTAAGCAGATCATGTAACATCTTAATGGGATACAGATGTTACAATTAATGGGAGGAGCCAGGTCTGTCTGTAGTTTTGCAGTTTGCCATAGGATTTGAGTCTGACAAGACATAAGGATTTTAAGTCGAACAGCAGTTTTGCCAAATGCTGTTACATTGAGCAGAGGTGTACTGAATCTGTTCTTGAAAGGAATCTCTCCAAAGTCTCTACACAGGTGAGCAAGTCAGCCCGTTTTATTGACTTTATTTATAAGCAGCAGTTAAACTGTACTGGGGTTGCTTAATTGGAGTTTGTATCAGGTATAGATAGTAAGGTCTTCATTGTATTTAAGAACTGTTTAACTGATAATTGTACAGCTATTTTCTTTGATGTTAATGTGGTTAATTTGGTGTTTAAATTAAAGTTTGTTTCAAAATAAAAGGTACAGATTGGTCTGATTCATCATTCCTGGGATGAAGTGTCCTTTCCTCTTAGTTTTACGATTTAAAAACATTGTTTGGGTTTCTCATCTGGTATCCGAACAAACGTTGGGGTCAGGTCCAGTATCCTAATGCATGGACTTTTAAAAGGTGTAATAAAACAAACCTAGATTTAGAGAATAAGCTGAATTCTGTTAGTGCATACAAGCAAACTTGTATTTCTCAATTCTGTGTGCTGGAAGACTGCATATGGAGGATGCATGGGGCTAATTGAAGGAATATGGAAGGGGCTTAAAGGGTAGAGGGGATATGGAGGTGGGTGGGACACTGAGGGTGAGTGTGGGCTAGAGGGCCTAACAACATTGAATTGAACTGGGCTCAACGTCCCAGTAAACAGAGGTGGGCCTTCTAGCCTGCAGGCTTCGCAATCCTCCCACCTCCATTTCAACCTCATGCCTGCCCCTGGAGATGGGAAGGGGGGGGTGCCGAAATCCAGCCCGCATCTGACACACAGAGACCAAAATTCCAGATGAGTGGGCTGATTTTTAGAAGTCGAGACCACAATATCAGGAATTGTCCCAAGGCATTCTCTACCCCCCCCCCCCCCCCACCCTGAGTGAGTAATGCCACCGTTAAAGAAAAGCACCACTCATTAACAAGCTGAAAAACTGCCTATTTTTATATTGATTATGTATTATGTGAGGACACATAAATACATGAAAGTTGCTTCCTTACACCTTGTGATGCCTGAAAGAAAACCCCTCTGAGTGAGGAGCGATCTAAATAAAGAGGCACTGGTGATACAGACCTTTAGATGCATGGCATTACTTGTGCATCATTAAAACCGTGCCATTTAATGGAGGTGTAAACTTGCAGGATAGAATCTTCACATTTTGGCTTTTGAGAAACTGAACACAAGTGGGAATTTTAACTCCTTCCATCTGGCAGAAATCCGACGGAATGGGAGTTAAAATCCAAATTGTGGACTTACCAATTATTCCAATCCCATGGCCATTTTAACAGTATTATTTTCCTGTGGACTGAGGATGTCGCTCGACCCAGACGGAAGCTTCATGAATAAATGTCCATTTAGGTTTTATAATGTGCACCTCCTCCGGACTCCCACCAAGGAAGTTGGGCTGTGGCCACCCTGTGGCTGACCTCTGCTGACCTATGAAACCCAGGAAGTTGGCAATGGACAGCTGCTTTTATTGGACTACTGGAATGTTAATTATGCCCCACCGTTAAAATGGCTTCCCACAACAGCTCCCAGTAACAGGAACCAGTCCCAAATTGATGGGCTTGAAATAATACTGTGGGCTACACTGACCCGTAAAAGCTCAACATATTTGCCTAGAATTCCTTTCTTCACTACTTGGTTGAGGTGTCAGCCTGTGCAACATAAATGAATGAATGGCTCTGCAAAAACAGCAGAGGAATTTCACACTACTGTGTTAACTATTCATGCATTAGTGTCTACTGTATAATTGTAAGACGTTTCCTCCTCCCCCGCCCCGCCCCTCCCCCCCACTGGTTTATTCCACGAGGGAATGCTTTGGCCATAAGATGTAGGAGCAGAGTAAGCCCGTCTACACATTGAGTCTGCTCTGCCATTCAATGACACCACTGCTGATCTGATCTGATACTCCTCAATTCCACTTTCTCGCCTTATCCCCATAATCCTCGATTCCCTTCCTGATTAAAAATATGCTTATTTCAGCCATGAACAGACTGAATGATCCAACCTCTACAGCTCTCCTTGGTAAAGAATTCTACAGATTCACTACCCACTGAGAAAAGAAATTCCCCTCATCTCTGTCTTAAATGAGTGACCCCTTACTCTGAGATTATGTCCCCCTGGTCCTAAACTCCCCTACAAGGTAAACATATTATTGGCATCCACCCTGTCAAGCTGCCTAAGAATCCTATATGTCTCAATAAGTTCATATTCTTCAGAACTCCAATCAGTACAGGCCCAATTTACTCAACCGCTCCTCATAAAAAATCCCTCCATACCCAGGATCAACCTAGTGAACCTTCGCTGGACTGTCTCAAGTCAAAGTCAAGTCTGGTTTAAATTTCCAACAATGCTCGGCAGTTAATTGGCAGTTACCATCAACTGGTGCATTCCTGATGGCAATGCCTGTACCAGAGACCACCTGCCAACGAATCAGCACTCCCTTCTCCTACGATATAAGTTTGTTGTTTCCCCTGACATTGGTATTCTTGGGAACTGTCCTGAGAGTGCAAGATGAAAAACCTGCACAAAAAATATCTCTTATTTTCAGCATTAGCTCAGCACGTAATTTACCACAAGCATTTATTATTAGTCAAATTTCAATTAAACTTTTCCTTTTGGAACTTTTATCATGGGTTGGAATTTACAGCCCACTTGCATGCCTGTTTTCAGTGGGGTTGTGGTGGGGAGGGGGCGCATATGAAATACGAGTGATAGCAAGTGCCACTACCTTCCTGCCCACCCCCAAGCTGTCTCCCATAATATGCTAGGTGAGCGGGTGTCGAAACTGGCAGGCCACCTGCCATTTTAAATAAATAATGACCGGTCAATAGAGCTTGCTAACAAGCCAGTTGACCCGAATAATATACTGTCCAAGCCATAATATGGCTAGCGTGGACAAGCGATTGGGAATGGGCAGGATATTTTTCTTAAGCGAACTGCTTAAACATCTTTTGTGGGGTCCTTTGGACACGTCAGGAGAAACCTCTCAAGTTGACATCCCTCTCTTTGTTCCTCCTCATCTGGCCTCAGTAGCCTCCCCACAAACCACCTTATACCACCACACCCCACAATAAGGCCTCTGCCATCTAAAACCCAGCCCTTGCCTGAGTTCCGAAACCAAGGTTATCTTCATCTGCGGGCCTGCCTGCCACAGTCACCACTGACTTCTGGTGCTGCTGGGACTGCTGGGCCTGCCAGCCAATCAGATTGGCCAGTAGCACTCGAGGGCGGGACTTTGTCTCAGTGAGAGACGGAAGTCCCAATCTCACCTTGTTGATGCAGCCGCAGCATATTATTGCTGCAGAGTGGCCACGTTTAATGTATAGGCTGGTGTTTGACCTTTCTTCAGTGGCGGGGAGGGGTGGAGGGTGGGATGGGTGGAGGGTGGGGTGGAGGGGGGATGTGAACAATATGCACCTCCCCCGTCATAAAATTCAACCCCAAGATAATTTGTGAGGTACTTTCATTCCAAGAAATATCACCAGCACCTGGCTAACCACCAGCCTGCCCTTATCCACCAATAAAAATAAAAGAATGTCAGAGGTCAAGCACAAAAAGCTGTCTGATCTCTGACCCTGAAAAGTCCAAACCCAGTGCTACTGTTGAACTGTAAATATCGACAACACAGCAGGCATTTTGATAAAAGCAATGCCACATCAGCTGGTAGATTATACTGTGAGGCAGCTCAACAGACATTTACTCAGAGGATTTCAAAAATCCCTTGGTGTCACAGTGGATTAATGCTGTGCATCGCAGAGTATTAGGATATACTATTTGTGCCCACAATTCCCACAAGCCCAATTGTGACCCATGCTACCAAGGGAGATTAAAGGCAAAACGTTTCCCCACAAGAAATGCTGAGTATAGACTCCCTCCTACCCCAAAATCCTTGCTGGTGACCAACCAGAGACTTATTAACAGGTCAGCTGAGCACAACCTCAGTGGTTAGCACTGCTGTTGCACAGCGCCAGGGTCCTAGGTTTGATTCCCGGCTTGGGTCACTGTCTGTGGGGAGTCTGCACGTTCTCCCTGTGTCTGCTTGGTTTCCTCCAGATGCTCCGGTTTCCTCCCACAAGTCTCGAAAGGCATACTGTTGGGTAATTTGGACATTCTGAATTCTCCCTGAGTGCATCCGAATAGGTGCCGGAATGTGGCGACTCGGGGATTTTCACAGTAACTTCATTGGAGTGCGTATGTAAACCTACTTGTGACAAAAAGCGATTTTCATTTCATTTTTCATTTTCAATAATAAAGATTATTCTTACTGTATAATTATTATTATTACAAAAGCTACAACAGGAGGTACAGAAAAGCTCATTGATGGAGTTTACACCAGTCTTTTTTTGTGTTCACTGCTCCAATTCAGAATTTTACATGGTTGTCAGTGTCCATGTCACGCAACAGGTTAAACTTAAATGGTGATAATTCAATTGAGGCATTTAACTCACTTCCCATAATCACTCATCTTAGTACAGCAACAGACGCTTCTCCAGGGACTGAACCACAGTTCTGATGTTTTTTGTTTGACACGGGGTAGTACAAGAAAAATCTCTCCCTCAAGGAAATGGCTTAATCTTGTAATAAATGAAACAAAACCGAAACTTCGAACCCTTAAGAAATAAGTTCCATCACTGACTGCGGTTTGGTTACAGCTTCCATGGCTATTGCCATTCCACTCATCAATGACAACATAAATTTTCACTCCTCTCCGCTAAACTTTAATACATTGTTATTTCAAAGGTGCCAAGAAAACATAGCTTTTGGGTTGCAAACCAATCATTTCCAACATGTCATTGCGGTGTGAAAGAGGCAGTTCTCAGTTCAATTTGGTAACAGTAAGTTACCCAGACAACAAACAAGGGATAGTTCCAAACTACTAAGACAAGGGTTACAGCAATAGTTGTGCAGGTTTCTGAATGCTCACAACCACATAACAAAGTTGATTTGTGCCAGGAAGGTCCCATTGTTTGACATAATCACAAAATGCGGGAAAACAGACTCAGGCAGCTGCAGATTCTTAAGGGGTTACTTAGATTTTAGAATAAGATTTATTGTCATGTGTACCAAGGTACAGTGAAAAGTATTGTTCTACTAACATACAGAGGCTCTTGAATGTTATAATGATGCCGGCGGTAGAAGGGGAGGCGGAGACAGTGGTGGCGTTGGACACGGAGAAGGCCTTTGATAGGGTTGAGTGGGGGTACTTGTGGGAGGTGCTGGAAAGGTTCGGGTTTGGGGAGGGGTTTGTCAGGTGGGTGAGGCTGTTATATGAGGCCCCGATGGCGAGCATGGCCACGAACAGGAGGAGGTCGGAGTATTTTCGGTTATACCGAGGGACGAGGCAGGGGTGTCCCTTGTCCCCCCTGCTTTTTGCGTTGGCAATTGAACCCATGGCGCTGAGGGAGTCGAGGAACTGGAGGGGGCTGGTGCGGGGTGGGGAGGAACACCGAGTGTCGCTCTATGCGGATGACCTATTGCTGTATGTGGCGGACCCGGTGGGGGGAATGCCGGAGGTGATGAGGATTCTCCGGGAATTTGGGGATTTCTCGGGATACAAGCTCAACGTGGGGAAGAGCAAGCTGTTCGTTGTACACCCGGGGGACCAGGAGGGGGGGATTGGTAGGCTCCCACTAAAAAGGGCGGAGAGGAGCTTCAGGTACTTGGGGGTCCAGGTGGCCAGGAGCTGGGGGGCCTTGCATAAGCTTAACCTCACAAGGCTGGTGGAGCAGATGGAGGAGGAGTTCAAGAGATGGGACATGTTGCCGCTGTCTCTGGCGGGTAGGGTGCAATCAATCAAGATGACGATGCTCCCGAGATTTTTGTTCCTGTTCCAGTGCCTCCCCATCCTTATCCCGAAGGCCTTTTTCAGGCGGGTTAACAGGAGCATTACGGGGTTTGTGTGGGCGCACGGGACCCCGAGGGTGAGAAGGGTGTTCTTGGAGCGGGGCAGGGATAGGGGGGGGCTGGCGCTGCCCAACCTCTGTGGGTATTATTGGGCTGCCAACGCAGCGATGGTGCGTAAGTGGGTAATGGACGGGGAAGGGGCAGCATGGAAGAGGATGGAGATGGCGTCCTGTGTGGGCACGAGCCTGGAAGCGCTAGTAATCGAAGGATATGCAGGGTAGGTGGATTTTATTTTTTGTTGCTGCCGCTCCCTCCAATGAGGTATATCACGAGCCTGGTGGTGGCGGCTACCCCCAAAATTTGGGGGCAATGGAGACGCTACAGGGGGAGGTGGGGGCCTTGATGGGGTCCCCGATACGGGGGACCCACCGGTTTGTCCCGGGGAGAATTGATGGCAGGTTCCTGAGTTGGCACATGGCAGGTGTTAGGCGGTTGAGGGACCTGTTTGTAAACGAGAGGTTTGCGAGCCTGGGTGAGCTGGAAGGGAAGTTCGGGCTCCCCCCGGGGAACACCTTTAGGTACATGCAGGTAAGGGCGTTTGTCAGGCAGCAGGTGGCAGAGTTCCCTCTGTTGCCGCCGCGTGGGGTCCAGGACAGGGTGCTCTCGGGGGTGTAGGTTGGAGAGGAGAGGATCTCGGCAACGTACCAAGTGATGCAGGAGGTAGACGAGGCCTCGGTGGAGGAGCTGAAGGGTAAATGGGAGGAGGAGCTGGGTGAGGAGATTGAGGTGGGCGGATGCCCTAGGAAGGGTGAACTCCTCCTCTTCTTGTGCGAGGCTTAGCCTCATACAGTGTAAGGTGCTGCATAGGGTTCACATGACCAGGACAAGGATGAGCCGGTTCTTCGGGAGCGAGGACAGGTGTATTAGGTGCTCAGGGAGCCCAGCAAACCATGCCCATAGGTTCTGGGCATGCCCAGTGCTGGGGGAATTTTGGAAGGGCGTAGCAAGGACGGTGTCGAGGGTGGTAGGATCCAGGGTCAAACCGGGCTGGGGGCTCACAATATTTGGGGTTGCAGAGGAGCCGGGAGTGCAGGAGGCGAAAGAGGCCGGCATTCTGGCCTTTGCGTCCCTAGTAGCCCGGCGGAGGATTCTTCTTCAGTGGAAGGATGCGAGACCCCCAAGCGTGGAGGCCTGGATCAACGATATGGCGGGGTTTATTAAATTGGAGAGGGTGAAATTTGCCCTAAGGGGATCAGTGCAGGGGTTCTTCAGGAGGTGGCAACCATTCCTGGATTTCCTGGCAGAACGGTAGAAATAAGGCCGGCAGCAGCTCCATGGAACATATAAATATTGAGGATACATAA